>NC_080544.1:59394043-59767376 GCF_028640845.1 Ahaetulla prasina | reverse complement strand
TTGTGTGCATTTCAGAATGAAAGAGGAAAAAACAAAATATGAAGTTCTTTCCTCTCAACACTTCTCCTTTAAAGATAAAAGTTGGCTATATTGAATAAAGGTGACATACAGTTTACACAATATCAGCTTCTCTGATTGCATTTTGATTTCTATGCCAAATGTTAGGTAATTATATGAACCCATGGACAGCATGGGTTATTTTAGCATCTGTTTTTATTTTAGCATTTCAGTAGCTTATAAATATACTCTATTTTTCCTACTTCTCTACTCTACTTTATCCTATTGATCTTTAAAACTCTGTTTATGTTCTAATAAGTTTAATCAGATAGATTTTAACAAAGTTCTATTATTATATTATGTTGCTTGCCTATTGCTCTTATATTCCACAGTCGTTATTTGTCAGCAAAATACCCATTTTAAAATTCCAAGCCAGCTCAACTCTGACTAGGTGCTGATATTTACCTCCCTGTGATTGCTTTGATACAGGGGTGAAATGTAAAATTTGTTACTACAGTTCTGTGGGCGTGGCTTGGTGGGTCGGTGGGGTAATGTGACTGGGTGGGTGGCCAACTTTTTTTTTTTATTTTTAAAAGCATTTTTTCCTACAACCTCTTTGGCTGAAGAAAAAATGCTTTTAAAAGGCTCCTCTGATGATTCCAGCTGAGTTGCCTGATTGTCAGAACCTTTTAAAAGCATTTTTACAGCCTCTTCTGCCAAAGTGGTTGTAAAAAAAATGCTTTTAAAGGTTCTGACAATCCCAGCAGAGCCACACGATCATCAGAGGCTTTTTTTTACTTTTAAAAGCATTTTTTTGGCTGAAGAAAAAATGCTTTTAAAAGTAAAAATACAAAACTTCTGATGATCATGCGGCTCAGTTGGGCATGGGCGGGGGTGGGGAAGGCAGGGATTTTTGCTACCGGTTCTCCAAACCACCCGCCTCCATCACTACCGGGTCGAGTTATCTGGTCCAAACTGGGAGCATTTCACCCCGCTTTGATATTTTTAAAAGATGTGGTATTACTTTGATGGTAAAGTTGAAATATTTGAGAGAGATGCTTTAGACTCCCTTGTCTGTTTGTTTTTTGGTGAATGGTTAACACTGTTCTCACACAGGCCTTCCTGCAGGCTGAATGGTTCGCCTGTATCAGATAGTGAAGAGTTAACTTTTCCCATGCTTTAGCTATATGACTGGCACATGATAGATTCCATCCTGTCATATGCAGCTTGATATGTTCTGAGTGGGGTGTTCTACATCTGGAGCTTATTTTTATTGTTGAATTCTTTTTAGAAAGAAGGACAGTGCTGAATAAACAAAGGTCTGAAGCTAATTGGTTAGACAGGAATGGTACTCTGACAAAAACTTGCTAAGGTTCTCCATACCCAAAAAGATGATTTTAATTACTCAAAAATCATCACCTCCCTGCCCACAATTTCATTTTTCTCTTGCAATACTTTTCCTATTGTCATTGTGCCAAATACAGGTAGTCCTCGACTTACATCCATTCATTTAGTGACCATTCAAAGTTACAACAGTATTGAAAAAAGTCACTAATGACCATTTTCGCACTTAAAACCATTGCAGCATCTCCTGGTCATGTGATCAAAATTTGCCCGCTTGGCAACTGGCATGTACTTTTGACGGTTGAAGGGTCCCAGGGTCATGGGATCACCTTTTGCGAACGTCTGACAAGCAAAGTCCATTTGGAAGCCAGATTCACTTAACAACCGTGTTACTAACTTAACAGCTGGAGTGATTCACTTAGGAACTGTGGCAAGAAAGGTCGTAAAATGGGGCAAAACTCACTTAAAAATGTTTCACTTAACAAGAGAAATTTTGGCCTCAACTGTGGTTGTAAGTCAAGGACTGTCTGTATCCCTGCATTGTAAAGTTTTGTAACTTGCTGTGCATGCGGTAAGAAATATTTTAATACCATAGTGAGATTGACATGTATAGCTAAAAATCCAAAGCAATTCCCAAGAGAGTTTATATATCAAACTAAAGTTCAATGAAACGTATGTGCCATTTCCCAAATTAGAAAGGCATGGCTGCCGGTTAATATTTTTCTAACCAGGTGCTTCTCAGATTTGTTGGGCTATGCTCAGGGCTGAAATCTACTTACCTTCCCTACCGGTTCGGAAATGCACATGTCACGCATCACGTGCACGCTCTGTGCATGCACAAACCCTTCCGCCCATGCGCAGAAGGTAAAAAAACAGGTTACTTCTTGGTTAAAACTAGGAAGTAACAATGACTAGGAGGGTGGGCGGAGCCTCGCACTGCTGTCGCTACCGGTTCTCCAAACCACCCGCCGCTATCGAACTGGTCTGAACCGGTAGCATTTCACCCCTGGCTACACTGTAATACTGTCTGGAAGATAATGGGAGTTTACAGTTATGGCAGATTATGGGGAACTTGTATCATAGAAGACATTAGACTAGGGCAGGAGTCTGCAAACTTGGCTCTTTTAAGACTTGTGGACTTCAACTCCCAGAGCTCCTCAGCCAGCTTTACTTTGTGATTTAGGCCAGGGGTCTCCAACCTTTGCAACTTTGGCAACTTTACAACTTGTGGACTTCAACTCCCAGAATCCCTCAGCCAGCCTGATTTAAGCCATAGTATCAAAATCTCTTGAAAAGGAAATTTTTTTAAAAAAAAATAATTGCTGCAAGTATATAAGCAAGCCAAAGACCCCACACAGTCACATAACCATGACTGTGGCCACCTTCAGGAGATGATTCCAATCTAAACTCTTTTGTTGGGCAATCTCTGCAAACTGAAGTTTTATCTTGCAGCCCCTGCATTAAATAAACTGCAACAAAGCAAGTGGAACAAAACTAAAGCTACTTTCACAGTACAAAAATATGGGGGAGGCATGGAATTGTAGCACAGCAGAGCTTCTGTTGGGACATGCTCAGAGTCCATGAAAGGGCAGGATTGTTTCCATGACAAGAATGCATGATACAGCCAGCTTCTCTACAGGAGCCAACTGTTTCTTCCCAAAACACTGGAATACTCTTCCTTTCTGTTCCTTTTTCTTTCTTTTTAAATGGTTTTTTTTTTGTTCTTTTACAACACAACAATGCAGACGATAAAAAATAAAATCAATTGCTTCAACAAGTGTCCTCGATAAATGGATGATGGAAATGTTCACCCAGCATTTCAAAAGAAACTAAATTGTGTCATATCACAGGTGAGATCAAATTGCATTTACAAAAACTATAGTGGAAAAAATGCAGCACAAGTCAGATAAATAACTAAAACGGGACATGAAAAGTGAATGTGGTTATGATGCAATTACATTCTTTTCTAATTTTCATTCTTTTTTAAACAACCGTAAGCTTTGTATTAATTTGCATAACGTAGTTTTTTTAGTGCATTTGTTTTCTTTTACCAGAAGAGGATATTGTAGTGTTTGAGAGTGATTTACAGTAAAACAGACATGAGAAGACTCAAGCGTGCTGAATCTTTTGTGTAAGTTCCAAGAACAAAGACATCCATAGTGCAAACCAGTTCAAATACTGGTTTGAACTGTGGGCCAATGGGGCGGGGGCGGGGGTGAAATTCAGCAGGTTCTTACAGGTTCTGGAGAACCTGTAGCAGAAATTTTGAGTAGTTCAGAGAATCGGCAAATATCACCTCTGGCTGGCCCCAGAGTGGGGTGAGAATGGAGATTTTGCAATATCCTTCCCCCAGAAGTGGGAAGGGAATGGGGATTTTGCAATATCCTTCCCCTGCCACACCCACCAAGCCACGCCCACAAAACCGGTAGTAAAAAAATTTGAATTCCACCACTGGGTATGGGGGTTGGAGAAGCCAATTAGTTATTATTTCCTGTGAGCCACACAATAATGGGAAATCTAAATCTAACCAAAGCAACAATTCTAAATCGTTTTAAGTGAGAAAAAGCAGATCTGTAATTGTTTAACAAGTTGGAGACAAAGCCTTACCAATCTACTGCTGATCATTCAGCCCTGAATAAAAGATTTCAATCTAGGTTTAGCCCATTCCAACTAAACACAATGCTTCCAGCCTCCTGCATCATGGAGATAAGCAGTCGGTTGCAGACTCCGACTTCAAGTTCAAGATGTCCCAGCTCACTACTGTGGTTCATCAACACTCCTGTCCCACTGACAAGAAAACATCCCATGCAAAACAACAGAGAGGATAGGAAAGCCGTGTTCAGCGGGCCTCCCACATGTGCACCAGTTGGGCCTGTTCTGGAAAAAATTCAGCCTGCAAGGAAAGCACGCCCTTCTCTCACCGCATTGATCTGAAGATCATCGAGTTACTGGTAATATCATCTCGGTATAGGAATGACGTAGATGCCCTTTGTGACCACAGCCAGAAAACAGCAGCAATTTCCCCTGAGGAGAGTTTGGAGCAGAGGAAGGGTCTGTAGACTTGTTGCTTCCAGGAAGGCGCATTCTTCTGCTTCAAGTTCTGAGTCTGGAATTTTTTTAAAATAAAACAGAGATGCGGAAACAAGTCCTTTTGGCAGGCAAACATACTGCCAGATGGAGTGGGAGGAGATGGAACATTTCTGCACAAGTCCTAGCCCTTTGCCAGTCAGCCAGCAAGATTTAGAATCTTAGATTTCAGTATCTCTACTAGCAAGTGCTAAACATCAAAGGCAGCTCCTTATGTTACTCCCGATACTTAGTGTAATATTTTGTTTCTCTCAAAGTGGACATTCCCTCAAAGAAGCCACCTGACTCCTAAAAGCCTGACTCAATAAGAAAAGCAACCTTCATGCCCCTAGCAAAATAAAAATAAGGCACGTGCATCGGTTGGTATGCACAAGTAAAGATCAGTTGAGCAGTCCCATATTCTCTTTGCTAAAAAAAAAAAAAGTTTAACAAAGTTACGGTATCTCTTAATTGCAATGCTCCTCACTCTCCTGACTCAAAAGAAATTATAGGACAACTCCGTGAAATCCATTCTCTGTGTGAAGATGATACTGGAGACCTGAGATATTTCTGTTAGAAATATACAGCTGGGCAAATGGGAAACAAGCAGACATGTAAGTGCCAGTAAAATTTGAAACAGAAGCAAACCTGCACTCCAAGACACTAAAATTTGGCTTCTGCGATCACAATAGCTACAGTAAACCAGCCCAATTTCAGACATCATCTACCTACTGGTAGCATTTTTCTCATCTAATTCCTACAGTAAGATACAATACAAATACTAGCCAAAGATCCTGTGAACTTGTCTTTTCTATTTTGACTCAGAACAACCACAAGCAGCTTAACTGCCCAGTGGTCATATTAAAAATATGTATATATTACAGTAGATGTTACCTCCAGGAAGACCATGTACTCTAGAGAACCTTCTGCATAATATCTTATGTGGTAAATAGTGGTTATTCAACAGCGAAGAAAAATACATTTTGTACATTCTCAGAACTAAGTTCATTATATTATTACATTTGCCAAAGCTCAGCATGGAATGTTTCTTGGGTTAAATCTTCACTGTGGATTTGCCAAATTTTCCTACGGCCTGTTTTATATCATTGTTTACCCCAATCCGGTGTCCTCCAGATGTATAAATCTTTAGTATCCAAAGGCCAGGTTGGCTAGGAGTTCTGGGAACTGAAGTCCAACACATCTGGCTGCTATCAGATTGAGGAATGCTATTTAAACTTTTAACTAAAGCTAAAAGCCTTGGAACCTGAACTCAGAGCTTCATATGCTTGCCAGCTGAAAATTGAGAAAAAAAATTCTTTACTGTCGTCTTTATTACAACCATTGTAGAATTGTTAGCATCTCGTCCTATTCTATACCACAAAGTTAGATGCCAAAGAGCTTCTAAAACTTCTACATATGCGTTTCTTATACAGGAACATTTTTATGCTGCACTGAAAGTGGCTTCTGAGGGTCCCTTAAGATGCCGTTCTGATTTTTATCTATTCTATTTTTATATGATAAGACATGACATAACATGACATGACATGACATACCATCGATGCAAATGGCATTAAGTAACAGGAGACAGCCTCCCTGCAGAAAGGAACTCATAATCTAAAAGTCAACAAGACCTCAACAAAGGAGCAGGAGAGACATGGAGGCAGCAAGAAACAGAAGGAAAATAATTGGTGATGCCAGAAGAATGGCTCCTACTGTTATCAATTGTACAGCTATTTCATCGTTTTCTCCTTCATAGACTTTTAGAAGAATGAAAAGGGATTAAAATAACAATAGGAGAAAAGAGTTACAAATGAGAAACAATGTCATCGGGAGCCTTTTGTATGTTTACAAATGAAGGACCACAGTAGAGTTCTTGATGTTCTGTCATCGTGGTTCTTTGCTTGCAGATGCTTTGTTACCTGACTAGGTAACAAGTCCTACAACCACGTTTGGGCTGTTGTTGATAAGCTTCCCCCCCCCTTTTCTTTGAGTTCTCTGTACTTTATACTAAAAGACACATTCCCTGGGAGTCATTTGTGCTCCTTATTTTATATATTAGCCTCTGAGTTAAAACTGTTGTGTCAAAACCAACGCTTCTTACTGAGGTTTCTCTATCATTCATTTCAATCAAGTATCAGAAATTGTGCTATTTATTAAAAAAAATGTAAGTAGTTGGATGGAGCATATAAAAATCATGGAACTCTATGTAAGGAAATAAGTAATATGCAAGACCCTTTCATTTAAAATGCCATCTGGCCAAGATGGGAGCTTTTCAGTGTATTTTACTTTGACCTAATAATGGGGTGTCAAGATATAAAGAGAAGTGAGAAGTAAACACAGAGCATGTGTTTTTTCTCATGGAAGAAGGTTAGATCCAAATCTAATGAGCATAGCTAGTTATAATTTCTGTAATGTACTGAGGACAAGTAGTTATCTATTTCCTTGGGGTGGGTGATCATTTTGCCTGGTTATGAGTTCAAAGACATATTCTTCTGCCTTGTTTATATAATAAAACGTCTTTGTCTCTGTCTGGAGTTTTCTCATTTGTAGGAAATAATGGTATTGACGTGTTCCCTGTTCCTCATTTTTTTTGAGAAATAGATTATATAATATACTCTGCTTAGGACTGCCTGAAATTCCTATGAATATTTCAACTATTGCAAAACGCTGCATTCAGAAATAGCAAAATAAATGCCAGAGGGATAGTGGTCCAAATATTCTGCAGTAGGAAAGGGATCTTTGCAAAGGTAAAGAAGAAATATGGATGGGCATGGAGAAAAAAACAAGGTAGGGGGGGAAAAAAAACCAGAAAGAAAATAGAACAACCTCCAGGGGAAGTAATTTTGCATCTGGTATGAAAAAGTATGCACGTGGAATTTTACAAGAGGAAGAATGAAAAATGATGCTTGTGGAATAATCAAGTGAAAGAGGCTGCGGATTAGGGAAATGTGCAAATGTGAGAATGTTTGCTGCATATTTATTTTAAGACTCACACTAAATTAAGAATTATACAGACAATTGTATGACTCCATCCAAATGATAGTGTAATGGTTAGATCAGGAAACGGAAGTAGGAAAGGTTACTCTACTACTTAATGAATAGATGAACTAGCCTGGCTTTTCTCACAAAATCAAATGCAGGTCAAGTAATTAAGACTTGATATGTATATACAGTATATGTACTGTATGTTTATATCCTTAAGAGTTCATGTAGTCTCGCTAAAGTTTTTGTTGATTCCAGTTAAAATTTGACAACTCCATTTCAGAGAAACATTATCTTTTCTTAAGTATTTCACTATGTATGCTTTCAGTTTATATTTTGATCACATTTTGGGTTATGTTACTCAGTTGCTCATTTTAAGTGTTAAACCCAATTTGGTGAAATCAGTATCTTAGCTTCACAGAGTATACACTGGTGGTATGGATTGTCTCTTAGTATGTTTATGCTATTTTTTCAATTGAGCATGAGTTGAATGCAAAGTAAGCAATACTTTTTACATACTTTAGGGTGAGCCCTTCTGGTCACTTAGATCTTCCTAAGTGCATGCACACGCATATAGACACACACTCAATAAAAAGCATTTTTCCTTATTTATGGACTATTTATAGACTATCTAGTGATAATCAATTTCCTCCCATGTTTGCTACCTTCAAGGCAATCATATATTTCCATATGTTGCATAATCCTTGAAGAGATAAACAGCCCCCACCTAGAATTGTTATCGTTTTCTGGCTTAACTTCTAAGATGTAAAACCTATGTCTGGGTTTTATTAGCTCAGCTGGCAGGTAGATGCTCATTTCTTTAAAACGTCATAAAAACAAAAACCAAATTCCTCAGTGTCAAAATTCAATATGGCAAAAAAAAGCTTAACTAGATAGTCTATAAATAAGGAAAAATGCTTTTTATTGAGTGTGTGTCTGTAAGCATGTGCATGCACTTAGGAAGATCTAACTACAATTCGGTGATCTAAGAAGTGCAGACCAGGCCCAATGGGCCGTCTCTTCAGAAGGCAGGTCTTATTTCCTAGCAGTGTTTTTTCCCCCTGCTAAGTGGAATTATTAATAGTAAGCCAGGCATGCTTTGCAAGGCTTCATGCTGCAAGAAAAAAAAATGAAGAACTTTCCAAGTATTAAAAGCATCCAGGATGTTGAAATCAACAACAGACATGATAGGAATTCCCTCCAATTTTGCTAGAAGAGGAATTATATTTATACGACTTTTCAGTAATCCATCCTTTTTCAAGAGGAATGTGGCATGGTAATAAAAAACAAAGGCAACTGCTTCATACTTAGTCAAATATAAACTTTCATACCATCAACATTGACCAGTACTGGCTCTCTAAGCTTTCTAGCTGTGAGTTTATAGTTCTGCCTGGAGTTGCTCAATAATTAACCTGCAACTTTCTGTGTTCAGTGATGTCCCAAGAGCCCACTTCAATGAGATGTTAGTACAGCTACCATTCCGTAGCTTTCATCAGATTTCGCCTTTCACAAATTGCACAACAATAAACTTTGTCATCCTGCAAGCTTTTTTGTAACCAATCGTCCAATTATAGTGGAACCATATTAAGTGATCATGCGTGAATCTTTGCAGGAAGCAGCCAAAAGATCCACTGCTGTTAGTGACCAATCAGAAGGTATGGTGCCTGCCACTAGATTCTCTTGTGATCACGGAATCATCAAGTAATCCAAATCTTGCCCTTCCTTAGATGGAAACGTTTCTCAGCTTTCATAAATCTAGTTTTCTACCACTCAGGAAAAGAATAGTCTGTTCTCTCCCCTATAATATTAATATAATATTAATTAATTAATTAATTAATCCCAATTAATATAGTTATTACATACTTATATATTGTTTAGTTATTTCATGCTTATGCTTATATATACTGCGTGACAAATAAATAAATCTAAATCTAAATCTATATGGGCTGCAAAGATCCAGATGGCTGCTGGATCACTGAAGAGAAGTAGGAAAAAAATGCACTACCTCACTCTTGCTCCACAAGAAGCAGTTTAAACGAAGAGTGCAGAAACAGGCCTCAAAGTAAGCAAACTTACGTGACTGGACCCTCTAATCAGAGCCCGGGAAAGCAGTTGAGCCTGTTCCTGCCCAGCAGATGAAGGAGTACAATCTTGTCTGGCTCTGACTGGAGTTTTACACAGACCACGTGCATGTTTAGGCTTGCATGAAAACAGCTACAGACTCAGAGGAAAACAAACTTCATTTAAAGGGGAAAGTAGCAACATTTTCCACAGGGTTTTATGTAGAAGTACAATACCAAAGGCTCCTTTTATCTAAAGACCTGAGACAACATAAGCAGATAACTAGGAGCAGGAGCAGGACATCAAAAACAAAAATTCTACAACTGAAGGAAGCCATTTTAAGCACTTTCTTTACAAAGACAACAGCGTCAAGTAACTACTGAACTATTATTGCAACTTATTTGGGATGGTTTTCATTACATAGCTGAACAATTTATTTTCTAAAGATTTTTTCCTCCAAATGACTAGAAGCCCAGGATTCCATTACTCAGTTCAGTCTCAGGACTACACGTATAGCATGGAAGCAAACTTCATTCAAGTGGACACTTGCACGTTTTCAGAATGGTTGTGATGCCTTGACAAACATACAACTTTCTGGATACAAACATAGGCATCATCAATTTTATTCCAATGAATAACGTAAGAGGAAATTCAGAATGACCCCAATTCTATCCTTCTTAATTTTCCAATAGGGGGAGATCAATGCGGTATTCACAGCAATGTGCCTTCATGTATCTTCTTTAGTACTAGACAATCTTCAAAATAGAAATCTAAGCATATTACCAAACAGAGCACCAAAATAATATGTATTTGCTACAATATTACACAGAGGCATCGCCAAAATCTGGGCCTTCTATGTTGCTTTTGATAAACGGGTGTTTCATGACTGGACATGCCCCCACCATGGCAGCTATTTTGTGAGCATAAGCACTACCTGCTTTCAAAATTCCAAATAGGTAGCTGGCAAAAAGAGTGGTCAGGAAAATAAAATATTTAAATTTGAAATCCGTTGTCTTTCACTCACTGGCTCTCTCTTTCATTTGTCCCCACCCCTTTTTTTTTTCATACATAAATCTGCAGAGTTTGTCTTACATGCACAAAAATGGGTTTGTCTAATCAGATGTTTATAAAGCAATTTCTGCACTAGAGATCAGCTACCACGGAAAAAATTGGAAAAATTATCTTATGGTGGAGGAGAGGTAACTGATAGGTGGATTACCAATTCTCTCTTATCACATACTCGTTGCCACATTTAACAGGATTAGGGCTGTATCTAAAGTAAACCTTGCAGCCGCATTGCAACCCAGATAAAGGTACAGATCTGTCAAGATCCCATTGATTTTAAAAGAGCATTATCTCCAGACTGACCCCCAACTATACTTTTTCATGCTCAGAAGCTAGTAATTTTAAATGAATGTTACTTTTTGCCTCACCACACATATTGTTACTACCATGTGCCTCCTACGGCTCTGGCTTGTTTTGTTCACTGCTATCTCTGTCATCAAAAATGTTACTTATTTTGGAGAGAAGCTACTGATTGAACTCCACTCTCTTCTCATTCTTCACATTTTGTCAAGTTAAGTGCCACTGTTACTATCTAATTTAAATACATCAAGATTGAAATCAGCATTGGAAAAGCAGGGTGAGATGGAGTGGAGTCTAGCTATCCTTTCCAACACATACAGTTTTTTAAATATAGCACTGCAGATTGCTAACCACAAATTTGGAAGGCTACTCTTTACTACAAGTTCATCATACTGTAAACTAGAAGTTTCTTCCTTACCTTACCAACAAGTTAAAAAATAAATTGAAGGACTTAGAAATAAGTAGTTATGTGTTTACTAAAATTGAGTTCTTAAAAATGTGACTACTCACCACTCTTAAAATCTTTTAGGGCAGATTAAGAAAGCATAATATTAAATGCCTAAATGTATCACAAATGACAGCCAGCAAGTCTAGGCTTCTTGTATCGCTTTGAGCAAAACTGGGATTTTGAAGGAAAAGGCCCTTAAATCCAAGACCCTGATATCCCCCTCCTACATAAGGTAACAATTAGTTACAGACAATTTCCCCCAGGCACAGTAACCTAAGACACAAGCTCCAGTGATCTATTGCTGAGAATGGCAGGACACATTGACTAACCACTGAACCACTTTAAAGCAAGAAAATTCCAACAAAAGCAGCAGAAACAGACTGACCTAGATCCATTTAAGGAGGAGTGGAGGAATTGCTCTAGGACCATTAAAAAGGAGTTCTGCCTTGGCTTACCATACAGATGCTTCTCCCTATTTTTACACTCAAATCAGCCATGCTGAAACTCTGGCCAACCACCTGGAAGCAAGCACATCATGTTGTATCATGTTCTATCAGGGTAACTGGTCCCACAGAGCAGTTCTTCTTTCTCCTGCTGTTTTCTGAACTAGAATGACACTCTCTTTTTAGTTCAGTTATCTTTGTATTGTGCCATCTGTGCATCCCACAAAAACAGCATCTTCCTTAGAAGCTGTGACCACTTCTCATTGCTATTTATTTAGACTTGGGAGGAAACTGCAATTAACCAGATATAATTATTGCTCTGTTTTCAGGGATTCTATTGAGATACAATTCTCCCACCCCCTGACAAAATATCATTTCATACCAAGTGGGAGACCAATATAGTACTTTCTGCAAACCCATGAAACCGTAACAATACTAAGATTGTTAGTACTCACGAAGTATTAATACTAACAATATAGTACTAAGGCTTCATATACAAAACAGGAAGTCAAAATTAAAATACTACACGTGTAGCTCTGGAATAGAAAAAAATACCAATGTATTACATGTCTGTTGTTCATATACGAGCCTACCCTGATATAAAGATATATATGATATATATGATATATATAAAATATTAATGCTTATTTTTTTCTATACAGACTCTTAGAAGCTTGATGACTTTGGGCATGTTTCTGTCTTAGCCCAACTCAACCTCACAGGGTGGTTGTTGTAGGGGAAAATAGGAGGAGGAAGGAGTATTAGGTATATTCACTACCTTGAGTTATTTGTAAAAACAAAACAAGATGGTATAAAAAAATAAAATCTTAGTATGCATAGTTGAATCAATTTTCTACTGAGTTAACTACAGAAGGAATTACAAAGCATGTGAAACTAGATCTATTTTTATTCACAGGCCTGATACTGATGTGCTCTAAAGTAAACAGGAAGTTTCAATTTAAGAA
Organism: Ahaetulla prasina; assembly: GCF_028640845.1. Lineage (NCBI taxonomy): Eukaryota > Metazoa > Chordata > Lepidosauria > Squamata > Colubridae > Ahaetulla > Ahaetulla prasina. The sequence continues at coordinate 59,754,705 of NC_080544.1, read as the reverse complement.
GAGCAAAATCCCATTTTGCAATTTTTTTCTTCCGTTCAGTCATGCTGATTCTCAGAGACTACCTGGACAAGTCCTTGCAGTTTTCTGGGCAAAGTCTTTCAGAAGTGGTTTGCCACTGCTTCCTTCCTAGGGCTGAAGGAAAGTGACTAGCTTTGTGCCCAAGATGGAATCGAACTCACAATTTCCCTGTTTCTAGCCTAGTGCCTTAACTACTACAACAAACTGGCTCACCAAAATATATCCAATTGGTTCATTTCACATACATCCCTCCAAATCCCACCCCTCACTCTTCTGGAAGTTTACTGATTTACATTTGTTTTCTTTTTGAAAAATAGCTGGCAGAGAACACAAATAACTTTTAATATGCAGTGTAAGGTTTATACCAAGTGATATTATTGTTCTATTGATATCACACACTGTAGAGGCTAGCCAGAGTTTTGAGTTTTGTTTTCTTTTGTTTCTCAATCTTATCTGAGGATGTTCCAAGCTGAACTTGGAACAGTTTACATCCAAATTCCTCCTTGCTCTAAGCTATGGCCCTTCCATTTTTTCACCACAGGAAGTCCTCAATTTACAACCATTCATTTATGAAGTTTGAAGTTATAATAGCACTTAAATAAATTACTTACAACCAGTCCCCACACTTACGACCATCACAGCATTCCCAAAATCACACGATCAAAATTTGGATGCTTGGTGACTAGCAAGTGTTTTCAGCATCCCTGGATCATGTGATCCCTATTTGCAACCTTCCCAACCAGCAAGTCAGTGGAGGAAACCAGATTCTCTTAATGATCATATGACTAACTTAACAACTTCAGTAATTTGCTTAACAATCGTGGCAAAAAAAAGGTCATAAAATTGGGCAGGATTCACTTAACAACTGCCTGTCTTAGCAATGAAAATTTTGGTCCCAACTCTGGTCGTAAATTGAGGACTACCTGTAATTCTTCAAAACAGTGTGTTTTAAGTCCTTCAGCAAGCTCTGTATATTGAGGAGGTAAAGAGGGGGCTTTGATCATGAGGAACATCTTCCAGTGATCCAGGACTTTGTTCCTGATACCAATATTTAAGTGCCTTGGGATCCCTACTGGTGAACCATTCACTTTGCAGTCCAGCAGGACCTCTCCCTGGGCTCATGGAGCTGCTTTCTGAGAGATTTCAACCCCCATGGGGATCAGTTTGTCTCAAGTGATCTTGGGTCTGAAATGCATTAAGTGGTCATACATAGTTTATTTTTGTCTCAGAGCTGATATTATATGAGCTGGAGATTGAAAGAATTTCCATCACCTTGTTGGCTTGGTCAGATCACAGCCTGATCCAAATATAGTTTATGATTTCTATGGGTTAGGGAAACCAATTTGAATGATCCAACACAAACACCTAATGGATCTAAATCAGGGGTCTCCAACCTTGGCAACTTTAAGACGTGGAGTTCAACTCCCAGAATTCCTCAGACAGCTTTGCTTCTTTGATTCTGGGAATTGAAGTCCACAAGTCTTAAAGTTGCCAAGGTTGGAGACCCCTGATTTAAATGATTTCCAGAAAGCATTTGGGAAGTTTAATTGCTGTCCCCTTTCCTCACATCAAATATTACAATTTGGTAAAATTATAAAATATTTTTTGTAAAGAACTATACCACACCAAAACTAGCAGGGCAAGCTGCTGTACATAAACAGGAAGCAAACCCCACACTTATCACATTGATGTTGTTACCTAGTTGGGTAATGAAACATCTGCCAGAAAACAAGCTCAGAGAGCACCAAGGACTCCAAAGTTCAACCCTGAGCTACACATATCCTCTTCTATTAAAAATATTAACGTTGCATTTCAAAACAGAACAGGCAAGTGAAAACAAAGGAGCACCTTTGTTGAACTAGAGACATGTAACAGAAGCAGAAGTGAAGTAAATTATAGTGTTACTACACAAGGCAGTAACAAACTGCAAAGACAGCCCCAAGGCTGTCAGTATGTAAAAAGCTTCAAAATAGCCTGACATTCATTTCCCTGAAGTTACCATCACAGCGGCCAACTGCCTTGAAACAGAATAGAAGGTTATATGGTTTGATGGGTGCTTTTTCTCAGCCATTCAGTGGCTTTCACAGAAAGAAAGCCTTGCTGTAACTACATAATTCACTCCCCTTGGATAGTCAGAACAACTATCCCAGTTTTTTTTTCCCTTGCCACAAAGAAAGAAGTGTCATACAAAATTAAGCAGGCAGTATAAAACCTCCATTTTGGCAGCCAGAAGGCAAAATGAAAGAAAAAGGCTTTAGGTTTTTGGTAAGGTAGCAACCAAGTACATGATATACTGCTCATTCATTTAAAAAGTTTACCTGTTTCATGACATAAGGCAGCATACAGATAATAAGGACAGACGGCTTTTATTTAGCAAATTGCTAGTCCTAAATGTAACACGGAGGTGGAGCATTTTCCATGTTACTAAATGCATTGCTTTTAAGGAGAGTGTTTGTAAGTAAATGAAACCTCTGTCAAATCAGTGCTCTGGAAAGCTGCTGAAGTAAAACTCCCATTATTCCCATTCCAGCATGGCTATACTCCCCTCCCCCTTTTTTGTTTTGATGTTTCTTTCTGGGGATGACTGCTGTAATATTCCATACGTTTGCTGAACAATAGCTTGGAGAAGGCTTTTTTATATATACACACAATTCTCCACAGACCATCAAACAGAAATCACCCCCAGATCCCTCTCCAAGTCAGCCATCTGATTTTCAGCAAATACAAATACTGTATAAGGAATATGAAGGACAAGAGGAAAAAATACAGAAGAAAAGAGAGAAGAAAGCCTGTTTTTCAAAATGTGGGTTTTGATTTTTTTAAAAAATCTGCATTCTTCTGTCAATCACATCTGCTGTGCTTAGGTCTAATTGTAAAGAATTCCTAATCTACAGGAGAAACAAAACGTTTACCTTTCAGCCAAAAGAGAGGGCTGTTTTAAACTAATAAAGTCAAGTACAGAACAAGACAATTCCTTTCAACCTGGAACACAAATCCCATATTCAGAAATCCAATGAGTACAATCTTGTAATCTTTACTCAAAGATCTTTTTCTTGTCTTAGGTCTTGAAAGTGAACTATGCACCCTGTTTCTGACTTTTTCCTCAAACATCAAGAAAAAAATAAAACTTAGAAGCTCCAGCAAAACATCAATGCAACTCTTAAACTATGTCTAGTTTAAGGAAAAGAAGAACCAGGGGTGATATGATAGCAGTGTTCCAATATCTCAGGGGCTGCTACAAAGAAGAGTTAAGCTATTCTCCAAAACACCTGAGGGCAGGACAAGAAGCAATGGGTGGAAACTAATCAAGGAGAGAAGAAACTTGGAACTAAGGAGAAATTTCCTGACAGAACAATTAATCAGTGGAACAACTTGCCTCCAGAAGTTGTGAATGCTCCAACGCTGGAAGTTTATAAGAAAATGTTGGATAACCATTTGTCTGAAGTAGTGTAGGGTTTCCCGCCTAGGCAGGGGGTTGGACTAGAAGACCTCCAAGGTCCCTTCAAACTCTATTATTCTATTTCTATTTCTTTTATCTGTGCGTCCTGTGATAAACCTAAACTGTCATCTTAGCAGGTTTTCATAATAAGCTATCAATCCTATATCGCTCTACATTCCCTATCCAGTTGCCAAATGAAAGCTAAGCAGCATCATAGCATACATAAGCAAAATCTAAATCACTCCTCAAAATTCATCAACTTTTCCTTCTTTCTACCAGTGCAATTTAGATATCAAAATAGTTTTTATTTATTAAATAAGATTTTTTTCTCTACTTTCCATCAATCTTATCATTCTTCCACTTTATAATTACGTGCACTCTAAATCTGGCTGCTTCACTGTAGAATTCTCTACCCGGAAAGTTAGTTTGGGCACACAAGTTAAAAGCACAAGCAATTAATTTTAACAGCAGCCTAATGGAATTTGTTGTCTCTTCTGAAACATATCTGAGACTCCTTCCCTCTAGGCAACATTAAGATTCAAATTGTGCCTAGAAAATTGAGTTCTATCACCACTACTACATTTTGCATCTCATACCACATGCTTGGCAAGCAGGCAGGCAGGGAAGATATACAAAACAGATGTAATTTGACCTTAATGGACAACCACCAAAGATGCTTGTCCTTGAAGAAAAATGAGAGAGGACACATTCTTCTAGAGTTAAAACTACTTGTAGTTTCAAGGTGAACTCTCTTGCTGTCCTCCACACCGGCATTTCAAGTCCCCCTTCAACAAAACAAAACCCTTCCAGTTAGAATCATAGCCAGACATTCATCTGCAGTTAATCAGAGTTCACCAGGGGAAGATTCTTGTTTCTTCACATTTCTTTCACACTGACAAATAGGTTTGTGTGTGTGCAAGTTCCACTAATTCTTCCCCTGTTTGCATGCAATTCATTTCTGGTTCTCTACACCAGTTTCAAGGCATAACATAAAGCCCAGTGAAATCCATGAACGTGAGTCCCACAACTTAGGATAGCCTAGCATAGAGCTTTTCAACCTCAACAATGTGAAGACATGTGGACTTCCAGAATTCCCCAGCCAGCATTCACTGGCCTCACAGACAGAATTCTCTATAAGAGATTATACACAGCACAAAATGCAGAAAAACTCCTGGATTTTTGCCAAGAGAAAGGCCAGAAGTTTATTCTCTCTTCAGCTAAATCACATACAGTTTAGGAGCTCCTACTATTCCCTTACCTCTTTCCCACCCTTAAATTCCTACAGGCTTTGAAGTCTTAAGTATTATATTACAGAAATATCCAATCATACTCCAAATACTCAGAGGAAACCACTGAGCAGCTGCTGTCAGTCTAGAATCTGCCACTGGCTTCTAAACAGTTTCAGTTACAAGCTCTGAAGAAAAGCATTTCCTCTGAAATGTTGCATATGGTATATTTGTTAACAAGACTGTATCCAATAAAAATGCCATCTTGGCCATTTCTTTTTCTCAGGCTTTTGTAGCAGGCCTGGAAAAACAAACAGAAATACAACTACCCTCACTTCCAAATATCTAGGCACAAGAAGTACCATTTAAACATTACTTTTTCAAGTACTTTGAATTTTGCCATTAATTGTAAGAAGTAATTTTTTTTTTCAAAAGCAAGAGAACAAATGTAAACACATTCATTCCTTATGAAAATTATGTTGAGGAGTTTTTCTTTCTTAATTTGTCCATTAATACATTATGTGCTATCAAAGCCAATGTAAACTCTTAACAACCATATAAATAAATTTCCTCCAGAATAATCTGTTCCCAGCTTTCTACTTCAAGTCCTCCAATGGTGCATTCATTGCCATTATAACAGAGTCCATCCATATTGTTGCCTCCTCTTGTTGTCATCTTCTCTTTCCTTCCATCTTTCCTAGCATTAGAGCCTTTTCCAGAGAGATGGATCTTTGCATAATATGTCCATGATATGATCATTTGAACCTCAAGTGACAACTCTGGGTTGATTTCTTTGATGATCCATTTGTTAGTTATCTTGGCAATTCATGCTATTCTCAGGAGTTTTCTTCCACAACAAATACCGTTTCCCTGAAAGACCTATCCCAAAACTAAAAGCCCTAGCATGTTTTTACATGTGTGCCTAATATAAGCCCTAACCCCAAAGTAAGCCCTACTTAAGAGCCTGCACAGCAGCATGCAATCCTATTCCATCAGGTTGCTTGTGGTGCCATGGCCACGAGCTGAGGCTGGTGGTGGTGGTGGTGGAGCTGCCCCACGCACCCCGCACCAGATTACCTCATGACCCTCACAGCCAAGCCATCCATGTCCCAACACCTGCCTCACTGGCAACCATGTGCAGCAGGAGCTCACCTGGCCGCTGGACCACTTCTGCTTGCTTGCAGCTGCAATGGAGCAGGAGGCTGAGTGGTGTCCTGGTGCCGCGGCTGCGAGGTGAGGCAGGTGTCAGGGTGTGGATGGACCCTGAGGTAAGCCGGTGCAGGGCATTGGGGCAGCTCCACCTTACCTCATGCCTTCAGCACCGGCACATCGCTCAATTGCAGCTACGAACAAGCAGAAGAAGTGGGCTGTGGTCATGTAAAGTCCTGCTGGACACGGACACTAGAGCCACCGCCACAAGGCAAAGGAAGTGTTGGAATGTGGATGCCTGGCTGCGGGGGCCCTGAGGTAAGCCAGTGTGGGTGCTTTACCCCCCTGCCCCACCACAAGCAAGCAGAAGTGGGCCTCTCATATATGGGAAAAAAGAAGACACCCCCCAAAATAAGCCCTAGTGCTTATTTTGGGACTTGAAAGAAAATAAGAGCCATCTTATTTTCGGGAAAACACGAGCATCAAAAGCATCAATACTTTTCCTGTACTGCTTTTTCAAACTCCAACTTGTGTTTCCATAGAATATCATAGGGAAAAAAAGATTGCCTGCACATTTCAGATCTCTGTAGGTAGAAAAGAATCAGATGCTATAATGTGTCACCAAGATCTTCAGACCAACTGCAGCACAGTTTTTAACTGCAGTTTCTTTACTATTGGCAGTCAACTCTAAAAGGCAAAAGCTGTCCACAAATTCAGTCTCTTCACTGTCAGGTCTCAGACAATTCTTCTATTTGTTATTAATTTGGCCTTCTTTATAAACTTTTTTTATTGTGCTTATTGACTTTTATTACTAGAGTTTGCAGATCATTTGCATTTCAGTTAGTGTCATCAACACACTGCATGTTATTAATGTTTCTTCCTATAATTTTAAAACCACATTCATCTTCTTCCAATCCAGCATATCTGAATATACAGTATATTCAATATATTAGCCAAATAAATAAGGAGAGAATATATAGCCTTGTCTCATTCCTTTGCCAACCTGGAGGCAGTCTGTGTTCTGTCCTGATCAGTTTCCCTTCCATGACCCTTCCATGAGGCTATATAATTCCCATTTTCCACAGGTTGAGATGGTAGACATAGTTAGACCTTTCTATAATCAATGAAACACTCACTAATTTTACCTTTTTCAACTGTTCAGTGTGCAGCAGCCTTTTTAAAACCAGTTCAAAATCAGGCATCTCTCTTTCCAGCTAGGGCTTTATTCCACACTGAATGATCCTAAGTATTATTTTGCTAGAATGTGAAATGAAAGATATTGTTTGATAGTTTGCATACTCTGTTTCAGGGATGAAATGTTCCCAGTTCGGACCAGCTCGCCCAAACTGGTAGTGATGGTGGCGGGTGGTTTGGAGAACCAGTAGCAAAAATCCCTGGCCCCGACCCCTGCCCCTGCTGAGCCATGCCATCATCAGAGGGTTTTTTTTTTACTTTTAAAACCAGTTTTTCTTCAGCCGAAAACATGCCTTTAAAAGTAAAAAAAAAAAGCTGAGATCGTCAGAACCCTTTAAACTCTTTTTTTTAACAGAGTTTTTTTTACAACCGCTGTTGAAGAGGTTGTAAAAAAAAGTTTTAAAAGGCTCCTCTGGCAATCCCAGCTGAGTTCCTCATCACCAGAACCTTTAAAAAAACATTTTCTACAAGCTCTTCAGCTGAAGAGCTTGTAGAAAACCTCCTTTTAAGAGGTTCTGGGCTGCGATAAGACACTTACCTAATTAACTGCTCCTTTCGGGCTGGGAAAGCCATGCTTTACATCAGTTGCATCAGCTAGCAACTGAATCTGCCTGCCTGCAATCCATCTCCTCAGTCAGCAACTTAATCTGCCTGCTTTGCTGGCTTAGGAACTCTGGGAATTGAAGTCCACAAACCTTAAAGTTACTAAGATTGGAGATCTCTGATCTAAAAAATATTAATAAAATAATAAAATAAAATATTTGTGCAGCTTTCTGAGATTTGGTGTGTTTCTGTAGTGTTTCACTCTAACTACACAAACACACAAAATCTCACAAAGCTGTATGTGGCATTTTGTGTGTGTGTGTGTGAGTGAGCCACTTGTGTTGTGTGTGTGTAAAGTGTGAAAGTTGGTTTTTGAGCTTTTTGTGGCTGTATGAGGTTCCTGCTTGTTGCAGGGGCCATTTTGGATGAAGTGCAGCTGCTTTTACATTGTGTGTGAGTCAGTTGTGTTGTGGTGTGTGTGTGTAAAGTGTGAAAGCTGGTTTTTGGTACCTCTTATTGTTTTGTATAGTTTGTTTATTATTATTTTTATTATTATTGGCCACGACCATCCAGTCATCTGACCACCAAGCCACGCCCACCAATTAAGCCATACCCACAGAACCGGTAGGGAAAATTTTTAGATTTCACCCCTGCTCTGTTTGCAAATTGCACACAGCCATTTTCCTTGGTAATGGTATGTGGACTGACCTCTTCCCATCTTTGAAAGCACTGTGTCATTCTCCAGATTTGTTGCCAGAGCTTGGTTAGGATCCTTACTGGATCTTTTTCTGTTGTTTCCCATATTTCCTTATATTCCATGAATTCCTGTAGCCTTCCAATTTGGTAATGACTGGAATGCCAATCTAACTTCATCTTCTAGTAATTCAGTAGTTCAGAATGATTCCTGATCTTCTTGAAAATGATGGTGTTCATAGATATATCAAAATTAGTTGGCTTTCTTCTTTTGCTTTAACTCAGTGTGTAATTTGCACATGAACAACTTATTATCTCTTCCACAGTAAGTCCCTGACTATGGCTTTGCTATAACTGGGTTCTTCTCTCTTTGTGCCAAAAATATAGTCAATTTGATTTATTTATATTTCATCCGGTATTGCACAGTCATTTTGGCTATTGGAAGGCTATGTCAGCAATGAAGAAATCTTTGGGTTGGAAAAAATGATGATGTTCTCCTGCTATATTTTCCTCCTTTATATTTTCAACTTCAAATATCCAATCACAAACAGCATATCTTGCTTGCCTATTCTATCCATTTCAGATTGAATTTGACCATATATCTCCTAAAATTTATCTACTGCTACATCATTTGTTGGTTCATAAACTTGGGTAGGTGTCACATCACAGAGTTGCCCATACAGTTTATTTTATATTACTCAGTCATTGATTGAAGTGTACCAAGTATTGTCCTTGCTGTATTCTTCCTGATTATGAATCAATTCCTTCTTTGTTTTTCATGTCCTGAATAATAAATAATAAATCTTCTGACTGAAAGTGTCCAATTCTGGATCATTTCAGTTTGGTGATTCCTAAGATATCAGTGAATGATTCATTTTAGCTTTAACTATGTTGAATTTTCCCACGTTCATGGTTCTTATGTTCCATCACCGACTGTATTTCTGTCTTTGCAACTTTGGATTCTTTTCCTACATGGCAGCATCAGCAACTATACTTCCCAAAAGCTTTAATCTTACTATCATACATCATAAATATAATTAGTACTCTGAGATATCCCCTGCTCTTCCTCAGTAGCCTCTTCAGTGCCATCCAATCTCAGGGGCTATAATTCAACACTATATCATCTATCATGTTATATTGGCTACTCATAGTTTTTTGTAAACTACAGGAATAGTTTATTGTTGCCTTCTCTAGCACAGTATGAAATTATGCCTTTGCCATTGTCACTAAAGTGATTATCTGCCTCCAGCATTTTCATATACTGCTGCTTTCTCACATAAGTGTCTGGTTGCTTTAGCCAGGCATTTGAAATGACCTTCACAATCACATCTAAGGTGATTTTGTTGGGATTGCATACTTTTAGCATGTACTTCTAATGTTCTTCTTTCATCTAATCCAGGGAGCTCCTACCCTATCTGAGGCAGCATAGCAGAACGTAGTGGGCTTAGAAACCATACATGCAACCAATAAAACTCTCTTCTGTTTTAAAGTTGTAGTCCCAGAAGTATTTATTTGGGATAAAATAAAGTCCAGACAATTAGGAGAAATTACTGATGAATAAACAAGTATAGAACTAGAAATAATCATGGACAGTTTCCCTCCATTTTATAGATGAGAAACCTCTACTTCAAACTACATACTCTGCTCTCAAACAAATGGGGGGGGGGAATCCCACTTATTCTCAACCACATTTTTCACTGTTAACTGCATCCTTGGCTGAAAGCTGATATCCAGAAAGTATGGACTGGGTGCCCCAAACAGAGATGCCTTAAACAGTGGGCCTAATCCAGACAGCATAAGACTAACCAAAAATGCTAGCAAAAGAAAAAAGAAAAAAAAGCAGAAATAGATATAATATAGGACAATGGGACAGAGGGGGGGAGTGAATCTAGACTTTCATTTGATCAGAGTATTGCTTGTATTTGATTTCAAGGCAGCCAATTTTTCTTAAGTGGCTGTGAGGCAGGGAAGAAAAAATATTTTGAAAGGAAAAGGAAAGGTTGCCAGGGAACCTATTAACCTCTGCATAGAGAGAACTCTATGTACTCAAAAGAAGCTTCACAGAAAAACTTATGCAAGAGAAATCCTTAGATGTGGAAGAGCAGGCACTACCATAACACCAAATATTTTTTTAAGGCAATTCTTCCTAAAGTGAAATAGATCAGATTCAATATCAATATCAGATTCAGGCAATTATCAATCAGATCTTTGAGCCCCAAGACTTTTTCCTGTCCCTTCAGATCCCCTCATATAGACCCAATATATATATCAGCTTTTCCATTTGCCTGCTTTTCTAGCCACTGTCCATCCTCACATCTCATCCTGTCAGGGATTCAGAAAAAGACTGAAAGACCAAACAACTCCATCAAGTCCAGTATGCACTGCAAGCTCTTTCTCTCTCCAGGACCCACAGACTTCTGCAACCCAGCCTTTGCCTACAGTAAATACTGTATCTCATATCCTCTGCACCAGCTTTCCCTAACTTGGCCTCTTCCAGATGTGCTTAAACTCCAACTCTTGGGAGTTTTGGCCTAACATATCTGCAGACTGCCCAGGAGGCTGTTCAGTCCCTAAATGTGAGTCATTTCTCCACTTATTTATTTATTTGCTATGTTATACTCAATTCCGCTTTCATTCCGGGATGTTCAACAAACAGTTCGAAAGTACAAGATAAAGAACAGTAAAACTAACCTAGCTAAACACAAATGTGACACTGAAAAAGTGTATTAGTTTCCTCACTCACCTCCACGTATAAATATACATATTTAAGATGCAGGGCACCATACATTGAAGACATATGGCTTCTGGCTTCGCTTCCTACTTCTGTTGGAAACACCCTTTGGTGCATTCACACAAGACTCTTAACTTGTTCAAGTCAGTACTGTAAGTTCACGCGACATGCTAAACTACAGCTAACGACACGCAGTGAAGTTCCTTTAACACGCTATGCTAGAAAGTGGCTGGCTAAGGAACTCTAAATGTTCGAGGCCAGTTTCCCTACAAATACAAAAACAACTCTTGCACTTTCTTTCTCTTCCGCAGATACCACCGAGCGAGGTCCTGCTTTCAACAACCACAACCCTTTTTCTTCGTTTTCGGACCCATCTTCCTTGCATTTAGGCAGCTGCTCACTCACCCTCGCCAGTATGAACGTCAGGACAGCCGATTCCAGTGTCCGGCTCCCGTCGCCCACCCCATTCGACTGCCGCCCCAACTTCTCTCCATGCTCTACCTCAGATTCAGGCTCCGCCCGGCTGCCACCCCCTAAAGCCTCCCCAGAAAGGCAGCCAGTCGAGCGGACGGACAGAGGCAAAGGGCCGGGCTCGGGGGATTCACTACAGCCGGCGGCCGGCCTCAGATGATCCAAAGTCAGCAGGGAAAGGAGGGGACTCATTTAGTGACGTGAGAAGGCGCTGGAAATCATGAGTGGGGAAATGGCTTACATAAACAAGACGCAGTACAATAAGGATCCTTATTCACTTTCTTTCTCTCTTAATATCCAGACTGACTATGAACGATTAGGAACATAAGGGGCGTGCATAAGAGCACAAAAGTGCCTACCGTTCCTGTCCTATTGTTTCCTTTCATTATATCAAATCAATATAGTTACTGCATACTTTTGCTCATATATATGCTTAAATGATATGTAGTTATTTTATGTTGATGCTTGTGTATACTGTTGTGACAAAATTAAAAAAAACATTCAAAAGTTGGTCCTGCTTGCTTTAGAATAGAATAGAATAGAATAGAATAGAATAGAATAGAATTTTATTGGCCAAGTGTGATTGGACACACAAGGAATTTGTCTTGGTGCATATGCTGTCAGTGTACATAAAAGAAAAGATACGTTCATCAAGGTACAACATTTACAACACAATTGATGGTCAATATATCAATATAAATCATAAGGATTGCCAGCAACAAGTTATAGTCATACAGTCATAAGTGGAAAGAGATTGGTGATGGGAACTATGAGACGATTAATAGTAGTGCAGATTCAGTAAACAGTCTGACAGTGTTGATGGAATTATTTGTTTAGCAGAGTGATGGCCTTCGGGAAAAAACTGTTCTTGTGTCTAGTTGTTCTGGTGTGCAGTGCTCTATAGCGTCGTTTTGAGGGTAGGAGTTGAAACAGGATGCGAGGGATCTGTAAATATTTTCACGGCCCTCTTCTTGATTCGTGCAGTATACAGGTCCTCAATGGAAGGCAGGTTGGTAGCAATTATTTTTTCTGCAGTTCTAATTATCCTCTGAAGTCTGTGTTTTTCTTGTTGGGTTGCAGAACCGAACCAGACAGTTATAGAGGTGCAAATGACAGACTCAATAATTCCTCTGTAGAACTGAATCAGCAGCTCCTTGGGCAGTTTGAGCTTACTGAGTTGGCGCAGAAAGAACATTCTTTGTTGTCCTTTTTTAATGATGTTTTTGATGTTAGCTGTCCATTTTAGATCTTGCGATATGATAGAACCTAGAAATTTGAAGGTTTCTACTGTTGATACTGTGTTGTCAAGTATTGTGAGAGGTGGAAGTATGGAAGGGTTTCTCCTAAAGTCTACCACCATTTCTACGGTTTTGAGTGTGTTCAGTTCCAGATTGTTTTGGTTGCACCACAAGGCTAGTCGTTCGACCTCTCGTCTATATGCGGATTCGTCATTGTCTTGAATGAGACCAATCACTGTTGTGTCATCTGCGAACTTCAGTAGCTTAACAGATGGATCGTTGGAGATGCAGTCATTGGTATACAGAGAGAATTGGGGAGAGCACACAGCCTTGGGGGGCCCCTGTGCTAATTGTACAGGTATTTGATGTGATCTTGCTTAGCTTCACCTGCTGCTTCCTGTTTGTTAGGAAGCTTGTGATCCACTTACAAGTCTGTTCCGGTACCTGTAGCTGGTTTAGCTTAGTTAGAAGAATGTCTGGAATGATGGTATTGAATGCTGAACTGAAGTCTACAAAAAGGACCCTTGCATAGGTCTTTGGAGACTCAAGATGTTGTAGGATGTAGTGCAGAGCCATATTAACAGCATCATCTGTTGATCTATTTGCTCGGTATGCAAATTGCAAGGGGTCTAACAGCGGATCCGTGATGGTTTTCAGGTAGGAAAGCACTAGCCTTTCAAAGGTTTTCATGACTACAGATGTTAAAGCAACTGGTCTGTAGTCATTCAGTTCCTTGATGGTGGGCTTCTTGGCACTGGGATGATGGTAGAGCGTTTGAAGCAAGAAGAAACATAACAGATCTCTAGTGATTTATTGAAAATATGGCTGAAGATGAGGTCCAATTGGTCAGCACAGACTTTTAAGCAAGAAGGAGTTATCTTGTCTGGGCCTGGAGCTTTTCCTGGCTTTTGTCTGTGAAATAGGTCCTGCACTTCCTTTTCTGTGATCACTAGGGGTTGTGAACCCAATGAAATGGGGTCAGTTGTAGGAGGCTTGGCTGTTGTTGGTGTGTCTGAGATGGGGGTTGTGGAGATAGGTGGCTGTAGTTTCCTTTCAAACCTGCAGTAAAACTCATTCAGGTCATCTGCCAGTTGTTGATTACCTTCAGCCTGGGAAGGAGGTTTGCCATAGCCGGTGATATTTTTAAGAGTTTTCCACATGTTTGCTGGTTCATTTGCTGAAAACTGATTCTTTAGCTTTTCAGAGTAGCTTCTTTTTGCTGCTCTGATCTCCCTTGTTAGTGCATTTCTGGCCTGATTGTACAGCATTTTATCACCTTTTCTGTAGGCTTCCTCTTTGGAATGTCATAGCTGCTTAAGTTTAGGTGTAAACCAAGGTTTGTTGTTACTGTGTATTCGCAAGTTCCTTGTAGGTACACATAGGTCTTCACAGAAGCTGACATATGATGTTACAGTATCTGTGAGTTCATCCAGGTCTGCAGAGGTATCTTTAAAAATATTCCAATCAGTGCAGTCAAAACATGCCTGTAGCTTTAATTCTGATTCCTCCGTCCAGGTTTTCACTGATTTAATTATTGGTTTTGTGGCTTTAAGTCTTTGCCTGTAAGCAGGTGCAAGGCGAATCACACAATGATCAGAGTGTCCTACAGCTGCACGTGGTAAAGACCGATAATCATCTTTTAGTGTTGTGTAGCAATGGTCTAGAGTATTCTTGCCTCTGGTGGGACAATTGACATGCTGAAAGTATTTTGGTAGCTCTTTCCTTAAGTTTGCCTTGTTTAGATCTCCCAAAACAATGGCCAGTGAATCAGGGTGTTTGGCTTCAGTCTCCATGACTTGGTCAGCTAGAGTTCGTAATGCCTTGTTTACACAGGCTTGTGGTGGGACATAAACAGCAATTAGAAGAAATGAGGAAAATTCACGAGGCGAATAGTAAGGTTTGCAGTTGATAATTAGAGTCTCTAAATTGTTGTCACAGAATTTGTAAATTATGTTAAAATCTTGACACCAGTTTCTATTAATATATAGGCATAGGCCTCCTCCTTTCTTTTTACCAGATGTTTCTGGAATCCTGTCTGATCGTTCAATCTGAAACCCTGGAATGTTCAGGCTGCTATTTTCAATTGATTCATTTAATCAGGTTTCAGAGAAGCATAGGACTGCTGAATTGTGAAAATCAGAATAGTATTTGTTTAAGAGGAGTATTTCATCCATCTTATTTGCAAGTGAGCGTATATTTGTTAGGAAAATTGAGGGCAGAGGAGTTTTAATGCAATATCTTAGCCTGATTAAGATCCCAGATCGCTTACCTCTCTTCCTTGGTTTCCGTCGTTTTTTAGTAATCCATGGCTCCGTGGGAATTGTCTCCTCCTGTGTTAGAATCTCCTCCGTGTTTGTAAAGACAGGCGGGGGTGAGATCAAAGAAAGCTGCTCCTTAAAGAAATGTTCCTTAATTTTTAGCAGATGGTCTCGTGAGTAGGAAATCCGTAGTGAGTCACAGAGAACAATTAGAAATAAAGAAACAATTAGAGAGCATTTCACCGAGGCAGCCTTCGTCGGCGCCATCTTGGCTAGAAGTAATGAACCAAGATGGTCCGCATAATTTTTATAAGTTGAATACATTTTTTTATAGCAACAAACTAAAGCACTCTCCTTAAGTACCATTACATCAAATGTCAAAGCACCTGAAACAAAAATTCTACAATATCTTAATGCAATAATAAGAAATCACAGTAAAATATGAATGACACAAATGCAATGCACAAATTAAAATTCTTAATATAATAACCTACCTGACATTTTCTAATAAATATATATTGAATATACATTACATACAGTTCATCTTGATCAGCGGTTAGAGATCTTGATAAAATTTATTGGTATATTTTGTATTATAATAAATCATCTGTTTAATCCTGTACTCTGTTTCAAAGTAGGAATCTGATGCTTGCATTGATTATCTTATACAAATTGTAGTTCTGCTCCAAACTTAACCTGGAAAATATGTTGTTGTTGTTAGTTGCGAATATGGTAGCATTTAAAAGGAGGGGGGGAGATGCAGGGGATATTATTGAGCCCTGGTATCATTTGAAATTCTGTGAAACTACAGCATTTTGAAAAAGGAGATTTCTTGTCAACAGGGCTGGGAATAAAAAAAAAACAGATGACTCTGGAAGTATGAAATTAGCACATTTATTATCTCAATTATAGATCACAGTTTATTTATTCAGGTATATTAATTGTAGTTCTGTGAGAAGAGTGGTTTCTACGCATGTAGTAATAAAGTAGAGAGGGATCCACTGCAAAAGACTGGTGTCTCTGGAAACTAGGGAAAAAAGGGACATTTGGCAAAATATATGTAGAAACAAGGAAGTAAACACAACATTCTGAAAACAGGAGAAGCAGGTGAGAGTCCACTGAATTTTAAAGCTTTTTCAGGGAGACACATAGCTCTAAAATGATGCATAATTAGTTAAATATTATTTCCAGTAAAATGATTTTATAAGATTTGTTACAGAGCATGAATTTTTTTGTCACTAGCTATGTAGGCATCTCAAGCCAGTTTCCTGTGTTGCCTGCAAGACAGGAGTTAACTTCCTTTGCTGGAGAGTGAGCAGAAGCCTGTTTTTCTACTCCATTCGACTCTTTTGAGGAGCATATACTTCCATTAAATAATGTCTATTTTCACCTTTTACCAAAAAAAAAAAAGCATACTTATTTCAAAAGTGTAGAAATGCAGAATCATTAAAAAAACCACAATTTCTCAGCAAAGTGGAAGCAAGTTCCCAGCTTCTTCTGTGAGAGGTGGGGCTGAGATCCTTGCTTTGCCTGTTTCTGCAAAAGCACATAAATCAGGCAACCCCACAGGCTGCATTGGAGTCATGGAGTCAGTGTGTGTTTATGTGTGAACAACACATGGCCAACCCCCTTCCTGTTTCCCTGACACAAGATGAGATTAATTCTTTTTTTTTATTTTTTTCTTGTACCAGGCTCCAATTAAGTCATCCTATTTTTAAAAACCCACTAGCATTCACCTATTTAAAGAGACATCCTTTCAGTCTTCCCCAGCAGTGCACACATATGTGCAAAGTACTTGTCATAATTATTAAGCTTTCTTTTTTTTCTTTTTTTTTGCATTTATATCCCACCCTTCTCCGAAGACTCAGGGCGGCTTACACTATGTTTTTGCTGCCTGATTTTTAATTACTCAATAACTATCAGTTTGACATCTTATATCCATGTTGTAGTCAAACCTCCCACCCAATTTTCTGTTAATGTAGGGGTCTCCAACCTTGTCAACTTTAAGACTTGTGGACTTCAACTCCCAGAATTCCTCAGCCAGCTTTGCCAGCCAGTCTTAAAGTTGCCGAGGTTGGAGACCCCTGTGTTAGTGAGACCAACATTAAAATGTTTTCTTTTTTCTTCCAATATAAACCATGTTATTAAAATTCTTATTGTATTTATCTGTTTGTTTGTACCCTCAGGTTAGCCCAAATAATGCATTATATGGCAACTATTTTTGAAGCTAGGTATCTCAAATCTGCTAATTCAAAAAATGCGTAAAAAGCTGGGACCCATTACTGTGGAATTGAAATTTCCATGATGACCAGAACAGTTTTATTTGCAAATTTGTGAAAGGTTGCAGCATCCCTGAGTCACAGGGACATAAAATTCCAATACTCCCTGCTAACTTTCCACAAGCAAAGTCAGTGGGGAAGCCATCAGGAAGTCAGAAGTTGAAGCTGACTGCTCTTTTGCCTGTCTGTGGTCTGTTTTTCAGTTTAGGTAAGTAAATATTGTAGTCCTCAATTTACAACCACAACTGAGCCCAAAATTTCTGTTGTTAAGTGAGACTTTGTTGAGTGAGTTTTGCCCCATTTTAACAATGGCAGCAAGAAAGGTTGTAAGTGAATCACTGCAGTTGATAAGTTAGTAACCTGGTTGTTAAGTGAATCCGGCTTCCCCATTGACTTTGCTTGTCAGAAGGTCACAAAAGGTGATCATATGACTTTGGGACACAGCAACCATAAATCATAAATATGAATTGTGATTGTGAAAAATGATTATAAGTCATTTTTTCGTGCCATTGTAACTTTGAATGGTGACTAAATAAACTGAACAAAATGCATTAAGCTAGCTGTTCAGTATGAGCATATACACAGTGGTGGGATTCAAATAATTTAACAACCAGTTCTCTGCCCTAATGATTTCTTCCAACAACCAGTTCACCAAACTGCTCAAAAAGTTAACAACCGGTTTTCCCAAAGTGGTGCGAACTGCCTGAATCCCACCACTGCATATACAGGTAGCATCTCTACCTATTTGATTTGCAATATTCCCAAAGGAGCATTTCCTTTTAAGTTGTTAATGCAAATACTGCCTTTTTCTCCTCTGCTTTTAAGTTGCTAATTCTGTAGGAAGAACGCCAGACAGAAGGATTATTTTAATGTGAAACGTGCTATGATCTCAATTCTGAAACTGGGCCCAAATTCTTGATTGAATTCTGTCATTCCAAATAGGCTAATCTATGGCTCCCATCTTCCCAGCCACAAGCCTATTACCTGCTGAATGAGGACACTGGGGATTGTATGCAGTGCTTGGAATACTTTACCTGACTCTGTGGTCTCTTCTCATAATCCTAAAAGCTTTAACCAAAAACTGTCTACTATTGACCTCACCCCATTCCTAAGAGGACCATAAGGGGCGTGCATAAGCGCACAAACGTGCCTGCCTCGGTGAAATGCTCTCTAATTGTATGACTATAACTTGTTGCTGGCAATCCTTATGATTTATATTGATATATTGATCATCAATTGTGTTGTAAATGTTGTACCTTGATGAACGTATCTTTTCTTTTATGTACACTGAGAGCATATGCACCAAGACAAATTCCTTGTGTGTCCAATCACACTTGGCCAATAAAAAAAAAAATTCTCTCTCTCTCTCTCTCTCTCTATATATATATATATATATTTTATTTTCTTTTTTTCTTTTTCTTTTGTAATGTATTATTTTGCCCTTAATCTCCTGTGTTTATAGCACAGTTTAACCCAATGAAGCCTTTTTACTGAAGTCTCATTCGTCATCTTCAGGCTTCACTTCTGGGAGCAAGAAGGAAGCCTGAAGATGACAAATGAGACTTCGTCAAAATATATATATATATATATATATATATATATATATATATATATATATATGCTTATACCTTATATACTATATAACCTTTCTGTATGATAGTTACATATATTGTTGTGACAAAATAAATAAATAAATAAATAAATGTTTGAAAAAATATTTGATTAAGGGGATCTAATGTGCTTTATTTTTACCGTTTCTGCTGAGAACCAATTGGTTTGGAGACCATTGGGAAGAGGACAAAATTGCTAGGGAAAAAAGTGATCAGTTGATTTATTTGTCATTGTCAACTCGTATTGACCACATAGATAGATTTTCTCCATCATGATCTGTCCCTAATCTGGTCTTTCAGCTCTATCGATGATATCCCCACCTTACTCCTGGTTGTCCTCTTTCTTTCACATGCAGAAGCAGCATTAGAGCCTTCTTGAAAGAAAAGCAAAAGGTCAGCATCTCCCTTCTCTTACCAATTCTCACCTAAAAATCCACACAGACAATCCCCTTGATACTGCTCAATAAGCAGGCTAAAGTTCCTTTATTTTCTTTTATGTACACTGAGAGCATATGCACCAAGACAAATTCCTTGTGTGTCCAATCACACTTGGCCAATAAAAAAAAAAATTCTCTCTCTCTCTCTCTCTCTCTATATATATATATATATATATTTGTTTTCTGAGGTTTTCGCGGGTGTTTGTATGTAGGTCTTTGATTATTCGGGTTTTCTCCCGTGTAAAATTGGAAGCGTCTTGGCGACGTTTCGACGAAGTCTCATTCGTCATCTTCAGGCTTCAGCTTCGTGCTTCTGGGAGCAAGAAGCACGGCTGAAGCCTGAAGATGACAAATGAGACTTCGTCAAACGCCAAGACACTTCCATATATATATATATATATATATATATATATATATATATATATATATATATATATATATATATATATATATATATATATATATATATATATATATATATATATATGCTTATACCTTTATATACTATATAACCTTTCTGTATGATAGTTACATATATTGTTGTGACAAAATAAATAAATAAATAAATAAATGTTTGAAAAAATATTTGATTAAGGGGATCTAATGTGCTTTATTTTTACCGTTTCTGCTGAGAACCAATTGGTTTGGAGACCATTGGGAAGAGGACAAAATTGCTAGGGAAAAAAGTGATCAGTTGATTTATTTGTCATTGTCAACTCGTATTGACCACATAGATAGATTTTCTCCATCATGATCTGTCCCTAATCTGGTCTTTCAGCTCTACCGATGATACCCCCACCTTACTCCTGGTTGTCCTCTTTCTTTCACATGCAGAAGCAGCATTAGAGCCTTCTTGAAAGAAAAGTAAAAGGTCAGCATCTCCCTTCTCTTACCAATTCTCACCTAAAAATCCACACAGACAATCCCCTTGATATTGCTCAATAAGCAGGCTAAAGTTCCTTTATTTTCTTTTGTAATGTATTATTTTGCCCTTAATCTCCTGTGTTTATAGCACAGTTTAACCCAATGAAGCCTTTTTACTGAGAAGATCTTTTAGAGACGTTAGAGGAAAATAAATAAAATACATTTTCCAGATAACAGATCTCTAGTATGGCTTTTAGCATGGTTATGCCCTTGTGAGTACAGTTCATAAGGACAAACAGCTTCAAGAGTGGCACCCTGTTATCACACTCTGTAGGATTTTTTTAAACAACTTTCTGGAAGTTACATAGTTTTTTACCCATATGTGCTTCAAAGCATTCTAAAATAAACTGATTAATGTACACAAAATTAGATGGTCTTGAACAGATAGGTCTCACAATAGGCATTACTTTAACAACTTTCTAATTTTTCTTTTTTTCTTTTTGTGATGTTATAGTATGTCTTGAGCCATCCCTAACACCATTCTTTTTGAATCCTATGATACTTATTGTATTCGGGAAACCACTTTATACACCTCAAGAGGCACAGGAGCAGAGTAGAGAGCAAAATGTATCCTCTAAACTGAAGGAAACAACCTGTACTGGTTTATATTATAGTGGTAGGTAGGATGATAGGATAGCATGCCAAAGATCACTTGCAGAAAAAATCCAAAGAGAAAATCCATAAACATTGTCCAATTGTGAATTGACTACAGAATAGTATATCCTTAGTGCACTATTAAATTTCTTCATATGATCACTTTTAATGTTGCAAGTAAGCCATGCCACTAATAGCTCCAATTAGACATTACCAAGTAATGTTAGTATATTAGATTTCACTACTGTTCTTTAGTTATATATAGAATGCCTTGGAAAATTACCAATGAAAAGTATAGTTTTTGTATTGGAGATTGTGATCATTGTGTGGAAATGAAAACCACACAAGTTTGAAATTGGAGAACATAGTCCAAAGGTTATCTGCTCAAGGAACATATGGATAAAAGCTATTTTACAAAATTTCAACATTTACATAGGAAATCTTTGCAAAAAGGAAAGATGCTTCTATTGCCCCCACAGCAATCTTGCACAACTGAAAGATTTTAATGAATTTTTACTTTGAAATGTTCCACAGCACTTTTTAAAATTTGCCAGGAATTTTTTTTCCCCAAAATCATCAGGAACAGATGTTTGACTTACTTAAAGGATGTTTAACACTGGTCTTCCAGCCCAAAGGGTAAAGGTATGCTTTGCTTTGCAAAAATGAAAGCATTCAGCGAGTTTTCCCAAGAAAGAATACAGTTGGGGGTTTTATGGCAATCAGTCTGTTTTGGCTTATTAGGATTTAAAAGGAGAGGAGCACAATAAAAATCAAGTCTCAGTCTCAAAAAAAAACCAACCTCAAACGTATCAAGATTGGGTTTATAAAATTGCTAACAACAAAAACTTCTACAAATCCATTTTCTGTTGGTACTATTCTGCAAAAATTTCAGACACAGCTAATGTTAGAACAGTACACACAATTGTCAAAGCAGAATGCATAATTGCAGCTCTGATTAAGTGACACTACACATTGTTAGTAAGAGAAAACAGCAGGAAAACATTTGGTTCAACTCCAAAGTTGATTGTGTTGAAGATTGAGTGTGGTGCTTTTAGCTAGTATAGCAACTGTACAAAGAGTTCATGAGTCAGCAGAGGTTTTACTTTGGGAGCTCTTAAGCTACAAAATGAACATTTGTGTGACTTGTATAAAATCAAATAGTGCATGTACTTAAAAAATAAGTTTAAAAGAGACTGAAAACTCTGATTTGGGAATTACAAGCTGACACAGGAAAATATTATTGCAGGTTTATAACATGCAATGGACACTGCAAATAAGGTTTTTAAAATGTATGATTTTAACCAAAAAAATTACAGTTGTGTTTACATATAACCTGTTTATCATTTTGCTTTCTTTAATTTGGCAGTGGTGCATTGGTAGAAAGTTGTGGGACCTTAACTGGATTGAATAGAGACATGATTTTATTATAATCTAAATATGAACATTACTAAAAGGGGGCCCATACAGCTACAAAATAATCACATTAAACCTAATTAAAAGAGCAGTAGAGTAATTTAGTGTAAGAGAAATGTTCCCCCACCCCCAAGAGATTTAGTGGTAGGGTGTTGTTTCTTTCCATACTTCAGTTTTGAGAACTTGAAGAAAGATTTCTGGATCTCCCCAGAACTAGTTAAAATATTAAATGTCCTCCACAACATTAAAAAACCTATTAAGTGGAGATACTCTGAAGAGATTTTCCTGGTAAGACTCTTGATCTGGTGCCACCTGCAAGTGATTCCATGTCAATGTCAATATTGGGCAGGTGATCCCATTTCTTCTAGCTCACTGATACAGCTTAAATCACACAACTTTTATTTTGCAATTGCCACAAAGATGCCTCACAAGGTAAGAGGCAAGGCAGACTAATTTCCCATTATGAATGTCTCCTACAAATCCCCAGTCTCCTAGCTTTCCTTCTCTCTTTTGAGCTGCTAAAGTATGGAGATCTTGTACTGGGTTTCAGAACAGCCTTGCAGTTTTGCCTTTTTAACATCACAAAAACCAATATGGTGCACAATAAAGATGGCGGACTGAAACACTGGTATTACAAAAAAGAAGAAATAGAAGAAAAGCCATTTAAGATTATGCTTTATTTTGGGGCACAATTGATCTCTGTATAATAATTGCAGGTTCTTTTTTTAAAGGAACCCTAGCTTCTTAAACACTTTGCAACAGTTCTGAACTTCGGTTATACAAGATAAGTGTTTGCTTATTTAAAAACAATGCACACAGGTTTTCTAATTGAACACATAATGCAATCCAATGATGGTTTCATCACAGTAGAATTATAAACTTCATCTTCACAAAAAACATATAAGCCCTGAGATGGAATGTGTTGATTGTCTCATTAGAACACTGTATAAAGGGCAATGTCATTATAATTTTAGGACAGCCTAATTGATTGGTTGCACACACAATAGAAGGGCATCAGATGAAATGGGGAGAAACAATGTATGACGGCTGCAAGGGCATGTCAGTATCAATAGTGAGTGATTATGGTCATGGGCAATACTTGATTCAGTCCCTTTCCTCAGCTGCACTTCTGACCTGTCACTCAGCTGAGATGAGGAAATAGCATTGCTATTGCCAATTTCAGTCCAACTTCCACATATCCCAGATGTTTAGTGCTCCAAAAGAATGGCAATAGCTGACACACCCAGAAGGAATGGATGGGGTATGGGCACAAATGACTTCTCCATTACAACTAATACTAAATATAAAGTGTAGCCATATGAAATCATTTCTTGGCAGAAGTAGCAGAAAGACCACATCATGCTCATTCAAGCATTACATTGTCAGAAGCATCTGCAGAAACTAAATATTTGTCATGCCATCAGAACAAGCCAAAGTAGCCTGTCAGGCCTGGAAACCATACTAGACTTTAGGGTTCCAGACGCTGCCACATTTTTCCCCTGAGGGGAAGAGGGGGGGCTGAGGGGTATGGTAACATTCTTCAAGCGGTCAAGGTCGGATGGTGTTCACATCTGCAGGAAGAGTGGCGAGAAGAGATTCGAATGAACTGGGAGAACGTGGGACCATGTGACCATCAAAGGGGTCAGGGGGGTGGGACTCTTGGGGTTTGTATAACTGGGAAAAGAATCCGGAAGTTCAGTTTTGGAATTTCACTCATCGTGTGCCAGTTTCCTCATGCTAGTAAAGAACTCTGAAAAACAATGGCTTCTGAGTTTTTTTATGCAGAAGAGGTTTTTCTGGAACCATGACACTGAACGCAGATGGGCAGTTTGGGAAAAGGAAGCCTTTGCAGTGCGCTGGGCACTCCTCTCCTGGAGACACTTCCTTGAAGGGGGAAAAGAACCATTCGAGGTTGGACCGACCACAAAAACCTCGAATACTTAAAAACCCCTCGAAAGCTTTCTCCCAAACAAGTTCGATGGGCTCAGTTTTTCAAACGGTTCCATTTCACCCTCAAATACATCCCCGGCGACCAAAATCTACTGGCTGACGCCCTATCTAGGAAACCACAATTTGACAGCCAACACGAAGAGGTAATACATGCTATGATTCCTAATAGCGAACCAGCCAGCCAAGCACTTACTCGACCACGATCACGCTGTAGTACTAACATCCCACCAAATAAACTACTAGCGGAATTAAAATCAGCACTCACTGACGATGCTTGGTTTAAAGAAAACTTGCCACACCTCACCTTAAGGGATGGGATACCCTGGAAGGGAACCAAGATTTATGTACCCATCACTATGCGGCTGCCTATACTACAGAGAAGCCACGACTCTCGCCTAGGAGGTCACTTTGGATTTTTAAAGACTCTCCACTTGGCTAGAAGACAATTCTGGTGGCCAAAAATGAAATCAGATGTCGAAGACTATGTCCGAAGCTGTGCTACCTGCGCCACCATGAAGTCCAGACCAGGGAAACCCCCTGGACTCCTACAACCCGTAGCTGAACCCACCAGACCCTGGGAAGAGATTGCCATGGATTTTATTGTTGAACTCCCATCTAGTGGGGGAAACACAGTGATATGGACCGTAGTGGACTTGTTCTCTAAACAGGCCCACTTCACTGCATGCAGCGGATTGCCATCGGCGAGAAAATTAGCAAAGCTCTTCGTCAAACACATCTACAGACTGCATGGAGTTCTTAAAAGGATAATATCCGACAGGGGGGTTCAATTCACAGCCAAGTTCTGGAGGGAGTTCCTACGGTCCATTGGGTTGTCTCAAGGACTTAGTTCTGGGTTCCATCTGGAGACCAATGGAGCGGCTGAAAAATTGAACTCGATGGTGGAACAATACATACAGTGTTATGTAAATTACCAACAAGAAAACTGGTCAGATTTGTTACCATTTGCAGAGGTCGCATATAATAAT
Organism: Ahaetulla prasina; assembly: GCF_028640845.1. Classification (NCBI taxonomy): domain Eukaryota; kingdom Metazoa; phylum Chordata; class Lepidosauria; order Squamata; family Colubridae; genus Ahaetulla; species Ahaetulla prasina. Next base: position 59,729,552 of record NC_080544.1, on the reverse strand, counting down.
GCTGTACACAGCAGCACGGGGTTAACCCCTTTTCAAGTAACCACCGGCATGGACTTTGTTCCAATGCCTGAACTCCCTGTGCAACCCCCCACTTCCGTTTCCCTAACGGACTGGATGAATTCGTTGAAAAAAGGTTGGGAAAATACACAAAAGGCCTTGGCTGTGACAGCTCGGAATTACAAAGCCCAAGCTGACAAACACCGTTCCCTTCAACCCCCTTTTCGCATTGGAGATAAAGTCTTTTTATCTACTAAGTATCTGAGGTTGAGAATACCCAGCAGAAAATTCGGTCCAAAATTTTTGGGTCCTTTCCCCATTGTAAAAATTATTAATCCCGTTACCGTCCAACTCAAGCTCCCTCGAATGTTGGGGAAAATACACCCAGTATTCCATACCAGCTTATTAAAACCTGCTAGACAGTCTGGTCTGAGACCTCAACCTGCCGCTCCCCCACCACCCTTGATAATCCAAGGTGAAACCCACTATGAAATCAAGAAAATCCTTGACTCTAGACTATACAGAGGTCAATTACAATATTTAGTCCACTGGAAGGGATATCCATTATCTGATTCTACTTGGGTCAAAAGTTGGAAAGTAAATGCGGACAATTTGATTAAACAATTTCACGACACTTTCCCTGACAAACCTAAAAAACCTCTTGGAGAGGGGAGGGGGGGTAGAAGGGAAGTGTAGACCATTGACACTTCTTTATCAACTCTTTGTTTTCTTTCCTAGGATATAGCTTCTTTTCCAAGGGGGGACGCCTGTCAGGCCTGGAAACCATACTAGACTTTAGGGTTCCAGACGCCACATTTTTCCCCTGAGGGGAAGAGGGGGGGCTGAGGGGTATGGTAACATTCTTCAAGCGGTCAAGGTCGGATGGTGTTCACATCTGCAGGAAGAGTGGCGAGAAGATATTCGAATAAACTGTGAGAACGTGGGACATGTGACCATCAAAGGGGTCAGGGGGGTGGGACTCTTGGGTTTGTATAACTGGGAAAAGAATCCGGAAGTTCAGTTTTGGAATTTCACTCATCGTGTGCCAGTTTCCTCATGCTAGTAAAGAACTCTGAAAAACAATGGCTTCTGAGTTTTTTTATGCAGAAGAAGTTTTTCTGGAACCATGACACTGCCATCTAGAGCAGGGGTGTCCAACCTTGGCAACTTTAAGACTTGTGGACTTCAACTCCCAGAATTCCTCAGCCATCTTTGCTGGCTGAGGAATTCTGGGAATTGAAGTCCACACGTCTTAAAGTTGCCAAGGTTGGACACCCCTAATCTAGAGCAGTGCCTAGTGACAGAAGAGGAGGGAACCTAACCGAAACAAGTGAAGGTCAATAGGAGCTGGACAGATCCCAGTTCGTGGTTGAATTATCTTGGCAAACAAGGGTTTCACATTGTTCATACAGCAAGAATGGTGTCTTGGAAGAAAATGAAGAACACTACTTTAAAACCCGAAAGAGCCAAAGCAACTTCAAGCTGCTTCCCTGACTGGCTGAGAAGGAGTTAGAGGCAATGTCATGACATGTCCTCTAAAAATTGTTATCAAGGCCTTTTGTACTGCAGTTAGCATGACATAGATGTTCTACAGCTATAATAATAACTGAAGATTCAAATAAAACATGATTTTGAAGCATTAGCTCCATGGAATCAAGGGTCTACCAACTGGACAGGACTTGAGGTGCAGATTGTACAGGAAAATCTTAGAGATAACCCAACACATAGTGCAGGTTGTAAGATGCAAACAGGAACACATACACTGATTGTCAGACCCAAGTAACTGGCACTGTCTACAGGAACATCTGCACAGTATATGGTCTAAACCCTGACAACAATATTGGCACGATAAGCCAGAGAAATACCAGGACCTGAAGAAAGAATTAGAAAATGTAGAAAGTAAAGGCCAAAGTGGTCCCATTAGTGGTAGGAGCACACAGGACATTCCTAAGCTGGGAGAGTGGTTCCAACAGATCCCAGCAAGAACATTAAAGCTGTCAACCCAGAAGAGTCCAGTGATAGGAGCAGCTCAGATATTGCACTGAACTCTCAAACTCCCAGACCTCTGGTGGTGGATCTGAGATAGAGGAAGACATGTACCACCCATTTTATTTATTTATTTATTTAGATAATGTATATGGCTGCCCACTCACTTTCAGTGACTCTGGGCATCTTACAAACAATAAATACACAAACATACTCCTTTAAAGAAAGAAGCAGGATTTAAATCCAATGGATGGATAGATGGTTTAGTGGCTTGTCCTTTGAACAAATGAAAACGAATACTTAAAATAGGCTAAACTTTCCATTTGGCATGTCTTTAAAAAGTGTTTTCTATGTGGGGAATTGATCCCTCCAGCCCCAATATAGGATTGTTTGCGTAGAGACAGACAATGCCATCAAGACAGCTGGCACAATGCCCTGTCTCCACTTTCACTGTGTCCAGCCTAGCACTGATTGTGGAAGAGTCAGAATGTTTAATATTTCAGCCAAGATGCTTAATATTTAAACAGATTGCTGCTTTAGGAGAGAATGCTGAGGCAGCACCAGAGTAGAGCGAGGGGCATGTGGTTAGGCTCACTCTCCCAAAGTGTTAGGCAATTCTCTCTGTGAATCCACAAAACAAAACTCCGCTTAGGCATGGCAAACCGATCAGCCATGAATATGTCTGCAGTTTATAAGACAAGGAAGGCAATTGGCCCTAACCCCAAGCTATATCTCTGTGGCAGATGAAGGACTCTCCTTCATTACCATTGAAAAACCTTTTTTCCTATTTCTAAAGTGCTACAACTGAAATGAACAGAACAGACATTCAGGTTTACAATAGCTGGTTTCTGTTTTCATGTCATATCTGCATCCTGACCTTCCTCTGAGTGGGTGTCCACAGGGGAATGAGGGAGGACAAGTGGTTTGTGCCAGATGCCTTTTACAATCAGGACAACGTACATGAAGATATTCCATTTCATTCTCATAACAATCTGGTGAACAAGGCCATTTGTACTTCAAAAAATGTTTAAATAGAAGGAAATGCCTGGAGTAATGCTAACAAAAGACAAAAAGTCAAGATGACTTCTCAGGTTTGAACCTACGCCATGGAGGAAAGAGGACTGAAGCGCATCGGTACTGTTCTGCACACATCTTGCTGTAAAATTCTGCCCATCTGCCTTATTTAATGTGACTCATTCCCCCTTGGGGACTACTGGATTGCAAAACCCTGCTATGGACAGAGTGCCAGGCATTTTGCTGACAAAATCACTCATATTCAAGCAGAGTTGGATGATGGATGTATATGTTCTCATGAGAGGACCAGAGGTAATGTCTTGCAGTTGCAATGTCATCTGGGACTATTTCAAATTGTGACATTTGAAGAAGTAGACAAGAGTCCTCTGTTGGATAAGTAATACCACCTATAATTCTGTGTTCCTCTTGCCTTTTATCTGCAGCCAGAAGGTTGGTATGGAAAATGGGAAGTGTGCCCTACAGAGACTAGCCATTGAAGGTGGTGATTACAAACTATATTCCCAAGAAGAAACTACCTAACCCTGCATCTTAATCACTATCCTGTTGTCAGCCTTTTCTTATTAAGTAAGGAAGAGATAGGGGAGCAACTACACATGGTTGTGGATGAAGCAAGTTATCTAGATCCTTTCCAGTAGAGGTCCAGGTCTAAGCATGGGATGTAAACTGCATTAATTACTCTTATGGATGACCTAAGGGCGAAGTCTGTATAGGAGTGGTTCATCTCTCCTAAACTTTTTAAATTCTCAGTGATGTTTGTTACCATTGACCATAGTATCTTCTTGGACTGCCTCTGAAGGTTGGAATTGAGAGCATTGTTTAGTTATAGTTCTGCTCCTTTCTGAATGGGCAGTTTCATTTAGTACTGCAGTGGGAAGAATGGCAAAGCCCAGAGTTTGGCTCTTATCCCTATTCTGTAATATCTATGTGACACCACTATAAGAGATCATCCATTGGTGTAAGGTGAGATATTAAGTTATATATTTTCATCCCAGCAAGAGATGTGGCAAGAATCCTAACACAGTGATTGAAGGCTCTTAGCAATGGAAACAGATTGAGACTGCATCTCAGCAAGATGGAGTTGGTGTTATTACAGAGACCATCAGGTATCCTGGATGTTCTATATGTCATTCTTGATGATGTTGTACATCCCTTGAAGGAGCAAGTGTGCAATCTAGGTTATTCCTAGATTCATGGTTCCTATTAAAGAAGTGCCTCTGCCAGAAGCTATAATTTCTGGAAACCGATGGCGATGCTGAAGAATCATGCCCTTGTCATCTCCTCATTATAATACTGCAATTTGTTCTTTGAAGATACCTAAGAAAGTGGAGCTGTCACAGAATGTTGTTACTCAGCTGTTGATCCATGCTAATTGGCTTAGCAGAGTAAAGACTTTGCTGGAGAGCTGCATAATTGGTGGACCCAATTCATGGTGGTTTTCTAACCTATAACACCTTTGCCTTATAGTGGCAGTAGCCATTATACAAGTAGTCCTCAACTTACAACAATTTGCTTAGTGACTATTCAAAGTTACAATGGCACTGAAAAAATTGACTTATGACCATTTTTCACATTTAGGATCATTGCAGCATCCCCATGGTCATGTGATTTACATTTGGATGTTTGGCAACTCACGTTTATGACGGTTTTAGTGTCCCGGGGTCATGTAATCCCCTTTTGCAACCTTTTAACAATCAAAATCAAGGAGGAAACGAGATCCACTTAACAACCATGTTACTAATTTAACAACTGCAGAGGTCCTCTTAACAAATATGTGAGAAAAATCGTAAAATGGGGGAAAACTCACTTAATAAATTTTTCACTTAGCAACATACATTTTGGGCTCAATTGTGGTTTTAAGTTGAGGACTACCTGTACTCCTTTTTTTTTAACCAGATACCTACCACTTGAGAAGAAGGAGATGGCCTGCACAATAGCAATCCTTTCACTCTATACCAGCTATAGCATCCTGAAGTCAAAATGGCATCCAATCTGTTAACATTTAGGAAAACTGTAAAAGCAGTTTTCTTTCTTAGGGACTGCAATATGAAAATATCCAGTTATGGAAACAAACACTGATGGCGTTGTAATTATATGTTTAGCTGATTATAATTACAAAAACATAAGAATACTCTGCTTCCCGTGTTGCAATCAGGTAACATGCAAATGACTATACAAATAAATAAATAAAAAACTACACAATAGCACTAAAATCTAAACGCTTCAGAAGAACTTTTTGATTTTCAATAAAGGTTTTAAAAATAGCATGCATCTTCCTCTGGGCAGAGGGCATAAAAAATAGAGCAGGGTCAAGTACAGTAGATTTATGGATGGTTTTAATAGACCTCAGCTTCCAACTGCTTAATAGCAGCAGTAATGCTCCGTTCCCCAATTTAATATTGGGGTTAAATTTTAAAAAACTTGAAAGGAAAATCAATCTAGATTTTTGTGTGAAAATAAATTTAGTTCTTCCATTAAACAAATTCTTGATCTTAGTTATCTTAATAACTTTCTACAAAGTATTTACTCTATTTAAGCTACAATAAAAAAACACTTTGCATAAAAATAGAGGAAAGACATCCACATGTATTTGAGCTGTGCTGATAAAAGACTTTGCAGACTTGGGTGCTTTCTTTGCATGTTCAACACAAACATTTGGGATGACTTCTGAATGAAGCTGCAGAATTCTTACAGTTAGGAAATTGCTTTAACCAGTTTTCCCATTCTGGGAGTCCTGTAAATATTTTCAGCCAAATGCACTCACCAAACCTTTTGCAAATCTTGAAAATGAAAAGATCTAGAGAAGAGCCAAACATGTTACCATGCATAATTTTTATCTTTCTCATTTTAGAACAATTTTTTTCTCACTTTAGCACTAACGAGACAAGTTCATGCATAAAACTAAAGCAGCTTTTAAAAATTCAGAGTCTTCTTACCTTCATTCTAGTGAGTTAGCTGGTTGCTAACTTGTAATAGAGCCAGTTGTGTCTAGAGGTTAAGACACCAGGCTACAATCCAGGAAATAGTGAATTTTAGCCCTGTTTAGGCATGAAAGCCAGTTGGGGAAAATGCTAGGGGGAAAAAGAAAAAAATTCTTACTAACGTGTAACAATTTATCTTTGTTAGAGCAAAGATAAAACCAAGGGCATGTTCTTTCCTCCATCTTTGGACTGCAACAGTCTAAACAGGATTAATATTCTTCACAGGTTGATGCAGGCATGTCTTTCCATTCAACTCATCTGCTGCCATCCTGCTACCGTCTACCTAAGGAAGTGTGCTGAGCTAAGGGTTCCTCAGAACTCTGTAATGGTGCTCAGCTACTTAGCTAGAAGCAGTCTGAATACTTTATGATTCTAACCAATTCGGTGCAAGGCTGAAATAATAAAATAGTGAGATATTTATATAAATTTGAAAAAAACCCGACACCCAACTACTCTGGGTGAGTGATGCCAACCTCCTACCCAATTGCTTCCCCTAAAGAGCATCATTGATTGTAGAAGCTATTGTCATAGCAAAATTTGTATAAGAGAAGGGGCCAAGGAAGAAACTTAGAGATGTCAGAGGGCTGCAGCCAGCTTAACCCAGTTTCTGCTGAAACAGCAAAATTAGCAGGTATTTTTCCAGCCAGAAAAGGGAGGTTAGCAAACAAGCCTCTTTGACTTTACACAATGGACAGACAAACTCAACTCAGCATCACCTGACCACAACTCAGAGCAAATGCAACAGAGAAGTCAACGATAGGGCAGTAATTTTCATGCTGGTATGGTTTCAAACCACTAACTGAAGATGGGGGTGGGTGGGGTAGATGGCTTTTTTTTTTACCTCAGTAGTGGCAAAAACCTCAAAGTCCTACTGAAGTCAGTAAAATTGCCTCTGTGTGAAATCAGATAACCTACAAGCTAGGAGTGTTACATATGGCTGACCTTTCCATTAGCCGCTGACCATCTCTACCTTGTAAAAGTAATTATAATTATACACTAATCAATTGTTAATTTTTATTCTGATTTTTAGCAATTGGACAAATGACCAATCTCACTGAAACAGATGTACATTTTGTAGAATAATTAATGGTATTATACAGGTCGTCCTCGACTTAACAATCACAATTGAGCCCAAAATTTCCATTGCTAAGAAAGACAGTTGTTAAGGGGAGGGTGTGGTTTAGCACCATTTTACAAATGTGATCACAGTTTGTAAAATGGGGCCAAAATCCCCTTGCTCAGCAATGGAAATTTTGGGCTCAATTGTGATCGTAACTCGAGGACTACCTGGGACAGTGCAACTTCATAAATACATGCCAGTTGCTGAGTGCCCAAATTTTGATCGTGGGACCATGGGGATGCTGCAACAATCATAAGTGTGAAAAACAATCATAAATCATAAAACAATCATAAATAGGGCCGGGATAGCTCAGGCTGTTAAGAAGCCTGTTATTAGAACACAGTAGCCTGCAATTACTGCAGGTTCAAGCCCGGCCCAAGGTTGACTCAGCCTTCCATCCTTTATAAGGTAGGTAAAATGAGGACCCAGATTGTTGGGGGGGCAATAAGTTGACTTTGTAAAAAATATACAAATAGAATGAGACTATTGCCTTATACACTGTAAGCCGCCCTGAGTCTTCGGAGAAGGGCAGGATATAAATGTAAACAAACAAAAAAATCAGCTTTTTCAGTGCCATTGTAACTTTGAGCAGACGCTAAACAATGGTTATAAGGCAAGGACGACCTGTAGTTTTAATTAAAAAAGGAATGAAGTGTAACAAGGTCTATGGAACATACTATCATGTTTGGTGGACATGTCTGGTTGCAAAAAAGTATTGGGCCAAAATAAAAAAAAATGGCCAGAAAAAATAACGGAGCAACCGATTGATTGGAAACCAGAGACATTCTTGTTAGGAATATTTACCAGACATTATACCAAAGACATAAAATACTTAATCTTACATATCAGCTGCAAGAATTTCATATTCATTTGCCGATCTACTACGACTGCGAGGTTCCCCCGCCTCGCAGGAATGGCCCTCCAAGCTATCGAGGGCTTACCTTAACGAAGGGTCTTGGGACCCAGAGAGGTGGCATGCGGCTAAGAAGAATTTGTGGGGTTTTTAAAATAGTTTTTTAAATAAGGGTTTTTTAAGGGGGGGAGGGATTTGACGGGTGGGGGGGAGGACCCGTCGGGGAGGGATCCAGCCCCTGTGCTAGTTCGCGACATTACGCCATCTTGTCTGAAGGCAGGGGGGGAGGACGTTCCAGGTTTAGAGGGCTGTTCGATCTGTACGGTAAGTGGGAGAGGCAGATATGGCGGGGGGGAGGGGCCGTATCGAGTTATGGGGGCACGTGCTCGAAGTTTGAGAGCGATCACGTGCTCCGGCCCCTCAGTCCCTACCCGTTCCCCGGGTGGCCATGATCCTCAGAGCTTGGACCTTGGCTGATGTTATGTAATGCCGGTCCGTGGTTAATAAGGCTCCCTGATTTGTGACCTTATTCAGGGAGGTCCGCGGACCTCATGGGCATTCTGGAGACCTGGTTGGGCCCTGAGGGGGTCCCCTTGTGGAGATGTGCCCCCCAGGCTCCCGAGCATTACACCAGCCGAGAGTCCAAGGGGGGGGTGGTGGGGTGGCGGTTGTTATTAAGGAAGATCTAGAGCCGAGGGAGACCACTGTTCCTCAGATTGCTGGCTGCGAATCCCTCTGTGTGCGCTGGGGCTATAGGAATCAGTTGGGCTTGGTGATCGCGTACCTGGCTCCTTGCTGCGTGACCACAGCCCTGCCCGAGCTGTTGGAGGTACTGGCTGCTGTGGCGGTTGGGACCCCCAAACTTATAGTTATGGGGGATTTCAACTTGCCATCGGCTGGCCTGTCATCAACGGCAGCTTGGGAGTTCCAGGCTTCCATGACGGCCTTGGACCTGATTCGAGTAAATGATGGCCCTACGCACACAGGGGGAGGCATGCTAGATATGATTTTTATCTCTGGACAGTGGTTAAATGATCTGGTATTAGATGATTTAGTAACAGAACCAATGTCATGGTCGGATCATTTTCTCCTTCGCCTAGACTTCGAACCGCCATTCACCACCGCAGGGAGACGGAACCTATCGGTGGTTCCGTCCCAGGCGCCTGATGGACCCTGAGAGGTTCCAGGCGGAGCTTGGGCCATTCCTGAGGATCTGGCCCACGGCACGACTGAGGAACTGGTCATGGCCTGGGAGCAGGCCGGGGCCCTGGACCGTGTCGCGCCTTTGCGGCCTCTGACCCGGCGTAGATCTCGTCCGGCCCCTTGGTTCTCCGAGGGGCTGAGGGAGATGAAACGCCGGAGAAGACGCCTAGAGAGCACCTGGAGGTGCAGTCGCTCCGAGCTGATCGGACACTAGTTAGGACCTATACTAGGACCTACCTAGTGGCAATGAGGGAAGCGAGGCGCCCTACGCCCACCCTCATTGCGTCGGCAGATATCCGCCCGGCCGCCCTGTTTCGGGTGACCCGCTCTCTCCTACATCAGGAGGTGCGGGATGACCCTTTGCAGGGACGAGCCGAGGAGTTTAGTGGTTATCTATACGATAAAATCGTTCAGCTGAGGGACGGTCTGGACCGAATTTGGGATGATCAAGCGAGGAGAGGAGGCACGTCTTGTTGAGCACATTTGGGATGAGTTTGACCCTGTGGCTCCGAGGGCGTGGACAGGTTGTTGGGGAGGCTTCACGGCACGACATGTTTACTGGACCCGTGCCCTTCCTGGCTGGTACTGGCCACTCAGGCGGTGACACGAGGCTGGCTCAGAGGATAACCAACGCTTCTGTGTGGGATGGGGTTTTCCCTGCCGCCTTGAAAGAGGCGGTGGTGAGACCCCTCCTTAAGAAGCCCCCTTTGGACCCAGCTATTTTGGCTAATTATCGTCCAGTCTCAACCTTCGCTTTGTTGCGAAGGTTGTAGAAATGCCGTGGCGCGACAGCTACCCCAACACCTGGATGAAGATGTCTATCTAGACCCGTTCCAGTCCGGCTTCCGACCCGGATACAGCACGGAGACAGCTTTGGTCGCATTGGTGGATGATCTCTGGAGGGCCAGGGACAGGGATATTCCTCTGCCCTGGTCCTATTAGACCTCTCAGCGGCGTTCGATACCATCGATCATGGTATCCTGCTGCGCGGTTGGAGGATTGGGAGTGGGAGGCACCGTATATCGGTGGTTCTCCTCCTATCTCTCCGACCGGTCGCAGACGGTGTTGACAGGGGCAGAGGTCGACCGCGAGGGGCCTCACTTGTGGGGTCCCTCAGGGTCGATTCTCTCGCCCTGCTGTTCAACATCTACATGAAGCCGCTGGGTGAGATCATCAGTGGTTTCGGGTGAGATACCAGCAGTCGCTGATGACACTCAGCTGTACTTTTCACCCGGACCACCCCAATGAAGCTGTTGAAGTGCTGTCCCGGTGTTTGGAGGCTGTACGGGTCTGGATGGGGAGAAACAGGCTCAAGCTTAATCCTCCAAGGCGGAGTGGCTGTGGATGCCGGCACCCCGATTCAGTCAGCTGCAGCCGCGGCTGGCTGTTGGGGGCGAGTTACTGGCCCCAAAGGATAGGGTGCGCAACTTGGGTGTCCTTCTGGATGATCGGCTGTCGTTTGACGATCATTTGACGGCCGTCTCCAGGAGGGCCTTCCACCAGGTTCGCCTGGTCCGGCAGTTGCGCCCCTTCCTTGATCGGGATGCCTTATGCACGGTCACTCATGCGCCTGCTACCTCTCGCTTGGATTACTGTAATGCTCTCTACATGGGGCTCCCCCTGAAGTGCGCTCGGAGGCTTCAGTTAGTCCAGAATGCAGCTGCGCGGGTGATAGAGGGAGCTACACGTAGCTCCCATGTAACACCGCTCCTGCGCAGACTGCACTGGCTGCCTGTGGCCTTCCGGGTGCACTTTAAGGTGTTGGTTACGACCTTTAAAGCGCCCATGGCTTAGGACCTGGGTACTTATGGGACCGCCTGCTGCTACCACACGCCTCCCACCGACCCGTCGCTCCCACAGAGAGGGACTTCTCAGGTGCCGTCCGCCAAACAATGTCGGCTGGCGGCCCCAGGAAGGGCCTTCGGCGGGGCTCCCACACTCTGGAACGAGCTTCCCCCGGGCTTACGCCAAATTCCTGACCTTCGGACATTTCGTCGCGAACTCAAGACTCACCTTTTTATCCGCGCGGGGCTGGCTTAAATTGGGATTTTAAATTTTAAATTTATTAATTTTAAATGGGGTTTTAGTAGAGTAAATTTTAATCATTGGGCTAATTTAAATAAGTTTTTTAAAATTGGATTTTAAATTTGTATATTGTATTGCTGGTTTTTATTATGCCTGTACACCGCCCTGAGTCCTTCGGGAGAAGGGCGGTATAAAAATTAAATAAAATAAATAAAATAAAATAATAAATACGCACAAAATTGGAAAAAAGGAAATACATCAACAGAGGAAGAACTGATAAAGAAAATTTTAGATTGTGCCGAGATGCACAAATTAACAAAAGTAATTAAAGAAAAGGAAGGTACAGAATATTATGTAATATGGGATAAATAGTACAAGTGGCTGGAGACTAGAAAAAATGAATAGCGATAAAAGGGGGGAAACAATAAATGCAAGGTACATTATGGACTCCTAGTTTTTTACACACAGATTGCCTGGGTACACCAAAGCACCCCATGGATAGCTTTCAGAATCAGAATAGAGCTGGAAGAATCCTTGGCGGTCTTCTAGTCCAGCCCCCTGTTCAAACAGGAGGTCCTGTATACCATTTCAGACAAGTGACTGTCCAGTCTCTTCTTAAAAACCTCCAGTGATGAAGCATCCATGTCTGAAGGCAATCTGTTCCATGAGTTAATTGTTCTCACTGTTAGGAAGTTTATCCTTAATTCCAGGTAGCTTCTTTCCTTGATTAGTTTCCATCAATTGTTTCTTGTCCTGCCCCCTGGTGCTTTGGAAAATAAATTGACCCTCTCATCTTTGTAGCAACTTTTCAAATACTGGAATACTGCTATCATGTCCCACCGCCCCCCAGTCCTTCTTTTCTCTATTTTCACATTTGTGGCACACACATAAGACCCTGGCCTTAGCACATTGTGTCATAACTGGAGCTGGTGGTTCCAGATCAAATGCTATAGGTTCTCAGCTTACAGTGATGTGGTTTCACCTTTGTGTGATATGTGAATCTATTTTGTGATTTGTAAACTACAGTTTGGGTAAGCCATAATACTTTATTCAACAATGTGCAATCTGAAAACGTAGCCTCAGTGTTTCAAATAGGTTTTCTTGGGGCCCTCCAAGTGTCTCTGAACTGCGGTTCCCAGTATCTCTTCCAATTGGCCATCTTGGCTGAAATTCCTGGGAATATAGTTTCCCGTTGTGATGTAGGTGATAAAGACATCATTTAAATAATGAACAAAAGAGCTGAACAAGAAAGGGACCGAAACTTGGTCAGCGCTACAGATCTTGCACAATACAATGGGATGTGCTGGGATTGCAAAAAGTAAAGCAAAGCTACCTCTTTGTTGCTGGCCTTTTTCACACTTGGCAATTTGATGCTGTTGGCTGAGTTTCTTGCCCAGAACAGTAAGCAGCTTTTTCCCCTATTGCCTCCACCACCTATGTGCAGGCATTTTCCTCTACTGGCTAACATTCCTTCTTCCTCATGTAGGAATTTAGCCCTCCTAGAAGAATGAAATATTTTAGAAAATATTTAAAAGGCAGAATATATTTCCCTGGATGAGAAATGGAGAAACATGTTTTAAAGACGAAGCAACTCCCCCCCCACCTTTGTCAATGGGCCATTAAGGCCTGAGCCAGTCCATTGTCTACATGACAAAGATAGGATTAGCCCCTACCCATCTAGCAACAGAATCTTACCACATGGCAAGGCTCAAGCAAGCTTGAGAGACAACCTACAACATTAGCTAAGACCCCCACCCCCTGGGAGTCTGACAACCAATCAGGATACTCTTCCTGTGCCCCAGAAAGTTCAAAGCTCAGAAAAAGCATAAAACCAGGGAGCACACAGGATCTTGCCCTTTTCTGTTCAGGAACTCAAGCCATGTGATCCTGACCACCATTAAACCATCTTTCCAAGCAGCCTCCATGTTTCCAGTGTCTTTGTCCCCACTTGGAACTGAACCCAGATGGATATTTCTTCCAACACTCACTCAAGCCTAACTTTTCTTGGGTTTGGTGCAAGAAATTCTTTTGTAACTGGTCTTAAAGGAGAGTGAGAAAACCATTGGATTCCCTTTAAGAATCAATTTGCCAGTTAGGTAAACCTTTCAGATAGTTATTGCAGGCCTGGGAGGAGGATCATCATCAGATAAAAAAGAGAATAGCAGCTAGGAATTTGATCCTCTAAGTTAGCCCTTCTCCTCCTGCTGCCTGAAGCTGAACTGCATCCAGCTGCCTGTGAGAAAACTCCCCATGTCTGCGGTTAGGACAACAGAGCCAAGAGGCAGCTGCAGACTTCCCCAGCACCCTTTTTTTCTCTTCGGTCTGAAGCTTTCCTAAAGTTTTCTCAGGATCATGAGGGGGCAGAAACATGTTCAATTTTTCTTTTGCCAAAAAGATCACCCATGTGCCTAATGATTTATTAAATTTATATAGCCTCCCATTTCATGTATAACTCCAGACAGCAAATACAATTAAAAGAACAAAAACAAAACTATCAAAACAAAAAGCCAAAATCGTTAAAATATAATTTGAAAGTTAAACATCTATAAATCGAACCAAAAAAAACAACAACCCACCACTACAGGAAAGTGCATTTCAAAACCTATGAATCTTGTAACTATTTTGCAGGCTCTATACTTCCATGGGATCCCCAGGCTCAATGAGAAAACCAGGTTTTAAGGACCTTCTGGAAGAGCAACAGTTTGGGGTCAATGTCATCTTGGGGTAAAATGTTCTAAGGGTGGGTGCCACGGCAGAAAAACTCTCCTCCTGGGTTCTGTCAGAGGAAACTCTTAGTTTACAATATCCACAACGTGCCCCTCCTGCCAGACCTGATGGGATGGGCGGAAATAAGCAGGGAGAGACAGTCCCCCAAATAACCTGGTACCCTGATATGTAGGGCTTTAAATGTCCTAACCCGACACATTGAATTAAACCTTGAAAATTTACATCTGGCCTTTCACCATTTAGATAAATTTAAACAATTTTTAAAATTAATAACATTTTTTTAAAAAAATTGACATGCCACATGGTAAATTGCAATGTAGCTGTTGAATTTTGGTATAGCACATTTTGTGAATTGAAACTTTATGGCCATGGTTTGCAACAATATGGCACATAAAGCCCCCAGCTATGACTTATGCAACAAACTATGTCTATGCCAATTATGGCCCTCAGGTGACCTACATATATATTTGAAGGCCAGGTTCATACACCACACTAAGCTGTGAAATGCTCTAGAGACCAAACTCTCAGTACATTATAGAGTACACTATGGTTAGGCAAACCTTGACTTAGCATGATCTATGAATAAAGTCGAATACTGACCGTGTTATAGGTTAAAATAGTTTTGCCAGATTTGGTACAGAAGGGCTTTGCTTGAGGGATGCAGGTTATTAATGAGAAGAGCTCCAGTTAATTAAAGGGCCACTTCTAAACCAGAACAGCCAGCCCAGACAAGATGGTTAGGAACTGGTAGAAACCAGGACCTCCTGCTGCCACAGAATAACACTGATTCTGCCTTGAAGGACAGGAATATGGTCTCTGAAACACTCCTATAAAACTTGTAGTGGTAATTTACTTTAGAGCCAAGTGATTTTATGTACAGTATTATATGCATGAACATGCTTATTGTAATACTGTATGACCCTTGTTAACTTTCCATCTTCTAGAAAAGCTGGATACTGCCTGTTTAAGGAGGGGAAAGGTATGGAAATACCTGATATTTCCTGCGTTATTAGAAAATAAACCTTATGAACTCCATGCCACTTGTTTTAGACAGATTGTATTTCTTTTCATATCACTCTTAATAATCAAACTTCATCTCAGTGATAACAGAACCATTTAACACCCCTTTTGCAAGCAATGGAGGCATAATCCAATGCTCAGTTCTTAAAGAGTGAACTTCATATGCAACATACATTTCATTAAACCATGTAGTTCATAGAGCTGTAGGATAATGAATCACATGCAAACGTGATGTGAATAAGCATGGTCTGAAATAGAAAAGAGGGAAAACTTACAAAAGTGTGAAACATCCAAATAAATTGTAATTCTCAGTGTGATTTGAAAGCGCTTGAGGAACACTTGGTTCTGAACTCTGGGAAGAGTCATCTCTCCCTTTTCTGACTGCCTGTGGACAGAGATGTTTGTAGACCATAACTGAGTGGTCAGGAGAGTTTCAAATCACCTGGATTTCCACGATTATTAAGCCACAGCAGGAAGTTGGTTATTACTTGGTGTCATGTGTCAGCTCAACCACTGCACTCTGTAAACAGTGGTTATTAACTAATGCGAAAACCCAGCATATTCTGACTTATTCCAAATTATGAAAACATAGTTTATCATGATGCATGAACCAACCCAAAAGAATTTGAAGGCTGGGTTTTCAGAATATTGAATTATGGATTTAGAATAGAATAGAATAGAACTTTTTATTGGCCAAGTGTGATTGGACACACAAGGAATTTGTCTTGGTGAATATGCTCTCAGTATACATAAAAGAAAAGATACCTTCATCAAGGTACAACATTTACAACACAAATGATGGTCTATATATCAATATAAATCATTAGGATTGCCAGCAACAAAGTTACAGTCGTACAGTCATAAGTGGAAAGAGATTGGTGATGGGAACGATGAGAAGATTAATAGTAGTGCAGATTTAGTAAATAGTTTGACAGTGTTGAGGGAATTATTTGTTTAGCAGAGTGATGGCCTTCGGGAAAAAACTGTTCTTGTGTCTAGTTGTTCTGGTGTGCAGTGCTCTATAGCATCGTTTTGAGGGTAGGAGTTGAAACAGTTTATGTCCAGGATGCGAGGGATCTGTAAATATTTTCACGGCCCTCTTCTTGATTCGTGCAGTATACAGGTCCTCAATGGAAGGCAGGTTGGTAGCAATTATTTTTTCTGCAGTTCTAATTATCCTCTGAAGTCTGTGTTTTTCTTGTTGGGTTGCAGAACCGAACCAGACAGTTATAGAGGTGCAAATGACAGACTCAATAATTCCTCTGTAGAACTGAATCAGCAGCTCCTTGGGCAGTTTGAGCTTACTGAGTTGGCGCAGAAAGAACATTCTTTGTTGTCCTTTTTTTATGATGTTTTTGAAGTTAGCTGTCCATTTTAGATCTTGCGATATGATAGAACCTAGAAATTTAAAGGTTTCTACTGTTGATACTGTGTTCTCTAGTATTGTGAGAGGTGGAAGTATGGAAGGGTTTCTCCTAAAGTCTACCACCATTTCTACGGTTTTGAATGTGTTCAGTTCCAGATTGTTTTGGTTGCACCACAAGGCTAGTTGTTCGACCTCTCGTCTATATGCAGATTCGTCATTGTCTCGAATGAGACCAATCACTGTTGTGTCATCTGCAAACTTCAGTAGCTTAACAGATGGATCATTGGAGATGCAGTCATTGGTATACAGAGAGAATTGGGGAGAGCACACAGCCTTGGGGGGCCCCTGTGCTAATTGTACAGGTATTTGATGTGATCTTGCTTAGCTTCACCTACTGCTTTCTGTTTGTTAGGAAGCTTGTAATCCACTTACAAGTCTGTTCTGGTACCTGTAGCTGGTTTAGTTTAGTTAGAAGAGTGTCTGGAATGATGGTATTTAATGCTGAACTAAAGTCTACAAAGAGGACCCTTGCATAGGTCTTTGGAGACTCAAGATGTTGTAGGATGTAGTGCAGAGCCATATTAACAGCATCATCTGTTGATCTATTTGCTCGGTATGCAAATTGCAAGGGGTCTAACAGCGGATCCGTGATGGTTTTCAAGTAGGAAAGCACTAGCCTTTCAAAGGTTTTCATGACTACAGATGTTAAAGCAACTGGTCTGTAGTCATTCAGTTCCTTGATGGTGGGCTTCTTCGGCACTGGGATGATGGTAGAGCGTTTGAAGCAAGAAGGAACATAACACATCTCTAGTGATTTATTGAAAATATGGGTGAAGATGGGGGCCAATTGGTCAGCACAGACTTTTAAGCAAGAAGGAGTTATCTTGTCTGGGCCTGGAGCTTTTCCTGGCTTTTGTCTATGAAATAGGTCCTGCACTTCCTTTTCTTTAGTGCGAAATATGTTATTGGATCAAGATCTAATCTTCCAAAGAAGAAAGTATTTGTAGCTCAGGGTTGTGAAGTTCTTGGTGCCAAGTTTGGTTTGTGTCCAATGAAGTTATTTAGCAGAGTTATGAAACATCTGCAAGCAAACAATCAAGTTAAAGAGCACCCAGAACTCATTTTTATGTCTCGTTCCTACCCACTTTGAGCCAGCAATCCAATTTAACTCAAAAGATTATTGTTGCTGGAGAACTTGATGGGTTAAAATTAGTTATTTTTATTTATTTATTTTTATTACATTTGTATACCGCCCTTCTCCCGAAGGACTCAGGGCGGTTCACAGCCAGTAAAAACCACAATACATATAATACAGGTTAAAAAAAAACTAATTCAATATATGGCCTAAAAATTTTAAATACGATTAAAAAGCCCATTTAAAAACCCCAGTGTAAAACCCCAATTTAAAACTACGTTTAAGCTAGTCCTGCACGTCGAAACAACGTCTTCAGCTCGCGGTGGAAGGTCCGGAGGTTGGGGAGTTGACAAAGCCCCGGAGGCAGCTCATTCCAGAGGGCAGGAGCCCCCAGAGAAGGCCCTCCCCCTGGAGGTCGCCAGCCGACATTGTTTGACTGACGGTATCCGAAGGAGGCCCTCTCTGTGAGAGCTTAGTGCAGGAGAAGCAACAGATGTTGTGACATAAAGCAAGAAACCCTTGAAAATGTAAAAATATTTCCTGAAATACTATTCTTGCAGCTGAAAGGATTACAGAGAAAAATTCAGTATTTATTAGTATAAAGAATCTTATCTATACTGTAAGCATTCCTAAAAAAATGTATCACCGTCTTCAATTTTTGAGGTTGTCGAAATGAATGTATGTGTTAGCATGGAAATCAGAAGAAATCAGAAGAAATGCCCTCAGTTTGAACAGACAAGTGAAAACCTAAGTCAAACTGACCTCTGGTGGAGAACAGAAGGAATATCACACTTCTGCCAATGAAAATGTTTAAAGTGAAATAAATGATGCCTTATACTGCATGTCTTTGAAAAATATTTACAGGAAACCCAAAACTTTGTGGTTTTGTGCTTCTAGCACTGGAGTGAACCAGACTAAGAAAAAATGAAATAAAGATGTCATATCAAGTCTCAGCCTACAATGAATAAGGCATCCTCCCCAGAATCTCACAAATACTAAATCAGAACGTGACAGAATAAAACTCTTTTATTTTCCTATCAAAGTCTTTTACCGTATTTATTTATCATTTTAAAAACAATGTTTTCCTTTTCTTGTACAATGGAAACAAAACACTCATAAGTCTCCTTTTCAATACAAGTTTTCCTAAGCAGGAAATAAATTGAATGTAAATTTCCTACAGTGAACCACTGAAACTGGAAGGCTGAGTCACAAAATAAAGCTATATAAAACCTATATAAAATGTTAACTAAAATCAATGTGGAAATCATTAAAGATATAGCAATGCTTTTTGAATAAAGCTGCATTACTTTTTTTAATGGTTTTTCCATAGCCCCCTTACAGATACATGTGTATGTGCATCTCCCTTTTCAGCTTTCTAATTTCATCACTCAGTTCTCCAGATCAGGGAAAAAAAGTTTCTATTGCAAATTTTAATTTTTCCAACCATTATTGTGTATAGTACTAGAGGATTCAATCAGCAGTTGTGATTCCACACCATGATTTATCACACTAGCTTGTAGGGAACCTTGACTGTATCCCCGTGTACATACAGCAAATGCAGGAGACAACTTACATACATTGGTGTTCCCTGCAGCTGTATTATTCATTCCTTGTGCAAGTAGACATTATGTATCTCTTAACACAAACACAACTCCTCCCTTGCACATACCCCACTGTATGTGTAGCTGCACACACTAGATCTGCTCTCTATTCTGGATGGCATGGGGAAATAATCCAAGTTTCTTTTCAGATTATTTCTTAACAGTAAACAGTGCTATAAACCCTGCTACTATTCACAGATCTCTCCTGCAACTGGTTCCAATGTAACAGAGCTGCAACACAGAAAGAACTTGACCAATGGCTATGTGGTTGGATTGATTATTCCTATAATCAAATGAACCATAGTGATTCTGCTGGCTGCAAATCCTTTCTGAATAAAATTCAATTTCTCATGGCTTGTTGGGTCCATCAGGTGATACACTTAAGGCAGGTTTTGTGCTCTTATTGGATTGTTTCTGGGATCGTTGCTTCTTCGGAACTTCCCCAGCAGTTGCTACAGGCTTTTGGACTGGCTCCTCAGTATCCTCTTTTACCTTCTTTACCCTAGTTTTGCTTTTGACAGGGTTAGAGAATGTAAGGCAAGTTTTGCTGAATTCCAGGGGAAATATTCCCACATCTCCATCAAAGCGATTCTTGGAGACCTGTAAGTAGCGCCTGCCTGGTCCTGTTGTTAATTTCCTATCCTGCAGGATCAACACATTGTCAGCTTCCTGGCTGGCCTGCAACACAGAGAAAGAAAAATAACATTATGATTAGAACAGGGCAGACAGAAGGATCGATTGGGTGGATGAGCAGGTATCTGTCTAGTTCCTTGGAAAAACTTTTATCAAGAAGGATTTACCTTTGCAGATCCAAAAATGGAAGATGTTTGCAGCTCTCTGTCTTCATCTTCCTTCCGGGGATGAATGATCATTGTTACATGGCAGTTGTTGTCTGTAGCAAATTTTCGGAAGGTACCCACAATGTAGTCTTGGAGAGCAAGCCTAGACAGCAATAGGGCAGTATAAAGAATATACTTTGCTGTAAAAATCCGTGAATATCTGAAAAAATGTGTTTTTCTTTCTTGGTGAACAAATAGCGCTAAACTGACAAGAGCAGATATTTAACACACCCTGAAACATTATGGCATTAAAAGCTATGTCAATTTAGGCATAATGATCCTGAGCAAATGTTTAACTATGAATAAGCAACTTTATTCAAACAGGATTGTGGGATTTGCATATTCTCTTCTCATGGCTCTCAACGCAGCTTACAAAGCATGGTGGACAGAGCAAAAGAAAAGGAACAATGCTATAAATTGTGATTCTATGCCAAGGAAACATGAAATGAGAGGATTACCTGTCTATACTGAGTTGCTCCTGGCCCATCATAAACTGGAGATTATCAATGACAACATGAGTAATATCATACATGTACACAGCATGGAGCATGGTATCAATTACTGTCCTGCATGAAAAAATTATTAAAGTTGCAAACATGTAGAAGTTAATTTACTTTGCCATTCCTACCTAGGGAGAGATCAGACCAAGTTCAAATAAGGAGTTTTTTAACAAACATTTGTTGCAGATTAAAACATGTCTGCAGTCTCAATTAATTTAGAGTAACAAATGCATTTATAAAGTTAATGACTAAATAAGGTATCTTAAAATCCTCAAAATCCCAGGAAAAACTATAGTAATTTCATTAATAGCAATCAGAACAAAGAATGAGAAGCTAAAGAACTTCTCTGAAACATTCATTTACACATTACAATATACAATTTGTATCTTAAAGTAAAGGAAACCACATGATATTGTATATCTTTGGGGAACCAACTGCCTTAATGTAAAATAGTGTACTCACTGTATAATTTGAGACCAGTCTCAATATTTGCTAGGCAAAAAGTGCTTTGTAATACTTTCCACTCAATCTGTGCTAGAATATCTCTGGATTTTCCCAGACTAACATTACATAGAGCTAATTAATTTAGTCTTACTTTGACCTTAATACTAAGTATTGCAACATATTTTTTCAAGGATACTTATTAAGTGGTATTTCAGTACTTGACTGCTTCAAAACTCGTCAAATTTGGTATTGATGAATTTGATGCGGAAAATATAATCCCAGTACTCATTGCTTGGTACTCAACATGCTGTGATAGGAAAAGGGGGATGGCTGTAGAGAATGGACAGAAAGTTGGCCATGCTGGGCAGGTCACTGACATAGGAAAAAGGAGAGACAGAAAGTCCTTCCAGGCTGAAACAAAGGGTCACATGGTAAATCACATGGTAAATCACATGGTTTGCTTGGCTCTCATTTTTAGTACTTGTTGAGCCTCCCAGAACCAATTAACAATACCAAGGTACTACTGTATTTCTTTCTGAATTATATCTAATTTGCTAATTAAACAGAACTAAGACTACAAATTCAGCATTACATTAATTATAGCACTGTTTCACTTCTACTGTCTCATAAAAAAGCAATAACCCATGATATACAAAGTAGGAAGCTGCTACCCCAAATTTTACTTGATATTCTGTTGTCCATAGAAGGTCATGAAATGAAGTGGAAGATCCTCAAACTTGTCGGCCCACTCATCATATTTTTCCAGTTGCTCATCCAGTTTTTCCATGGCAAATTGAGTAAGCATGATCTTGGCCAAACGCACGTTATGGATCTCAAAGCTCCCCCATAATGTATTGACTCCTTGCATGCAGAGATCCAGGGCATATTCACTTATGAAAGTGGTCTTCCCACTGCCTGTTGGACCTGATCCAGAAAGACAAAGGTACAATTAGTAAGAAAGGCAGTTTGATCCAACTTATGTAGAATGTGGTTTCACCTGACATGCCCTTTCTTTTGATGGGTAGCTACATTGGCTACTCTGTAGGTTCTCTGTGGATAAGATATGCAAATGGGGAGCTATGTCAAAACACAATATTTTTCTTGTAACGACTATAACATCCCACTTACCCATTACAATAGTACTTCTAGATCAGGAGTCCGTTTTCGCTGGCAGAGGATTGCAGGAGACCACCACAACCGAAAACAGAGCTCAGGAACCCATTTTCATTGGCATGAGTGATGTTGAGCTGGTCACGCCCCCCTGCCCCCCCCTCCGGTCAAACAACCCTGATGCAGCCCTCAAGGAAATCGAGTTTGACACCCCTGTTCTAGATGGTTTGACCACTATTTAGTAATGCAATAAAAATCATGCTTGGAGACGTATATCAAATCTCCCATAGACACTTTTGCTGAACAGTGCATACAGAATCACAGTATGCAGTAAGTCAGAATTTAATTTACTTTCATCTTCACTTTTGCCAGAATTGGAAACATGCACAATTTAACAAGAAAATGCAGCACAAAAAATAAGTTAAATTTATTTTAGACATCTCCAATACCTCTTTTCCCTTTTCTTTCTAGTAATAATCACTTCTATTAAGTAAATTGTGCTTCTCCAAACAAAAATATCTTATGGAAGCAGAAAATCATGAGAAGCTTGTGGGAAACTCGTTTTCAAATCATAAGCTATGTCTGACAAATAAGCCAAAATCTGACAAAGAGCTCAAAGAACATTGCAGAAAATATTTTAATGATTATATATGATGGTGAAGAAAGGATGAAAGGGAAACAGCAATATATTGCTGCCTTGAGTCATTTATAAAAATAATGAAAGCGGGATATAAATAAATACATAAGTAAATAAAATATACACTCACCTGTGAAAACAGTGAGCTCTCCTTTGCGGTGGCCTTTGAGAAGTTTGCTCAGTTCTGGGAAACGAGCCCATTTGACTCCAGCCACCTGATCTACATTGACCAGCTCCCCATACACTTCTTCCCGCAGTTGACAAAACGAAATTATAGATTTGTGGCCAGCTGGCAAAGCTGAGCGTAAAATCTTGGTAAGGTTCATACCACTGCTAAAAGCCTCTAAAGGTAGAAGCTGCTGGTCACTAGGTCGCACCAAATAACAACGCTTAGGATTCAGCTTACGTGCAAAATGTTTAGCAGATTCCCAGGACCGGAGATCCTCTCCTAACCATAAAGTGATCCTTTTAAACTGTTCTAAGTAGGGAAGTAAGGCTGGGGGAAGACAAGAAATCCCACGAGGCAGAGCCAAGGTGGGTAAACCAGTCACTTGATGCAACACCAGAGCATCCAACTCTCGTCCAGTCAACACCACTTCTGTATCACGCCGACTGATCAGAGGCAAACCAAAGAGATTGTGATAGGCATTGGGACGAGGCAACATATTCTCCACATGCTGTACTCTGTCTCCTTGATGCTCAACTCTGAGGAGCTTCAATCCCTTTAAGCTGGTGCCAGAGGGACTGAACCATGGGAAGACCAATGCTTGAGCAGTCCGAAGAAAACGCACCGCAAAGTGTTTGAGAGTGGTATTCGACACACTGGAAATGCCAAATGTAGCCTTGACTTCTTTTGTCTCCTGTTCATCCAGCAATTGCCAGAGAGGCAAGGCTCGGTCCCATATGTGCCTAGCATCCTCTCCACTTTGGTCATTTGGCTCATTAATACTGTGTCTGTCGCTTAATGTTAGTCCTTTATCCTGCAGCTCTACGTTGGCCTGGAAGTCTTGCCAATTACCTTCGACCAGGGTGGCCGTGCAGATAAACTGGCCCGTAGTCTTATCAATAAAGAGGCTGTAACTATGGCGGTGCTGCTGTTTATCTCGCACAAAAATACTGGGCACATGAATGCAACTGTAGCCATCGTGAAAGGGGATTTTCTGGGTTTTGAGGTACTGCCGGATCTCTGTGACGGATGCAGGAGGAATCGGGTCCTGCACCGGTGGAAGCTTTTCCTGTTTGTAGTGCTTACAAGGGGAACTCCCAACAAGCATCCATTTACCTGAAAGGCGCCGGTTATGTAAAAGGAACCGTGACGTCACCGAGAACATTTCCCCTACGTCTGGGACTCCCGTCCTCTGAGCAGCCCGATAGGTTGGGACCTCCTCACTCTACGACCCTGCAGTGCCGTCTCCTAAATGCCCAAAGTGCCCCCCGGGAAGCACCTTTTCTTCCCCTGAAGAAAAACTTTCCTCCCTCCGAGAAGCCAGCGCCTGCCTTTCTGATTATGTAAGACCTTCCTATGCCGCTGTCCTCCTTCCAGTTTAGGGTGGAGCTGCACCCCACAGCCCCATTCCCGTCGCTCTCCGGCCAAGACCTTTGTCTACAAAACCTCCCCTCCGTCCGCAGCCTGACCTCCCAACTCGGCCCCAGCCTCCAGCTCCGGATCAGGGCGCCGGCTCCCCCACGTGCAGCTGCAGAAAGCGCGCCCTGCCGTTCCTTTAAAACCATCACTTCCGAGAGCCGCTGCGGGGGAGGGACAGGAACCAACCCGGAAAGAAACTTGGCGGAACATAAGGACTTCCCTCCACAGAGATATAAAATAAATAAAATAAAACTAATATACGCCCCTCCCCGCTCGTCTCGTTGCCTGAGAGTTTTCTGGCTTTCAGTCCCAAATTGTAGAAATCCGAGGACGGCAACCGAGAGTGAGAGCTGTTGGTATCTGGGCATTTTTGCAGCCTTATGAAGACCGTCGTAACGTCACCTCAGCCGTCCATGCAAACCCTTCCTGTTGGTGCATCACACAAACTGGGTCTACATTGCAAATTTTAAATAGATGCTGACGCCCCAATGATTCCCGCCCCCCTCAACTCTCTCTTGCGAGAACAAACCGGAGGCAACAGGCCAGGCAACTCCAACGACGGAAAAGCCTGGAATACATTTACATCTACATTTCTTGCGGATTCTTTTCTTGCAGAAAACGGAGAGGCGGCTTTACAAGCAACTGACATTCCATGGCCACGGAGAGACGCGGTGGGCGCTAGAGCGGCGCCGATTCCGTGTTGCTTCCGGCTTCACTTCCTGTTCCGCTTCTGAGTTCCGGTACGCGTCGCGTTGCCAACGACGATGACCGGCCGGGGGACCCCGAGCCGCTTCTTGGCCAGCGTCCTGCGGAACGGCGTGGGCCGCTACGTGTGTCAGCTGCAGCGCATCACCCTGACGGTCAGCCAGCACATGTCCAACTCGCTGGGCGCCAGGTGGGGAGAGAGAGAGAGGCGTTGCAGGAGGCGGGCCCGTGTCTCTGCAAGCTTTCGGAACCGTCCGAATTCATGGTTAAGCAGCGCAGGTGTTAAGTGAGACAGGAAAGATGATTAGGGAACTGGGGGCTAAAACATATGAAGAACTGTTGCAGGACTTGGGTGGGACTAATTTAGTGCAGGGGTCTGCAAACTTGGCTCTTTTAAGACTTGTGGACTTCAACTCCCAGAATCCCTCAGCCAGCAAAGCTTTTCAATGAAGGTATTCAACTCTGGGAGTTGAAGTCCACAAGTCTTAAAAGAGCCAAGTTTGCAGACCCCTGATCTAGTGGAAAGAAGGAGTGGGGGAACCTGATATCAGTGTTCCAATATTTGAGCGGCTGCTACAAAGGAGAGGGGGGTCAACCTATTTTCCAAAGCAACAGAAGACAGAACAAGAAGCAATGGATGGAAACTAATCAAGGAGAAAAGCAACGAAGAACTAAAGAGAAATTTCCTGACAGTGAGAACAATTAAGTCAGTGGAACGATTCAGCCTCCTTGGTGGGTACTCCAAGGAGGTTTTTAAGAAGAGATCGGACAACCATTTGACTGGAATGGTATAGGGTTTCTTCCTTGAGCAGGGTATTGGACTAGAAAACCTCCAAGGTCCCTTCCAACTCGGTTATTCTGTTATTTGCTTCCTCCTTCCCGATGTTTGACATTGACTCCTAGCTTCTTAGGAACAAGAAGGGGAAGCCCTAGCCTCCCTTTTGTGCCACAATGGTTGAGCCATGACTCCGGTTAATTGTATACACATTTCACTTATATTGCGGCGCTTGCTTTTCTCCCTCCCTATTTTTGATTTAATATTATCATTCAAAGTAATCTCTTTGATCCCAAAGATGTAATAGAACTGGGCAATATTGCTATATTATGTTCTTTTTTTTCTTTTTTTATTGAAAAAGTTTTACAAAAATTACCCCCCCCCCCTTTCCTCTCACTTCTTCTGTTCTTCATTCGACCCAATCTAAATTATTTTCAGGCAGCAATTAAAAGGCAGGATTGAAAAATTGTGGTTAGAATCACAAATAAAGGCTAGACAATCTAATATTCAGTAGATTGTTTGCACTGTTAAGTCTGCACAGGTTTGTGGAATGCTTACTCCAAACATAGGCACCCTGGTACATATTTTTTTAACAAATGAAGATATTTATATAATTTCGTTCATTTGTACTGTGATACCATGAGATGCATAATATCTCTCTGGTCTCCCTCCTTGGCATCATTGAATGCAAAACGTTTGGAAATGCCAACTGCCACCTATTTTGGAAAAGAAGTGCTGGATTTAGTGGACTTATGTGCTAAGGGGGTTCTCCAATCAAAATAATTTTATAGAAAAGTTCTATGTCCAAGTAGACTTCATTGCTTCAGCAGTGTAATCCCTCACTTGATTTAAGTGTATTTTTTAAAACACCTCAATGCAAATATTTTTGTCTGGTTGTAGAGAATATGTTGAAGAAAAGATAGTGGATTTTGCAAGGCAGAACCCTGGGATTGTGGTTTATGTAAACCCAAAGAACTGCAGGATCCCCACATTGGTTGCTGAATACTGTGAGTATGGAATGTAATACTGAATAAAACCAAATAGAGAATAATCTGTTTGTTACTGCCATTAACCAAGAAATCTGCTCCAAAGATTTAAAGTCTTCTAGGAGATATGCTCAGATCCCTCTTAAAACATAGTCAGGATTGTTTTCTATTTAGACAAACCTTGTCAGTTGGAGTGATCTACTTGTTTCAGTGAAAATATGAGTGTTCTGTTAAGCCAGTGTGGACAGAAAGATTATAAATATGGAAAACAAAATGAATAAATCAATCACAGGGGTGTTCTTTTAATAAGATTATGTAAGCACAGAGACCTTCATTTTCTTGCAAAATAACAGTAAAAACTTGACTTCTATCTATAACTAACTCTTCTATCTAAAACTATCCCAATATGACAATCCCCAGATGTATTGAGATTGGAACTCCTAGTATTCTAAGATAGCAGGTCTTTTGACCCTGCAAGGAAACAATATTGTGAGCTCCAGTCTCAGAGCATCTTGATAGAAATGACTAAGAAATGATAAGTAGAAATGACTGTATCTTCATTGGAAATTTGGAAAAAACTAGTTTACATCATTAAAATGTAAAATTACAGAGATTGGGGAATTGGAAACCCAAGCTATCCAGACAAATGTGTCTTCTAAGATGGAACAAGTTTTTAAACAAATTTTCTTTCTAGTGAATGGAACTGTGAAGGAGGAGCCTTTAAACAGCAAGACTGCAGAAGAGATTGCAGATATCGTCCAAAAGATGGCCAACCAGTCTGGCCTAGAAATCATTCGTATCCGAAAACCTTTCCATACAGATAACCCCAGTATCCAAGGCCAGTGGCACCCTTTCACAAATAAACCCAGCGTGCTCAATGTGCAAACCATAGGAGCCAGACTTCAGTCACTGGAAAAATAAAGCTATGCTGTATACCCTGTGACATTTATGAATGTGACATCTCCTGCACGCAGGAAATCTTTATTTGCTTCCTTCCTTACCTAAGAAAGTGAGTACTGAAGGGAAATGACTGACTTGTGGTTGTGAACTGAACTATTTCTAAGTAAATTCTACTACTGGGTGGTTCTAGGCCTGCATGGTTATGCTAGTAGCCTTCTTCCCATTGTACTTCACAGTTTAATTCTTACTGAAAATAAAGGATGAAACCTAATTTTCTCTGGCTCGTCATTTCTTTCCTCCCTACATAACAATTAATTTTAAAATACAGAGAGGTTTATTGTGAGGGGTTCATGGTTCCAGAGAAGGAAATCATCTTGTTTTGAACACACTTTTCCGGGTTTCTCAAATTGAAGCATGTTTTTTATTAACTCCGGTTAACAGACCAACTGTCCTTTCCTAAAAAAAACCATGACTGTATTATATACACCAGTAACTCCTAGGCTTGATTTATGTAACACATTATACATGGGGCTGTCTTTTTGCATGGTTTAGGAAATAGTACCCAAAGCCTGGAAAGTCTGAAAAGATTCAAAGAGTATTTGGGCTAAAAGTTTTGCACTGACTACCAATTTGTTTCCAGGTGTAATATACTGTGCTACCTAGAATTTTTAAAATCAAGTATAATTTGGACTAGGCTATTTGAAAGAAGGCTTGTGCAAAATATTTTGTACAGAAGCCTAAATAGACTTCACATGGGAAGAGGAGGGGTCATTGCTAGATAAGTTTATATATGTATATCCCTTATTTTTAGAAATAACTAAAGGTGATGAATATAACATTCCCCTTCTTATTTTCCCCACAACAACCCTGTGAAGTGGGTTGGGCTGAGAGAGTGACTAACCCAAAGTCACCCAGCTGGCTTTCAGGGCTAAAGTGGAACTGAACTCACACATTTGTGAGAGTTCAATATATACTTACTTCAATATACTGTATATCTTGACATTGTTGAAATTTATCTCCAATTTGAGCATAATATTCAGTTGGTGAAACAAATTTGCATTCTATATTGGTCTCAATTTATTCAGATTATATAGTGAATTTTCAATAGAAAATTTGCCTTTTACAAAATTCCTTATTTTCAATATATGTTTACTAAGGAAAATGTCAGAATGGGGTTTATATCAGTCAATATTTGTTCCCCCCCCAAAGGCTACCATGTATTATGAAATCTAAATTAGCAATTAAAACCTTTTGATTAAAAAAGTTTAAAAAGTATCAGTGTGATTACAGAAACATGAAATGTACAGACACATATTTGATACATCTTTTAGATGCCAGATAACCCATCATTTCTACCAGATCAAGTGATGGTCTGCTGTTTGCATAAAATTATTCACTAGTGAGCAGGACTGTGAATAATTCCAAAAGGATTTCTTGAAATGCTTAGTTGAGTATATGCAGATCCCCCCTCCCCCTTTTATAAGGAGACAAAATTCCTCACTATCCACAGAGAATCTGAGTAGATTGTGGGGTGGATGGAGGTTGGAAGGGGGTGAATTTAAGGCTGCAGATAGAAGAATGAAAAAGCAATGGGGGGATGAGTAGGGTGTATTCAAGACATCAAAATACCAATATGCTTACATAAATCTATGACATAGTACTTTAGGATGCAATACAGAGTTTGGTGGGCTCATTTTGAAAGGATTATTGTCAATTTGAAAGAAGTACTTTCGAAGTTCTTGAAGAGAAGATTTCAGAGGTCCGCTCATACAAGAAAGGAAAAAAGAAATGAAAGGAGATATTTTTATTTTTTGTAAAAGAAAGATAGCAATACTTCCTGGTTAAGTTGCAGGATGGTAACATATCCATTGTAGCTGCAACAGAAGTGAAAACATTTTGAAGCTTGCCATTTCTCCATCATGGAAACCACTCAAAAAGACAGCAACTTTTGCTATCTGTTTTGGATATGCTAAGATCTTTAGGCTGATTGTTAAGGTTTCATTCAGATGGTCTTTAACATTAAAGTTGCAATACAAAAATATCTTTGTATGTCCTTTATCTGTACACATTATCATTAACATAACAGAGAAGTTTAAAATGGCCCACAAATATCTTAAATAATTTTCGAGTGATCTAAACAAAAGGAGCTATTAATGAGTTTCTTAGCAGTATTTTAAACATAGCTGGAGCAAGTAAATTACATCATATATTGTTCAAATGCTATGCAGAAAAAAAATCAGATTTCCTAATGTTAGAAAAGACCATCAAAAACATGATTATCACAAAATAGTATTCTTCAATGCTCATATTGATGTTTTAGAAATCCTAATAGTACCCTATATTAGCGGCCCATGCCTACATACCATTAATTCGAGTGATCTGGAGTGAGAAACTCTTTCCGATTTGATCAAAATTGAAAATAAAATAAAATGTTCCTTTCTGCCATTGGAGTCACTTTTTCATTCGCAAATTCTTCTTTTCTCACTCCATAATGTAGATCCTCACTCATTCATGTTAGAATAAGGGCAGCTCTAGATGACTTTTGGATAGCTTTGGGAAAGTCTTTCACATCCCTCCAGATGTGTTAGAATACAACCTCATGTATATAGCAAATACAGGGAATGGTTTCTTGAGGCTTAGAGCCATCACATTTAGAGCGCACCATGTTGCGACATCTTAGGAATTCAAGGTGGCTGGAACGTTGTGAAGACCCTTCACTGTAGCACTTGTAGAATAGAATAGAATAGAATTTTATTGGCCAAGTGTGATTGGACACACAAGGATTTTGTCTTGGTGCATATGCTCTCAGTGTACATAAAAGAAAAGATACGTTCATCAAGGTACAACATTTACAACACAATTGATTGTCAATATATCAATATAAATCATAAGGATTGCCAGCAACAAGTTATAGTCATACAGTCATAAGTGGAAAGAGATTGGTGATGGGAACTATGAAACGATTAATAGTAGTGCAGATTCAGTAAATAGTCTGACAGTGTTGAGGGAATTATTTGTTTAGCAGAGTGATGGCCTTCGGGGAAAAAACAGTTCTTGTGTCTAGTTGTTCTGGTGTGCAGTGCTCTATAGCGTCGTTTTGAGGGTAGGAGTTGAAACAGTTTATGTCCAGGATGCAAGGGATCTGCAAATATTTTCACGGCCTTCTTCTTGATTCGTGCAGTATACAGGTCCTCAATGGAAGGCAGGTTGGTAGCAATTATTTTTTCTGCAGTTCTAATTATCCTCTGAAATCTGTGTCTGTCTTGTTGGGTTGCAGAACCGAACCAGACAGTTATAGAGGTGCAAATGACAGACTCAATAATTCCTCTGTAGAACTGAATCAGCAGCTCCTTGGGCAGTTTGAGCTTACTGAGTTGGCGGAGAAAGAACATTCTTTGTTGTCCTTTTTTAATGATGTTTTTGATGTTAGCTGTCCATTTGAGATCTTGCGATATGATAGAACCCAGAAATTTGAAGGTTTCTACTGTTGATACTGTGTTGTCAAGTATTGTGAGAGGTGGAAGTATGGAAGGGTTTTTCCTAAAGTCTACCACCATTTCTACGGTTTTGAGTGTGTTCAGTTCCAGATTGTTTTGGTTGCACCACAAGGCTAGTCGTTGTTGATGTTTATTTCTTTGGTGAACATTCTATTGCAGTTCTAATTTATTGTCCTGTTGAGAATGAGCTGGGTGGTACCTAAATGTGATCAATGAATAAAAATGTTTCATCTTTTGTCAGTCTGGTGTAATTTTTTAATCATTTTACTGATGAGGATTTTGTAAACCACTTTGAGTCTCCATCAAGCAGAGCAACAGATTAACCCAATGGGGTAAATAAAATAAACTTCAGTGTTCTTCTGCTCTATATTAGACATAAGCAGCTTTGTCTAATGAAGTTTGGCAAATGTCAACTCCTTCTCTCATTATACTAAATCCAATTGAGAAAATAGATTTTAGAAAAGATACGGCCTAATACCAATTAGGTATTAGCATCTATTCAAGATCTAAGCATCTATTCTTGCACCTCACTAAATTTAAAATTTACACATTTTACATTTTCTATGCATGAGATCTATTGTCAGAGAAAAGAAACACAACATTTTGAAGGAAACAGGAAAGAGTTCATATAGATAAGTAAATAATACTGTAATCCAAATTTATCCGGTTAACTCAGACAAATGATTGCTCATTTTTGACCTTTTACTCTGTCCCAGCAAATGGCATTCAAAACTTGTAAGTTACCTTTAATGGGCATAAGGTTTGTTTTAAAGTACTTCATGGCTGCTACGCCGGTTGGAGGGTTTGGGAGTGGGAGGCACTGTTTATCGGTGGTTCTCCTCCTACCTCTCTGACCGGACGCAGACGGTGTTGACAGGGGGGCAGAGATCGACCCCGAGGCGCCTCATGTGTGGGGTGCCGCAGGGATCAATTCTCGCCTCTCCTGTTCAACATCTATATGAAGCCACTGGGCGAGATCATCAGTGGTTTTGGGGTGAGATACCAACTGTACGCTGATGATACGCAGCTGCACTTTTCCACCCCAGGCCACCCCAATGAAGCTATTGAAGTGCTGTCCCGGTGTCTGGAAGCCGTACAGGTCTGGATGGGGAGGAACAGACTCAAGCTTAATCCCTCCAAGACGGAGTGGCTGTGGATGCCGGCACCCCGGTACAGTCAGCTGCAGCTACGGCTGACTGTTGGGGGTGAGTCATTGGCCCCGATGGAAAGGGTGTGCAACTTGGGTGTACTCCTGGATGGGTGGTTGTCTTTCGAAGACCATTTGACGACCGTCTCCAGGAGAGCTTTTTATCAGGTTCACCTGATTCGCCAGTTGCGCCCCTTCCTAGACTGGGATGCCCTATGCACGGTCACTCATGCTCTCATGACCTCTCGCTTGGACTATTGCAATGCTCTCTACATGGGGCTCCCCTTGAAGAGCACCCGGAGACTCCAGTTAGTCCAGAATGCAGCTGCGCGGGTGATAGAGGGAGCGGTTCGGAGCTCCCATGTAACACCCATCCTGCGTAGACTGCACTGGCTGCCTGTTGGCTTCCGGGTGCGCTTCAAGGTATTGGTGACTACCTTCAAAGCGCTCCATGGCTTAGGACCAGGATATTTACGGGACCGTCTACTGCCATCTTCTATCTCCCAGCGACCGGTGCGTTCTCACAGAGAGGGACTCCTTAGGGTGCCGTCAGCCAAGCAATGTCGACTGGCGGCCCCCAGGGGGAGGGCCTTCTCTGTGGGGGCTCCTAACCTTTGGGAATGAACTTCCCCCAGGACTTCGTCAGCTATCTGACCTTCGGACCTTTCGCCACGAACTTAAAACCTATTTATTCCATCTAGCTGGACTGGCTTGATTTTAAAATTTTAATTTGCTTTTATGGGTTTTAAATTTTTGTAAATTTTATAGGGTGTGATTGTATTTTAAATTTTGGCCAATTGAATAAGTTTTTTAAGGGGTTGTTCTTAGTATTGTATGTGTTGTTCTTTTTGTATTTTATTTTGGCTGTGCACCGCCCTGAGTCCTTCGGGAGAAGGGCGGTATACAAATTAAAATATTATTATTATTATTATTATTATTATTATTATTATTATTATTATTATTATTATTATTATTATTATTATTATTATTATTATTACCATTAGAATTTAAATGCCAGGTTTGTACCTAGCTGCTATTGGCTGGGAGCACCCTCCAGCCCCCAAGATGTAGCTGAATTACCGCACTCAGTACCTCTCTCCTGGCCTTGTTGGCTAGTCTACTGAGAGGAAGATCAGAGATGACCTATCCATTCACTATGCTGACTCCAGTCAACAACTATGAATATAATCTCTGTGTGTAAAATAGAGAACAACAATAATGCCTGAAGCTAATCATGGTAAAGGGGATGCAGTGGCTCAGGGGCTAGGACGTTGAGCTTGTCGATCGAAAGGTTGGCAGCTCAGCGGTTCAAATCCCTAGTGCTGCCGTGTAATGGGGTGAGCTCCCGTTACTTGTCCCAGCTTCTGCCAACCTAGCAGTTTCGAAAGCACGTAAAAATGCAAGTAGAAAAAATAGGGACCACCTTTGGCAGGAAGGTAACAGTGTTCCATGCACCTTTGGCGTTGAGTCACGCCAGCCACATGACCACGGAGATGTCTTCAGACAGAGCTGGCTCTTCGGCTTTGAAACGGAGATGAGCACCGCCCCCTAGAGTCAACAACGACTAGCACGTATGTGCGAGGGGAACCTTTACCTTTTAATCATGGTAAATCATGTTTAAGGAGGATTCATCTTTCAGCATTCATGATCGCAATTCATCTTAAAAACAATTTAAATGCAATTTTCACATTAAAAAAAAGAAATACATAAAGGTAATTTGACTGTAAATTGTGGTTTAGAGGGTTTTATCAAAATTTAGCTGCCAACTTCTTAAAATCATAATTAAGCCTTCATTTCTTACTTAAGACCCCTGGTTGGCAGGATTCAGAGATGCCTCATGATGAAAGGAAGTAGGAGACAACCAGACAAAACCAACACATCTCTGTGGCCCCCGTTTATTGATCAGCCTTTTATATAAATATAATTCCCATTTATACAGATTTCTTTGTTTATAGCAATTGAAAAACAAAACAATCAACAGCAGCAACAACAAAAAAGACAACAGTAAGATAAAAGAAATGAGTGCGGAGTCTGTGGCGGCTCCGGAGGCCCACTCCGGAGGTAGTTGCTGAGTCCTAACACTGGTTCTTTTGGCCTGAGGAGGCAGAATTGTGCAGTGGCAAGAGAGAATAGTTCAGCACATGGACTCTCTCTCCCCCTTACACAGAGCTCTCATCCAGTTTTTCTACCAACTGGGTATGTTTCCGCTTCTCCAGAATTTTGCTCAGCTCCTCAGTGAAAGAGTTGTATAGCGGTGAAGTACATGGCTCCTCATTCTGTCTCAGGAGCATGTAGCTGTTGCCATTCATTTTGCGGAGCATGTTGGGCAATGTTGAAATGCCATTGGTGAACTCAGCAGGGAGAGGGGGAGGGGGAGGGGGAAGGGCCAGAGGTGTCACTTTGGGTGACAGTGACAAGGTAGTGGCTTCTCCGGGGATGATCTGAAGGCAGCCATCTGGATAGGTGCTCAGCTCCTCTTCATCCTGCCTTCCTTTGCTCAGGCAATTTGAAGAAACAGTCTGCAGTTCTACACTTGAAGGTTGGGGACCCCCCAGCTGATATTTGCCTCTACGCCTCTGTAAGCAGCAGACATAGAAAAGCACAATCATGAGCACGAAGCATAATCCACTCAGCACTGTAATGATCATAATGTAGATAAAGTTCACGTTCCCAGCATCATCTCTGGCCAAATGCCAAGATGGGAAGGTTGGAGTGCCGGGCGGCTGTGGCCCCAGTTCTTTGGGCAGCACAGTTAGAGCATATGTGGCTACCAAGGTCTGCAGGCCATTCTCCTCAGCGTAGCATTGGTATTCCCCACTGTATTCAAGCTGTGTGTCTGTCACCAACAATCCATCTACACCTAAGCGGAAGTGTCCTTGCCCATCCTCAGCAAACACTTTGGTCCCGTTCACCATCCAAGTCGCCCGTGCCAAGTTGGATGTCTGTTCACAAGGCAAGAGCACATCACCACCATGCAGCACTGTCCGGTTCTTCTGCACAAGCACAGCTGTAAGAGACACAATAAGACAAGAGCTCTCTCACTACCCAACTTCTGTTGTAATAATTCAGTGTCAGCACACAGTGTCACTTTAATTGTAGGGAAGAGGGGTTTGGGACTCTCAGTCTGAAGGAGGTAAGATGCCAAGTGCTCAGGTTAAGAATGAAAATTTCAAAACTCTGAAAATACAGTTTAAAAACAAATTAACCAAATTAACCTTTTTAGGAAAGAAAAGACAATCTGGGGACTGAATTTGCAAAGATCCAGATATTTAAGCTCAGGTCAGGAATTATCACAACTGCTTCATCCAAAAGCTCTTTCCATGGGCTGTGTTCTTCTATGCTCATGGGTCTAAGCTATTTGCCATTTCTATCTTCTCCTAACCCATCACTGAATTTGCTTGTAGAAAATTATTTTTGAAAGCAGAAGAAACTCATAAAGCTAAGAATTAAATGCAGATTGCCTTAATATGTAGCTACAATTTGTGCATGGATAATTGGGCTTTTGTGTTTATTTTATTATTGCACACAAATTTATACTGGTTATATTTGGTTGCCTAGGAACACTAAGTCTGCAAAAGGAAAAGAAAAGGAATCTGCTACTCTTTCTGTCCAAAAGAATTAGGAAGCAGTTGATCTCTTCTGCATTCTTTCAACTACTAAGGAGGAGAGGGGACCAAGGAGAGAAGGGACTGACAAACTTACCCTGCACAGAATCATTCCAGCAGCCCATGTTGCCATGCAGCACATCCTGAATCAACAGAGTTCTGGTGAAAATAAGTAGGACTCTGATCAGTTAGGAAACACAGCAGCTAGAAGATTCTTAATCTCTGCAATATTCAGTAAACCTCTCATGAAATCTATTTGGCTGTATGCAGATTCTTTAATACATACTTATATAACTACACGTTTGCTCAGCACTTCAATATGCACAATAAGAGAAACTGTTGTTCTTACCAACATTTCTTATTTCATCTCAGAGTGTTTGTTACTCTACAGAGTGTTTGTTACTCTACAGAGACATAAATACTCAGATAGCACATTATTACAGCATAAAATAAAGAACTCTTCCGAGCTTAGATGAAGCTAAGCTTTTGTATATTGAGATGCTGATTCTCAGGAATGCATTATCTGAGGACACCTAAACTGATCCTAAACATTTACAGTATTTTTTAATAAAGTAATGGATAAGAGATATTTATTTAAATAAATAAAGATATTTATATAAATCTGTTTAATTATGTTTAATGTGTAGCTGCCTTGCATTTTTGAGCTGTTAATTTTTGGAAGCTTTTAATATGCTTGTATATAGTAATAGAAATATACTCTATGGCTGAGATTGGGTTGATATGCTCAAGGTTCCACTGATTAAACAATACCTCTTATCAGAGTCCAGAAGAATACTTTTTCTGTAGTAACACCTGCCCTCTAGAATGAGGTTCTCCCCCATCACCCCCACACCAAATTCAAAAAACTCCCATCCTATTGGTATTTCAAAGCAGCTTCAAGGCCTGGTCTTTTGCCTAGTTCTTTGGAGAAGACAACTCATGCTCCTTTCTGTTCTCCTCTGGGTTTGTTTGTTTTTTGGTCACAGTGTGACCAACCATAGTAATAAATATGCATTTTTGCTTTTTTTCAACTATGTCCTTTACTGTTGTTGCTTGAAAGTTACAACTGGCTTTCAATATGAGCCAAATTTTAAAAAACACCAAAGCAAGAGAATCCTACTGGATGTGCTCTTTTGAATGAAATGGACAGAGAAGGCATACTTCAGACCTAATGTGACTCTACTGATCAAATAAATAGGACATCTACAGAAGCTGCAGCAGATCCTCCAAAATTAACCTGATCTCAGTTAGAGACAGGAATCCTGAACCCACATTTTCTTCTTCACAATCATTATTTTCATACCTGTCCAGAACATCAGCTACTTCTCGGCAGCTCTTGCCATCCCAGGCACAATATGGATCTCGGGCCAGAATACAACTGAAGCAGGAGATGTATTGTGAACAAGTAGACAGTGGTAACTGCAAGACGCCACTCTGGGCCCCAATGTATAAGTTCCTCTGCAAAAGAAGGATGCTTAGCACTGATTCTGCATACTACTTTTGATGAATGTATCTGTCATGGTTTTCCCATCCCTACCCTAAGGCAAGGTTTGATTCTGCCCAATCACAGATGAATGGCAGCTTAAGGTGTGGCATTCCAAAGCCTGGCTTAAGACATGGAAGAGTGGAAATGTTAAAACATGGTCAGGACTCTTTACCACTGAAATCTCCACCGACATCACTAGGATAACACAGAGAGGGCTTCCTGATGGAGCTTCTGTCATGCCAGAATCATTCACAGGAGTTCGGATAATGCAACTGACTCTTTTCCCCCCAGTGCCCCAGCCTGTTTTTATTTCCACAAAACATTTTTAAATGTTTAAATGTTCAATTAAAGAACCAGCAGCTGGTTTTTTTTGCACCAGCTTGGTTAAGGTAACACTTGTTTAAGTTTCAATGAGCTAGTTCAATAACCAGATTAAGCATGTGAATGGAAATCAACAGTTGGCCAACCATTTTTTGTTCCTGTACTAGAACTATAATCTGGAAGCACCCTTAATGTCCTGACCACTTCTTCTTCCCATCTAGGTAGATAAAGGAATAGAGATAGATAGCCATTTTTAGGTGATGGCAAGTAAAAGAAAACAAAATGTGACCCTGTTTCCACAATACAAAGAGTCCAGTTAGTCACTGACTTAGATCTTTCTTATTGGTGCTTTTGGAAATAGTGATGCTATTTGAACTAAAAATATCTGTTTGCTGAATACAAAATACCTGCCAGGAATTAATCTGTTTTCCATCAGTCCTTGCACCTGTAGAATTCTAGCATAGCTTTACTATCTAACTTGTCCTTCCCATCAGTCATTCAGAAGGCACCAGGTATAATTGGGTTGCTGCAGTTTATCACTGTCTGAGATATATTATTATGTAGTGCTAGGCCTTGGCAGTGCCACTATAATGGAAATGCTTGCTTTTTCAGCCACTCTTTCCTCTTCAGATCATGTCCCTGGAGAATCAGGGAAGTAAAACCGGGCAACTAACTTTTTTTATATTCCCATGGTACAGCTGGGTGGAATTCCTTTATGCAAATTTTGGTTGGTTTGGTGGTATATTTACCTCCACTCCCTTAGTTGAATCAGTCAACTGACCCACCTTTGTTGTTTCCATAACAAACATCCATGAATCTAGTTAAACATGTGGAAGCAAAACCAATGACTGTTTATATTACACATAAGGCACAAACTAGGCAAGCACTTTTTGTCTTAGCATATGATAAAAGTCAGCCTCTATGGATGTTGTGTCATGTGAACCCATGTAATATGGGTTAATGCAGGGGTAGTCAACCTTTTTATACCTACCGCCCACTTTTGTATCTCTGTTAGTAGTAACATTTTCTAACCGCCCACTGGTTCCACAGTAATGCGCCGTATATCGTCATCTGCACATGCCTCTTGCGCATCGTGGATTGGGTTTGGGTGGGGCGCCAGCTACCAGCTCTGCTTGTCTGTTACGGCTGGTTGGTATGGGGGGAGATGCGCGAGCTATTCTGGGCTCTTTTGTTTGCGGTCGCACTGTATCGCCATTTAGTTTCACTTACATAACGTGAACTAAACTTATGCGCAGGCGATACAAATAGTATATTTTCAGAAATTTAAATTGTCACGGGAAATTTTATGAAAACCTAATGAAAATGTTTTTAAATAATGCTATGAATTTTTTTTTAAAAAGTCAATTAAATTTAAAAAAAAGGAAAGTGCTTCAGTATCGGACAAAACCCCTACCGCCCACCATGAAAGCTGGAACGCCAACTAGTGGGCGGTAGGGACCAGGTTGACTACCACTGGGTTAATGAAATAAACCAAGGTTATTCTAGGTGTGCTATATGAACAAATGTCATGAACATTATTTACCAATAATTAGTAAAACGGTTCTGCCTTGGATCTCTCTAACTACTTTATCCTTCTCTTTCATCAACAGAATACTTCTCTCTCAGAATAATATTTTGTGTTTCTGCTAAGGAGGATTATGATCCCCCAAAAAGGACACTCTTTGTTGTCTTGGCTGCAACATCAGAGTTTTCCAGCAGATGGAAGCAATGAAACAGAACACAATGCTGGCATTATCCATGCAGCCATTTATTTCACATTTATTTATTATTTATTCAACATGGACCAAGACTATTATTCTATCAACTATCTACTATCCTAGTATGTAGAAGTGGGTCTCCAATAGCAACCTTCATATCAAAACAAGGAACAGACATTTTCTCTTTAATGGAAGATGGGAGGGGGGGGAGACCAGTCTTCCTCCTTGCATCCTCCTTGCATTTTCCTTCTAATAAGCAAAAAGATTGCTAGTTAAATATAGTTTCTCTAAGTGATATGAGCAAAAGACAGATGAGCAGGTTCAGCTAAACTTAAAGATATTCTGTTGAAACAAATACCGTAGTAAGAGTGCACACTGGGTATATCATACTTGGGCTAAAAAACTCCAAATGAACACTAGATGATAGCAAAGACATAGAGAAAATTCTATTTCTTTGCTGCCATCTAGTTTCCCCTGGATTTTTGTAGTCTAGCTATGTTATGCTTACAAAACTAATAAATTAAGTTTTAACACAGCCTATCTCATATCCTCTAGATGTGTTGTATGCTAACTCCTCATATCCATGCTGAAAGAAGATGAAGAGTAATCCAGTTCATGGAGAGAGAGCCAAAATGAAGAAGGCTATTATACAGATTAAACATTATTCCCTTCTGCAGATTCTCGCATTTGGCAATAAATAATAGTAGCATTTAGAGCAGGGTGGGAAATCATGGCCGTTTTATGGCTAGCTCAGGAATTCTGGCAGTTGAAGTCCACAAGTCATAAAAGAACTATAGTTTCCCTCTCCTGATCTAGAATAAACTTGGGATAAAGCTGAAACAGAGTCAGCACTTTTTTGCCTGATAGGAACAGAGAAATGCTAATGTATTGACTTCCTAACTAATACTCACATCCTTGGCATAAACTGTTTCAACTCCTACCCTCAAAATGATGCTATAGAGCACTGCACACCAGAACAACTAGACACAAGAACAGTTTTTTCCCAAACACCATCACTTTGCTAAACAAATAATTCCCTCAACACTATCAAACTATTTACTAAATATGTACTATTATTAATCTTCTCATTGTTCCCATCACCCATCTCCTTCCACTTATGACTGTAACTTTGTTGCTTGTATCCTTAAGATTTATATTGACTATTTCCTAATATGATTTGATTGCTTATTTGTACCTTATGACTATCATTAAGTATTGTACTTTATGATTCTTGATGAATGCATCTTTTCTTTTATGTACACTGAGAGCATATGCACCAAGACAAATTCCTTGTGTGTCCAATCATACTTGGCCAATAAAAAATTATATTCTGTTCTAATACCCCTGTGTTGACCTTCTTTCCAACCGTTATTAAAACATCTAATGAAAAATGTCAAGTAAAAAAAACAAACACAGCCAGGCTTGAAAGATTTAGGGGACATTTGGGACCTTGGAAAGAAACCATGCAAAGTGGGAAGCAAATATCCTCACAAAGGAACTAGAATAGCATGCTCCAAACAGTTGTCAAAGGACAGCCATATGATTAGTCCTTGGACAAGTGGTAGTTACTACACTGGATGGACTAAATAGCTAACAGAAAGGACAAATAAATAGCTTCAAGGCATTTTTTTTTTACCTAGGAGCGGTACCACCACTAATAAAACCTTCATCCACCCCATGTTTCCACTACTGTAGTTGTATTTTTATTCCTTTATTTTATGGAAGGCAAGGCTTGTGGACAGCCTACCTTTGTTTCAAACTACAACATTATGTTTTAATGCTAGTGGCAGACAGAAAATAAATCTGGATGCTGGGTGATTGGTTTTTATTTCTCAGCTGTATAATGATAACAACAAAACTGTTTTTTTGTCACGCCTGAATTACACGAGAGAAATAAAGGAAGTTCAAGGTTACCATGTGTGGTCTACTGCTGGAAGGAATTCAGTTAAGAAGCTGAAAATAAACTATAAAACTCTAAAATATTCATCCTTTTTAAAATTCAGTACATTTTGCTCTAGGGTCTAATTAGTGGGTCTTGGAATTCATTTAATAATGAAAAGCAAGCTAGAAATGAATTAAAAGTGACATAAAATAAAGCAAGTTAGAAAATCATTCTTAAAAATGAAAAGGTAAAATATCTCTATCAGTTATTTTATCTTCCAGCCTGTTGTGGACATGGAGAACAGCTATTCAAATTAGTTTATTATTTTTAATGCATAATGCATGTCTTTTCAGTGGGAGAAGAGTAATTTAAAGAGCTTTATTTAATGGTATTGGGGGCAGGTCTACAACTGTTTATACCTGTTGCTTGGAAATGACGATGTTCTCTACAGGTTGGGGGTTCTTGAAGGCCTGCATCTCCTCTGTGATATGGACCGTGGAGCCAATGACGACAGCCTTGTGAATCCATCCATTACCTATTCAGAGGTAGTTAATTATTTAATGGAGCAACAAGAAGAATTAACTTTACAATCTCACTATTAAGACCCTGTTGTAGGATGTGGTTTCATCCTGATCCTGTTTAGGAAATGAAGTATCTATCCAATTCCACATTGAAATGGAGCAAATGTACACTTTAATAATGTAGTTCTAGTCTGTGTTGCAAGGTGGAATTCCTAAATCTGCATCATCAGAATATCTTAGCACTGAAATTCTAAGAATTGAAGACTTCTGGAGGAAATCAGATTTCAAGTCGTCATTTATAGCCACCACTACAAATCAAAGATTTGTCTGGTCTACCCATTCCGACTACTGAGAATTATATTTCTGAATTAAGAGCATTCTAAAGACTACCCAGAACTGTGTGTCCATGATGTCACCTACCTCTTTCTAGAACAAAATTCCCATTCCTCTTTATGGGTTAAATCTGTGTCTCTTTTTAATCAAGAACTATTAAGTTTAAGACATGGGAAAAGCTTATCTGAGCAGGAGAAGTTGGAAACAAAAAAAGGGTGAATTCTTTGTTTGCAGGGAAGGGGTGGATGCACTCCCTCCAGAAGCAACGCAGAGGGAGGTAGACTATAAAGTGCCTTAAGGAAAAATACAGCACTTGTATGTTAAGTCAACCATAATTGAATGATACTGAGATAGCTTAGTTTTAGGGAAGCTAAGTTCTGTGTTATAAAGAAGAAAGAAAATTATGATTGGTCGCGTTGGTAGATGATCTCTGGAGGGCTCGGGACAGGGGTTATTCCTCTGCCCTGGTCCTATTAGATCTCTCAGCGGCTTTTGATACCATCGACCATGGTATCTTGCTGCGACGGCTGGAGGGGT
Organism: Ahaetulla prasina; assembly: GCF_028640845.1. Taxonomy (NCBI): domain Eukaryota; kingdom Metazoa; phylum Chordata; class Lepidosauria; order Squamata; family Colubridae; genus Ahaetulla; species Ahaetulla prasina. The sequence goes on along the minus strand of NC_080544.1, from coordinate 59,686,978 downwards.
TAGGAGTGGGGGGCACCGTTTATCGGTGGTTCTCCTCCTATCTTTCTGACCTGTCGCAGACGGTGTTGGCAGAAAACAGAGATTGGCCGCGAGGCGCCTCATGTGCGGGGTTCCACAGGGGTCGGTTCTCTCGCCTCTTCTGTTCAACATCTATATGAAGCCACTAGGTGAGATCATCCATGGTTTTGGGGTGAGATGTCATCTGTACGCTGACGATACACAGCTGTACATTTTCACCCCTAACCACCCCAACGAGGCCGTTGAAGTGATGTCCCAGTGTCTGAAAGCCGTGAGGGTTTAGATGGGGAAAAACAGGCTTCGACTCAACCCTTCCAAGACTGAGTGGCTGTGGATGCCGGCATCCCGGTACAGCCAGCTGACTCCATCGCTGACTGTTGGGGGCGAATCACTGGCCTCCATGGAGAGAGTTCGCAATCTAGGCGTCCTCCTGGATGTACGGCTGTCTTTAGAAGAGCATCTGACGGCCGTCGCCAGGGGAGCTTTTTATCAGGTTCGCCTAATATGCCAGTTGCGTCCCTTCTTAGACCAGGATTCCCTATGCACAGTTACTCATGCCCTCGTCACCTCCCGCCTGGACTACTGTAATGCTCTCTACATGGGGCTCCCCTTGAGCACCAGGAGGCTCCAGCTGGTCCAGAATGCGGCTGCACGGGTAATAGAGGGAGTAACTCGAGGCTCCCATATAACACCTCTCCTGCGCAAGTTGCACTGGCTTCCGGTGGTCTTCCGAGTGCAATTCAAGGTTTTGGTTACTACCTTTAAAATGCTCCATGGCATAGGACCGGGTTATTTACGGGACCGCCTGCTGCTACCAATTGCCTCCCATCGATCCGTGCGCTCCCATAGGGAGGGTCTCCTCAGGGTGCCGTCAGTCAAACAATGTCGACTGGCAACCCCCAGGGGGAGGGCCTTCTCTGTGGGGGCTCCTGCCCTCTGAAACGAGCTGCCTCCGGGGATACGACAACTCCCCGACCCCCGGACCTTTCGATGCGAGCTAAAGACATTTTTGTTCCATCGCACAGGGCTGGCTTAATTTAGTTTTAATAGGGGTTTTATTAGAGTTTTAGTTTTTCTGGGCCTAATTAAATTAGTCTTTTTAAAATGTTTTTAATTTTTGTGATTTTTGCTTTTACTAGGCTGTAAACTGCCCTGAGTCCTCCGGGAGAAGGGCGGTATATAAATCCAAATAATAAATAATAAATAAATAAATAAATAAATGATTAGTCTTCCTTGCGTATAGTTAAAAAAGGAGCTAACAATTGAAAGTCTCTTGAGTTGTTAGAGTACACACAAACATACATGCATGATGAATTTAACTTCAATTACCTGTTCCCAAAAAGAGGATGTCATACATATGCCCATCCAGGGCTTGGACTCTGTCTACTGCAACTTGGGTGTAGACCACATTTTTCTTTATTAGCAGAGGGACTCTATCTGTAGGTTTCACCTCATCATACATCAGTGGATGAAGCTTGATAAAATCCAGCACTCCATTGGGCAGATCCTGGGAGGAGTTGTAGCCTCTTTTGCGAGCACGATTGGTAATGCACTGCAGAGAGGAAACTGCTATAATTGGCCCCACCAGATCAAAAGCTTAACGTTCCTTTCTTTAACTTGGTTCCTTCCAGTTATGTTTTAGTCCAATTCTCATCATTATCGATTACAAATGTTGGCAGCATAATCCAAACCAAGCAGAGGAATTAAGTTTTCAAAGGTTACATAAAGAGCTAAAGCTTACAAATTAAAGCCTTCTGATGGACTTGGATGCCTTCAAACTGCAGCAAAGATTTAAATGTATTCCCATATAATTTCCCCATATATTCAACCTATCCCTTTTGATAATTTACCTACAGTGTTTTAAAAAGGCATAACTCCTGTAAAACATCTCAGGGAGTTCCCATATCTACAGTATTTCACCCTGGATCTTTGGATCGCTTATGACAAGGGAGTACATGTAACTCCTGTGCAGTTCATCTGAATAAAGATGAAGATGAGATACAGATGAATATAACTCACTGATCCTGGCCGTGGCTCTGGTACATCCCCAGTGAACTGGGACCACTTGCGGGAGGAGTCTTGGTATTCCATGTATGCCCCTTCAAAAGCTGCTCGCACCTCTGAGATGTTGTATCGGCAAACAGCAGACACCTCTATGCTCCTCCTGGAAAATATAGGAAAATGGTGGGAAAGTCTAAATTTCAAGGATCACAAACCAGGAGAAGGTAACTTTAATTTCTGTGAAGGATTACATTCCCTTAGGACTGACATGCAACCTTTTTCCAGTCAAACAATTGGTCTTCTTCACTTTTATATTTGTTCACTTCCAAGAAATTGTCATCAGCATGGCAGCAAGATACAAAGATTCACTGTGGTTTAGAGGCAACTTGTCTGGCAGAGGATGTCAGTAATCTTAAAATTTATCAATAGCACCAAACACAATCAGGCAACTGCCAGGGTCTTCAAATATCAACAAGATTTTGTTACTACACTATTGATGCCACTAAAACTCCCAGAATGTTTTTCATATAAGTTGCCTTTTCACAATAGGCCAAATCATGCTGTACTTAACAATATTTAATAATACAATGGACTTTCATACAACATGCTAAACTATATAAATAGTGGTTTATAAACCACAGAGCATGTTTAATCTATCGTTAGTTGTTGCTTTGATCACACCCAGCTACAATGTTGCTATTTTAACATCTTATAACTCATAGCAACATTGTCAGATTCTTTATGCTGTATCCCATCATTGTTGCTAACCTGCCAGGAAGTACTTCATCATAGGGTCTCTGAAGCTTGCCATTGGTCTTGGCATGCTATCTTGATCTTATGAATGTCTAGTTTTAGAACACAGATTGTACACCAAGTTCTTTAAGTTCTTTAATTCTTTGGAGTTGGCTCAGTCTCTTTCACGTAGCTAGCCTTTTCACTTAATAACCAAATTTGATGACTTCCTGTCATAATCTAGAACATTATAAAAAATCTGAAGTTTTGACATTCCTTATCATGCTCTGAAGAACAAAGCCACCACCATTTCTTCATATTTGTGCTTATCAATTCTTTGCTGCCACTTCCTGGGTCAAAAAAAGGGAACACATAGAAAAGTGGTGAATCTACTAGGCTGTGGGTTGAATACAGCCCATTAGTCTTCCCTAAGGCCTAACTTTCACAAAAGACAAGGGAACAGGGAAGGTGCAGTAGCAGAGGATGGTGAAACCTTGGAATCTTAACAGAATTATCAGGCTAAGGACTCATTTCACCCAGCTATCTGTATCACACAATTATGGAAGTAGCAAGTAATCACTAAGATTAAATGCCACCAGTAGCCCCCCTCCAAATGGTCGTCTCCTTTAAAAAAAAATTCTAGATTCCTTGGGCCATCCTATCTAACAGCAAATTCCACTATTCAACTACACTGATCCATAGGGGGAAAAAGCAATTGAAGATGCAAGATTGATATGATTTATTTTTGAAGATAAAAGGAAGTCTTATACATTTCAAAGGTTTTCCCAAAAAACACCTTGTACATTCCAAATGCTTCTTTGAAATCAATGGCATGGGCTGATTATTAATAAATACATTTGATATGCAGTCCTTTCCCAATGGGGATGTAGCTACATGGGTGGCATTTGCTATAAATCCAGACTTCAAAGCTGACAAATATTACAAAAGCACAAAGGTGCTAATTAACTGAGGAGAACTTGTAAAAATTCACAGTATCATTAAGAGAAACATGCAAAAAGCTGGCCTTGGCTTAGTTCAAAAATAAGAAGAAAAAGAAACATGCAGCTGTGATTGTAGTTACAACCCAAATGGTAAACTGCAGTCTTTGTCCCCAGTTGCACCAAAGGGATTTTGCCAAAATATTGGTGTGATTTTCCTTCCAATCACTATTGCCTTCTGCATAAACTGCTAGTATTAATCTATACCACAGCTAGTCACCCAGAAGAATTTCTTTCATAAAACGCCCACAGCAATTTTGGTTGGTTGTTGTACCAATTACAAACCAGAACATTTATAAGGACAGATGACTGTACTGGTAATCACAACCAAGAAGTCTTTTGTGTTCCTCTATCCGCTCACAGCTGTTCATGGAATGAGGATTGTATATAGTTAAAGAATCTGCCTGTCTTGGCCAATATAAAATGCCTAGGGCAGTGATGGTTAACCTTTTTGGCACTGAGTGGCGAAACTGGAGCATGCACTAAGACCAGCTGGCTGGCAGGGGACCAGATGGCGACGGCGCACGTGCCCACAGAGGGGGCTATACATGCTACCTTTGGCAAGTGTGCCGTAGTTCGCCATTATGGGCCTAGGGTGACCAGTGCTAGAAGAAGAAGACTCCTGCTGCATCAGTGTTTAAGAAAAAAAGGTTCAAGAAATATCTGAAGGCAAGAGGAGTTAGTTCAAGAGCTCCTGAAAAAATTAGGAATTCAATTGCCAATTTTCCCCCTATCAACATCAGATGATTTTCTCAGTCGTTTAATGTGTTTGTGAATAGTAGAACATATATAGCATACACTTTCTAGAATTCTTTCAAAAGTGGGTTGAGTCTGTATCTGTTGGCTTGGAATTTAGGCTGAACTAATTTATACCAGGTGTGCAAATATTTCCTAAAACATTCAGGCATATATGATCAATTTCTCTTGCATGAGGACTTCTCTACATTATTTGCTATATGGTAAAGGATACAAGTTCTCCAGCACAACAGGTAGATTAAAATTGACCCAATACTCAAGAGTCCCATGGTATTTCCTGTCTAGTTTCTGTACTGTTCTCTAAACATAATCCCTAAGCATTCTGCTTGCCTTTTGGTAAAGTTTTTTTTTTTTATTTTATTTATTTGATTTTTATTTGATAAAATAAAAAAATAAAAATAAAAGTTGTTGGATCACATCATTCGAAGTGTCATCTATGACACATTCCAACACCTCTTTCTTGTACAATTATCTCAGAGGTAACCAATATAGCACATGTGAGCACCAGTAGTGGGTTTCAATTTTGGCCGCTACTGGTTCGCTCATGGGTGCGTGTGCGCTCGCTCTCACGCACAATGCTTCTGCGCATGTACAGAGACGTCCAGGTGGGTGATCTGGGGCAAACCAGTAGCAACCACCACTGGTGAACACTCCTGTACCTTCACATACCTCCTTTGGTGTCTAACAGCTTTCCTCTTCCACTGACTTTAAAACAGAATCTTTTACTAAAAAATGAGTATGTCAAAGACTGACATGGTGCAGAGCAAAGCATATTTTTTTTCAACATAAAGGTACACTGGATAGTTAAAAACCAGACTTCTGTAGGCAACTTTTCAAATTAACAACATGTATTAAAAGGCCTAAGCTTCTGTGAACAGCTGATCCTTTCAACAGATATATTGAGTGGCTGTAGGGGTGTAGGGTTAAAACTGAAATGAGACTGAGGGGAAAGAAAGAAGAAAGAAAGACAAGAAGGTTATGCAGTGCTGTCCTGGTGTTTGGAAGCCGTACGGGTCTGGATGGGGAGAAACAGGCTCAAGCTCAATCCTTCCAAGACAGAGTGGCTGTGGATGCCGGCATCCCGGTACAGTCAGCTGAGTCCTCGGCTGACTGTTGGGGGCGAGTCATTGGCCCCGATGGAGAGGGTGCGCAATCTGGGCATTCTCCTGGATGAACGGCTGTCTTTTGAAGACCATTTGATGGCCGTCTCCAGGAGAGCTTTCCACCAGGTTCGCCTGGTGCGCCAGTTGCGCCCCTTTCTAGACCGGGATGCCTTATGCACGGTCACTCACGCCCTCGTGACGTCTCGTCTGGATTACTGCAATGCTCTCTACATGGGGCTCCCCTTGAGGGGCATCCGGAGGCTTCAGTTAGTCCAGAATGCGGCTGCGCGGGTGATAGAAGGAGCCCCTCGACACCTATCCTGCGCAGATTGCACTGGCTACCTGTGGCTTTCCGGGTGCGCTTCAAGGTGTTGGTGACAATCTTTAAAACGCTCCATGGCATAGGGCCGGGCTATTTACGGGACCGCCTACTGCTACAAATACCTCTCACCGACCCGTGCGCTCTCACAGAGAGGGACTCCTCAGGGTGCCGTCAGCTAGGCAGTGCCGTCTGGCGACACCAGGAGAAGGGCCTTCTCTGTGGGGGCTCCCACCCTCTGGAACGAACTCCCTCCAGGACTTCGTCAACTTCCGGACCTCCGAACCTTTCGTCGCGAGCTTAAAACACACTTATTCATCTGCGCGGGACTGGATTAGATTTTAAATTTACTGGTTTTAATGGGTTTTTATTATTTATACTGTTTTTAATAATTTGGCTATAGAATAAGTTTTTTAATCGTTGTTTTAGTCTGTATTTATATGTATTTTAATTGCCTGTGAACCGCCCTGAGTCCCTAGGGAGATAGGGCGGTATATAAATATGAAAAATAAATAAATAAATAAAAATGCAGATATGCAGAGAAATTGTATGTAAAACAGATTACAAGAGCATTACCAATTAACAACTGTAAAGATGGTTTTAGGAGATTCTCTTCAGATAAAATGCCATGAACCATAACAATAAGTCCATTGTTCTGCAACTCCCATGTTCCCAACATTCCAAATTTTCCCCAACCTTATAAATTATCTAGTCCCAAAACTATACAGAATTCAACAGTATAAAAATGTTTGACTCACCATTGGGCTGATAAGATGAACGTTGCATAGAAGACAGTGCTCGTCCAGTTACCACCATCCAGACTGGCAACATCTTTCAGTACTTCATAGTAAGGGATGTAGCAGACCAGCCTTGCTTTCATGAAGGATGTCCATTTTCTCTGGAGAATCTTCTTGCCACCCAGATCATTCTGGAACAAAAGAAGAGAGCCAGGTTAAACAAATCCTTTCCTCAGCTTAATGTTTTTGACCAAATTATGGGGATGACTCAGAGGTATCCATAGTCTTTATTTCATTTGCATAGTATCCTGAACCAACCCTCCAAATGCCTTCATTAGTGCAAGTGTATATTCACAACAGACCATTTATTTTACCTTACACACTCGAGCTACGCGAGCTACTCTGGGCACCTGGGTCTTCTCAAATATTGATGTGCTCTCCTCTCCAGCCCGTTCAGTGAAGAAATAGTAGATTTTGTCATCATCTCCCACAGAGCTCCTTGTGCTCTCCCTGACCAACACAGAAGCCACAAATTCTGCATCTGCAGGAGAAAGAGAAAGGTGAGCATGGTCTTTCAAAGAAAAGTCTCTAAGGCGGCGGCTGCTTACACAAGGCAGGTCAGCAGTCATGAGCCTTGAGTCTTTCAAGGAAGTGAGGCAGGAAGTGAGGCAGGGTCTGTCTGTTCATACCTTGAATTTTCCAGAAGACAGCTCAAGTGGCTGGCTGCCATTTTCCAGGGAATGGAAGTAGGCTACGATTCAGACATACAAAGGCTAACCCACGTAAATGCAAGATTGCTTTTACTATCTAGGAGGGTGAGGAACGAAAGACCTGAGCTATGGCTGTAGGACCTACCATTCAGCCAATGCAAGGGGGATTCCTCAGTCCTCAGAACCCGCTGGTGCCGGTTGCGTCGGATGTCTGGTAGGCTGCGGAATTCATAGCGTGTTGCTGTATATAAACTGCCATCTGAGAAACAAATGCAGCAAAAGCAGTAAGGACATGCTGATCCCAATAGATTTGTTCATTACAATATATGATTGACCTTTTTTATATATATAAAAGTTCCTCTACTTCTTCCAGATCTGTTAGAAACACTGTTCTATTACTGTTCTTCTGTTACTGAAGTTGTATTTTCTGCAATCAAGTTTGGCACGTTTTACGATAAGTTTGTATCTATTGTGTGCTTGTGTATTGTTGTGGTTGAAGCTGAAGTATTCATTGACAGATAGATTATGGCAGATAATTTTATGTACTACACTTAGGTCGGACCAAAGACAGCAAAGTTCTAAGTTGACTAAGCCCAAAATTTCAAGTCTGGTGGCATAAGGTATTCTGTTGTGAGCAGAGGAGTGGAGGCCTGTTCTCATGAAATATCTCTGGACTTGTTCGATTGTATTGATGTCCAATATGCAGTGCGGATTCCAGACAGATGACCTGTATTCAAGAATTGGTCTAGCAAAAGTTTTGTATGCCCTAGTTTGCAGTTCAATATTACTGGAGAAAAAGCTACGCAAGATTAGGTTAACAACTTTTAATGCTTTTTTGGCAATGCTGTTACAGTGAACTCTGGCACTTAGATCGCTTGAGATGAGTACGCCAAGGACCTTGACAGAGTGAGGGTCGTCTACGAGGTCTTATCCGCCCAGCTTGTATTTTGTGCTTTGATTTTTTTTTGCCAATGTGTAAGACAGAGCATTTGATGGTTGAGGGTAGCAGCATTGTCGGTGGTGTTGAATAGTTTTACATCATCAGTGAACACAGGTGCTTATAATATAAACACAAAAGTCGTTTATGTAAAGTATGAAGAACGTAGGTCCTAAAACGCTTCCTTGGGGGACACCACTGTTAACAGGTACATGGCTTGATAGGGCGTTCCCTATTTTGACTACTTGTTGCCTGTTTGATAGGAACACAGCTATCCACTAATGCAGGGATCCGGAAATGTCATAAGACTTTAGTTGTAGAAGTAGTTTGTCGTGTACTACTGAATCAAAGGCTTTACAGAAGTCTATATAAATTTCATCTATTGCTTTACCCTGGTCAAGTTGTAAAGTCCATATGTTTTTGCAGTGTAAGAGTTGCAGATTGCAGGACAAACATCAGTGGAGGTTTTCAAGAAGAGACTAGACAGCCATTTGTCTGGAAAGGTATAGGACCTCCTGCTTGAGAAGGGATTGGACTAGAAGACTTTCAAAGTTATTATTCTGTTTATTCTTTGCATCACAAAAATAAGTGCAGGGGACAGAGATGCATTAGACCTTCAAGCAATGATCACTGGGGATGCATTCCTTTGAAGCTCCATGCAAACACTCCACAGACATTTCAGAGAGGAATTTCTCACTGCCCATTCTGAATTCAAGTTGCAGCATGGGAAAGGGTCGGTGAGAATGGAACTACATACCCACAATGAGGCCTGTATAGCCATGAGAAGGATCATAAGGGCATTTTTCTTTCCCTTCCTCAAAGTGAGAGGGTAACACGAATTTGTTGGTATCCTGCAGAAGATGAACAGAAGACACAAATAATTCTTAAAACACAGAACTATGCCTTGGAGCTTCATTATCCCACTGTGGAAGCAAATACAGCACTTTGTGTTCTGGGAGCAAGATAGAAGACAGGAAGGGATTCTTTCTAATCAATTATATGCTCACTCTCTAAAGAAGCTGCAAGGTGCCTTTTGGAACAAAGACTCCCATTCTTTCACACACTCATTGCCCTTTTACACTACCCATACTTCCAGTTAATCAGAATCAATGTGGGTAGCTCACTATCTTTGTGGTAGGCTACAAAGATCAGCATTTTCCAGAACTGAGATTACTTCTCTCTCTGCAGAACATGTGCTGTTTGGTAGCAGTTTGGTTAGTGCATATAATTATGGTTTAGCACAAAACTGCAGCACCTGAAGTCCCTGGCCTGCATGTGCTCCTCGCCCAAAAGCTTGGATACAACTTCACCCAAGTAAATGACCTTCAACAGTTTGGATTCTGGTGGTATATCAAGGTGAGAAATCAATAAATAATAAATATTGCTTCAAATGTTTATTTGTTGGATTTTTATCCTACCACTTCAATGGGGCAAACATACATAATACTCCTTCTTCCTACTATTTCCAATAACTTCCTACTATTACCAATAACAATCTTGTGGAGTAGGTTAGGCTGAGAGAGACACAACAGAGAAATCATGTTATATACCAGTGATGGCTAACCTTTTTTGGACCGAGTGGCTAAAGCGCGTGCGTACACGCCCAAACCCCCAAAATGCAATGTGCGTGCGGCCCCCCATGCATGTGCCCCCCCATATGCATGCAGTCCCCTGCATGCACCCTGCCACCCACTTATGTGCACGTGGCCCCTCACACATGCCCCACGCTCATGCATGTGCATGTGGCCCCAACATGTGCCCTGGGCCCCACCCCCTGCGCATGCGCATGCATGGCAGAGAACCAAAGAACAGCTGGCCAGCGGGAGGCCTGCATGCATGTGCAGCACACCTGAACTGGGGCGACAGCTCCCGTGCCATCAGAGAGGGTCCTGTGTGCCACCTCTGGCATGCTTGCCATAGGTTCGCCATCACGGTTATATACAATAAGAAAATAATTAATAGAATAGAATCACTGATGGGATTCAGCCAGTTCACACTACTTCGGGAGAACCGGTTGTTAACCTTCTGAGTAGTTTGACAAACTGATTGTTGGAAGAAATCATTAGGGCAGAGAACCGGTTGTTAAATTACTTGAATCCCAGAATAGAATAGAATAGAATAGAATAGAATAGAATAGAATAGAATAGAATAGAATAGAATAGAATAGAATAGAATAGAATAGAATCAGAATTGGAAGGGATCTTGGAGGTCTACTCCAACCCCCTGCTTAGGCAGGAAACCCTATATCACTTCAGACAAATGGTTATCCAACATCTGTTTAAAAATTTCCAGTGTTGGAACCTTCACAACTTCTGGCAAGTTGCTCCACTGATTAATTGTTATAACTGACAGGAAATTTCTCCTTAGTTCTAGGCTGCTTCTCTCCTTGATCAGCTTCCACCCACTGCTTCTTGTCCTGCCCTCTGGTGCTTTGGAGAATAGCTTGATTCCCTCTTCTTTGTGACAACCCCTGAGATATTGGAAGACTGCTACCATGTCACCCCAGTCTTTCTTTTCATCAAACCAGACATACCCAATTCCAGCAACTGTTCTTTATATGTTTTAGCCTCCAGTCCTCTTATTGATTATATTTAATTTTGATTAAATGTTAATGAAACAAAAGCTTACTTTAGATCTGGTTCTACCTTTTGGAGTATGCCCTCCCTCCACCCCAGGCTCACACAAGGATGCCACACAAAGGTTCTTGGCTGTGAAATGGTTGCATGATTTTGGTTTACCATAATAGGTGAATCCAGTGTAATTTCTGCTGGTCAATAAATACATTTTTTTCTGCTTCCATTAGCATTTTTCACACGAGGCATACTTACACCCCCAGTTTTTCCACTTATTTATCAAATGTATATCTGCTACAGTCACAAAAAAGATACTCAGTAGTTCACAATAACAAAAGTATAATATCAGAAACAAATAAATTGCAATGACTTAAATTTTCCAGGATAATGTAGCAGATCAGACTCCAAAAACCCTCTGGAAAAACTTGTTTTTAGCTTTTTCCAAAAGGCAAGTAACTTTGGAAAGTGAATCTCCAATGGCAAGATATTCTAGGGAGGCAACCCCCAATGCTCCCAAGGTTTGGTCTGACTCTAGTGGGGAGACACAGTCCTACAAGTAGCCAAGCTGCGAAGAGCTTTATTGGTTAAAAACTGCATTTTAAATTGCAACCGGAAAAAAAAAAATAGAGAGCCAGTCCAGAATTTGCAGAACAAGTTTAATATGCACTTAGTGGCAAATACCCATGAGCATTTTGCACCAAGCATGGATTCAGGATTTTTTTAAGGGAAGCCCCATGTAGAGTATCTTGCAGTAGTCTAATCAGAGGGTAAGCCTCTTGTCTTGAGTAAGACTCCACCCACTTATCCAGCAGGAACCATGAACCCAGGAGGATCCTCAAGTTATGGATCTGCTCCTTTATTCCTCTCTCCTGTCCAAACCCAGTATCAAAATTGTTTTTAAAAGTAATGGCAGTTGAATCAATTACAAAAATATAATTGGAAATTGAATGATTTCCTATTTCCTACTCCAGGGGTTTAGAGTCACCATGCTGATTTTGAGCAAAAGCACTAATGTCCTCCCTAGGAACCAGATGGTTGGCCTCAATTAGCATTAAGCATTAACTAATCAGCATTAGCTACTTGGCCTGAGGATGAGCCACTCTCAGTATATGTGGATTGAAAGTGACCTAGCTCTGATGCAGAGCACCAAATGCCTATACCAGTCTCAATATATCCAAATCTTATGTTGTGGCAGATTTACTATTTTATCTTGACCTACTGATTTAACATACTTTATACCAAACTACTGAATGACATTCTTTTATCATGACTCATAACTTGGAAAGGGCCTCTGGTGGCGCAACAGGCTAATGCAGCCTATTATTAACAGCAACTGCTTGCAAGATTGCAGGTTCAAGTCCCACCAGGCCCAAGGTTGACTCAGCCTTCCATCCTTTATAAGGTAGGTAAAATGAGGACCCAGATTGTTGGGGGGCAATAAGTTGACTTTGTATATAGTATACAAATGGATGAAGACTATTGCTTGACATAGTGTAAGCCGCCCTGAGTCTTCGGAGAAGGGCGGGATATAAATGCAAAAAAAAAAAAAAAAAAAGAATAATCAACCACTATTTTAAAATAAAACACTGTAAAGCAGAAAAACACAATCCAAAGACCCAGGTCACATATGCTGCTCCCATCATCTGTCCAAATTGTGTGTGTGTGTGAGAGAGAGAGATGGGGGGGTAGGGAATAATGAAATATGAGGGGGGGAATCATACTACTTAATTTATGAGGCCATCTCTTAATACTGTTCTGTCATTTTGAGGGATTGTGCCTTTCAACTGCAACTTGGAAATATAAGGAAAGCTCTCAGGTCCAAAAAAGACTGTCCCTTTAGTTCTAAAGTAACAATTTAGAGCAGAGGTCTTCAAACTTGGCATCTTTAAGACTTGTGGACTTCAACTCCCAGAACTCCACTCCAGCCCCACTGCAGTCACCCTACCGTACCCTACCACAGATAAGCCAACTAAGCAATTGGACATGCTTGTCAATCATACCAGGCATTAGGATACTTTATAAATGGCTGGTCTGCATTTTTCCCCCTAGTGCCACATAAGACAGTGAGATTTGGATGGACTGAGGTTGATTTCTTAAAGGAGATGTAGAAGAATGATGTGAATTATTCCAAGATTGCCTATGAAGACAATGCAATGATCTAAAAGAATAAAAATGCTAGTGGTATGGAAGTTCCCTTTATTTATAGGCAGCTTTTTAAAAGATAAATGTATGGAACTGACACAATGCATGGAATTAAACATAACAAGAAAGAAGTATAGTTGTTAGTACAGCAAGAGACAAGAAATTAAAAATTACTGCAGGTTCGAGCCCGGCCCAAGGTTGACTCAGCCTTCCATCCTTTATAAGGTAGGTAAAATGAGGACCCAGATTGTTGGGGGGGCAATAAGTTGACTTTGTAAAAAAATATATACAAAATAGAATGAGACTATTGCCTTATACACTGTAAGCCGCCCTGAGTCTTCGGAGAAGGGCGGGGTATAAATGTAAACAAAAAAAAAAAAATAGATGCAAACAGTAATAAAAATAGAAGTTGCAGTTGTTCTGATCCCCCAAGGATAACATGTAATCCAACCAAACGATTTATAAAAGCATCATATTTCACATGAATGGAGGAATAAAAGGAACAAAAAAAAATGCAATAGATCGCTGTTCAGCAAATTTGGAAGTATGTGCTTCAAACCTTAAATGTAATATTCAAACAACAGGAGGAACTTTCATCCTAAATGTAATTACTTAGAGACTGAAGCAGTTATTCTCTCATTTTTGTTACTCAAACTTTCAAACTCTAACAAAAGTTTTTATTTTTCAAAAACAATCTTCTGACATCTTCTGACAATTGAGTCAACTACTGTATATCTTGTAGGTTATGGGGTCTAAATTTATGTTAGTTTTATACTAAGATAATATAATTTATTTTCTTTCTTCTGTTCTCTTTGTATTTTAGTTTATTTTAATCACTATTATGTATCAGATTTTTGGCTTACTTTATTTCACTAATAAAAATGAAATACAAACATGTACACCATCCTATCTTGCAGCACTCAAATCTGCCACTTATTGTAGAGGTTTCATAAGGGTTATTGTGGAGGGTAGATGTTACGAAGACTAGATCATCCCTCATCCTTGTTGTATTATATTTTAAAACAGATTTTATAGATCAACATGAAAACAAATGGATGGAAAGGATAAAACTCATCTTAGTTTTAAGGGATTATGATTTTTCTTTCTTTTCTTTTTGTGAAACCTACCAAGATCAATTTGACAGTATTTATTAAATCCGCTTCTGAAACTGGTAGTTAAAAATAGAGGCAGAGGGAGGTATAACAAAGCTTTATCAATTCGTATCAGTAACCTTTCTTGTTCTTTGAAATGCAGTATCCAAGGAGATTTGTCTAAGCCTGACCCTATCTCTTTGAGGTCTCATAAAACTTTGGATTTAGAAATGCATTCAATTTATTTTCTACATTTGAGAAGTCAAGAGCCATTCCTTTTTAATTTCATAATAACTCAATCTGTTGTATTGTTTTTAATGAAGCTATAATTATTCAGTACGTTCTTGGAGTCCTTTAAATGCAATATTACAGATATTTTGAATCCATATATTGAATACAGAGATTGGTATCAATAACATAGACATTAAAGCTAAATAAGCATTATATCTGGCATTAAATAATCCTTAAAAAAGCAAAAGGTTGATATTTTTTCCTTCACGTGATGGAATGTGAAATTATATACAATCAACCAATAGTAGAAATTGGTTGTTTCCTTTGTTCCAACAATAGCAACAAGAAATCCTATCACTAGTGACATCTTATTACATGACCTACTTCAATTGGTACAGTGGTTAGAGAGAAAATATAGAGTATTTTCCCAACTATAGCCAATTGTAATTTGAATGTAGAGAAAGTACCATTTATCTGCAACAGATGCACCAGCTTGAAGAACAATGGATCCAACATAACAAGAAGCAGCTGAACAGCCCTTCATCCCCACTTTGCTCTCCATTGCATAAAAGAGCTATTGAACCATTATTTTTACCAACAAAATCTCCTTTATTTGAGTACTACCAAGTATATATCTAAAATTACAGATGTTGATCCCTGTTGTTCCTTGAAAAATCCAAGAGTATATATGATTCAGTTAATAACATTTTGAGATAAGTAAGGCTGGAATATTATGAGTCCAAGGTAAGTTTCAGGGAGATCTGAACCAAAGTCTCCCAGATCCTACCTCAATATTTTTTTCTGGTCTCCAAATAACAGGAGGCATTCCAATATTAAAGAAATTAATGTAAACATGAATTTACAGAGACTTTATAAAGGCATATTTATCTTTATTTCCCTGAATTCTTTAGGGAAAATAACTAGTGTTCACCATCTTGGTGACTTTCATGGACAACTGGATGAGAATTATTGCAACGGTAATTTAACACACAGAAAGCTAGAGTTTGGCAAAAGTTGGTTTTATATGAACAAAATTAAAAGAATGTTCCTCAAAATATTAATCTAAAGTCAACTGGTTCCTGAAAATCAACAAAAGAGTTCAGGGAAAAATTGCCCTGTTCTGCCTTCATCATGGCAAGCCAAAGAAATAGATTCTTATCCTCCAGATCTTTTCATTCCTTGGCAGGAATTACCAATAGAAGAGCCAGGACTGCAGACTGAATTATTACCCCAGATACCTGTCTGTAAATAGAATATACCTACATCCGATTCTGTATCAAAAAGCTGTTGATGGGAATAATGGCTGGGAATGACAGAAACCAGTTAATAATAATTTCTTTAAATTTGTCAGTTAATTATTTAATTATGATCTTAATATCACCCTCACCTCACCGCCAATAAGTAAAATGAAAGCCCAGAGCAGTGGTGAAAACCACCCTCACACCCACTTTTACTTACGATGTAAGCACAGAGTGGGTGGAAGGCATATGTACCACAGGCGTACAGATGGGTTGAATTTAGCCTCTGCAAAAGCTTGACGTGATTGTAACACTCTGTCTGCAAAAAGGAAGCAAGAGCATAATTTTCATAAGATTTCTCATACATTTTCTCATTCATTAAAGGTTCAAACAAGCTAGTAACACACCCAGAAGGGGGCAAAAGCAATGCACCCACCTTGTTGTTTTTGCCTTTTTTCAAGCATTCTGCTTGCTTCTCGGGAGATGCTTCCCAATTTAACTGCAAAGTAACAGAAAATGAGTTCATTATTCTTTCAGGCAACCCAGCACAGGAAACAGGGGTTCATTATGACATTAAAAAGCAAATTCCTTGAAGCTCACAAAATCTGTTTAGAGTTCATATTTGGTCTTGTACAAAATAAGTGGATTTAACTAAATAGAAAGCAGGAGAGTACTAGAGAGTTTTGTAGCCCATGTATTTTTAAAAGTCCTTGACTGAAATTAGAGTTTTAGCTTTTGCTACATAAAGGGAACAGTCAAGTAAAGGAATGGAAAAAATAACTTATTATCATTATTAGAGGGATGCCTTCAGGAGCTACTTTCTCATAATGAATAGAGAGCAGGGAGATAAGTATAAAGGCCCCAAATAAGAATACAAATATATTATTTCTAGACTAATGACCTACCATTTTGACCCTGATCTGGTCATACATCATGCTAAGCCACAATGTACAGTCTGGCTTTCTAAGTGATTGCATTGTTTACAACGCTTTGCCCTGGAATTCATGATGTTCCTCAACCATATGATTTGAGTGACTCTTGACAGCCCTTTGAGCATAAACGTTTCATTCTTGCTTTCCTTTTTCCCTGTATTTTAAATTGTCCACAAAACTTTTTCTACTGTTTCAATCTATGTTTGTAATATATATTTTGCCTGCTATAGACTGTTTGAAATTTCCAATAACAGTTAAATAGTTTAAAAATAAAACAAAACATATTCGGTAAAGAACCCAGCTCTTCCCCTACTTTGGTGAATAAACAAGATAAATGAAATCTCAAGTTCATGTGTGTTGCAGAATCCAGATTACCCCCCAATATCTATTTCCTTGTGAAGGCAGCCTTTGTGTGACAATATTCTGACATAATAGAGACCATGTGTCATACAGAACATTGTATCTTAGTTATCTATTTATTGACATGTTACTATAATAAAAAAGAAATAATCTATTCTAAAAAGGCCAGGGAAAATAATTCTCTGCATTTTTCCCCACATATATCTTTCTCCTTTAACCAAAATTTAGAGAGAAAGGAGGGGAATCTGTTCCTAGTTAAAGCACAAAGTGAATTGCACAGGTTTGATTGTGATTGAGAGATACCTCTCTTCTCGATGCAGATTTCAAATTTAAATTGAAAGAAAAAATATTTCAGGCAATAAAAGAGCTGAAGAAAATCTAAAAAATTAATGTTTCTGAAGTATGAATTGTGATGTGTATGCATTGCTCTTGAGTCTGTTTGAAGAATAGCTGACAAACCAAATTGAGTTTGGTCCACAGCCCTATCCCTTTCTCCTTGAAATTATCCGTATAGATTCCTTAACAATATTCATTTATGAAAGATACCAAACAGCTAAATAGATGCAAAAATAGCATTAATTCCCACAGAAGGTCCATACTTGATTTTACTGAAAAATATTGACCAAAATCTTTTTTGAATAATGGTTATATTTACATCTTTTTAGCTTAAATACTGAAACACTTTGGCCACCAAATGAGAAGAGAGGATTCACTGGAAAAGATCCTGATGAAAGAAAAGGAGACAGGGATAGCAGAGGATGAGATGATTAGATGGTGTTATTGACATGCTGAGCGTGGGTTTGGGCAGAATCCAGACCTCACTGGAGAAAGGGGGGCTGGTGTGTGGCGGATTGTGAAGAGTCAGACAAAACTTAGTGACTGAGCAGCAAAGCTGAAAGGATAGAAAATGACTTGCAAGATTTTATTCATGAAGATCAATGTGGCTTTCTACCTAAAAGACAATTAAGGGGCCGGTTTAGCTCTGCCTGGTAAGGCCTGTTATTAAGAACACAAAGCCTGCAATTACTGCAGGTTCGAGCCCGGCCCAAGGTTGACTCAGCCTTCCATCCTTTATAAGGTAGGTAAAATGAGGACCCAGATTGTTGGGGGGGCAATAAGTTGACTTTGTAAATATATACAAATAGAATGAGACTATTGCCCTATACATTGTAAGCCGCCCTGAGTCTTCGGAGAAGGGCGGGGTATAAATGTAAACAAACAAAAAAAAAATCAGAGGTGTTTTTGGCAGATTAGAATACTTGGCGCAGCATAATGAAAAACAAGCTGTGTTGATTTTCCTTGATGTGGAAAAAGCATTTGACAATTTGAACTGGAAGTTTTTGTTTAAATCCTAGAAGAGAAGAACTTTGGAGAAAATGTTATTAAATTGGTGAAATTGATATATTACAATTGTTACAAAGGGCACAAATAGTTAATGGGGAACAGACAAAATCCTGCGAGATTCCGAAAGTGACAAGGCAAGGACACATGTTTTCTCCATTGGGATCATTCTAGTTCTTGAAGTTTTTGAGATATAACATATAATGAAACAATCACTGAAGTAAAGGTTTAAAAGAAGTATACAAAGTATACTTTGTATACTTTGTATACATCACTTCAAGATGATTTGGTTTTAATTTTGAAAAATCCTACAGAAGGATTACAGATATTAATGAAAAAATTAAAGGAATTTGATATATTAGCTGGATTTAAAATTAACAATAAAAAATGAAGATGTTAACAAAAATATAAAGATGGAAGTTCAAAAACAATTGATGGCAAAACTTTTTAGATTGAGAAAAATGTAAAGTATCTGTTATTACTCTCTATAATATGAATTGTATGTTATTTCAAAAAAGTATGTTAAAGTATGGAATGAAATTAAAAAAGATTTGTTGAGATCAGAAAAGCTGCAGTTATCACTGTTTGTAAAAATTTCTGTGATAAAAATGAACGTACCAACCAGAATGATGTTATTTCAAACAACACCTGTTTTGACTAATGATGTACCTTTTAAACAATTGCAAAAAATACATCTAGATTCATATGATGGGGAAGAAACCAATCTTTAAATATAAAATATTTTATATTTAAATAAAATATTTTATCTAAAGGAAAAAGGATTAGGGCTGCATGATTTTAAATTGTAGTTTTTAGCCGGCTATCTGGTTTGGATGAAGAGTGGGTGCTGTTTAGAAATAAGAAAATATTAGAATTCGAAGAACACAACCTGAGGCTTCAGGGCATGATATGGTATGATAGTTAAAATTAATGTAGGTTTCAATATTAAGAATATGGAATAGAATAGAATAGAATGGAATGGAATTCTTTATTGGCCAAGTGTGATTGGACACACAAGGAATTTGTCTTTCGTGCATAGATACAATCCCTGGCTGTGCTGAAAATACCTTTATAGAATTGGCTTTGGCATAAGAAGCATTTTATAGGGAAAAAAATAGGCAAAGATGAATGGTTAACTTATCAGGATTTCTTAGTACTGAAAAATGCAGAATTTAAGATGAAATAAAGGAGAACAACTGACCTACAGGGATTTAGTTTCCAATGCTTTCCATGCTCACAATTCAGAGACAGATTTTATATGGATAACAGGCTAATTGGTATTGAACTACATAATAATCTGAAATTGAATTATGTACAAATGATGAATATGTTATTGCTAAAATGTATAAACCTTTGCTAAGATTTGAAATAGAAGACGACCAAGTTAAAGAGTGCATGGTAAAATGGGATAAAAACTTTGGTTATAACATACCGATAGGCCAGTGGGAAGAAATGTGGATAAAAAGGACTGAAATTGAAATTATGCTGCAACTTAAAAGAGAACTTTTATGAAATGATCTGTCACTGGTATATGACTCCAAAGACAATATCAAAGACTTTTAATCCTTTAATTTAAAGGTACTTTTAATCGATGCTGGAAATGTGAAAAATATGAAAGGACATTTTATCATGCATGGCGAACTTAACTGGTGATTTATGGATTTGCTGATTAAAAAGAGTTGAAAATGGGAAGAAGAGAACTTTAAAGTGGGAGGAGATCTAATGAAGTTATTTGCAAATGCTGTAAAGAAGATCGGAAGCCTTCATCTTTTCTTTTTCCTACCTGTATTGCCTTTTCTACTTATTTATCTTTCATGCTGTTTTAATTTCTATATAAAATCATGTTTATCTTTTACTTACATGAAAATATTTAATAATTATTATTTTAAAAAACTACACAGAGACACACACAGACACAGACACACAGACACACTGTGCATTTACCAAGGGAAAAGGCAGCAGGCATGGCAACTGGATAAGATAAAGACTTACTTTCTGATAGGAGCCATCAGCTATATCAGAGATGTTGCTGGAATTTAAGGAGAAGATTGCCCCCCTGGCTCCCACATACAGAATTCCCTTCTCCTCTTCCAGCAAGAGGGTGGTGTAATTCTGGGTACTGCTGCTAAAACGCCTTGCATATTTCAAAGCTAGGGAGAAAAAGAAAGAACTCCTATAAACAGAGACATTTGAGACCTTAAAGTGTTATTAATATCTGGATATTATATTGCTGGACTGAAGTAAACTAATGAGGCATGAATTACTATGGAGCAAGCAAATTAATTCTTACATTTCTATTCAAAATATGCACAACATCTTTCAAACAGATTTTTAGATATGATGTTAACAAATCTAGATTAATTGCCAGTTTACTTCCAGGCGTGATCAAGGTGCTGGTAATGGCCTAACCCAAAGGTCAACCTAGCATAGAGCTGGTAATTTGAGTAACCACTTATCTCCCATAGGGTCTACTTGTCAGTTTCACGTTGTTGCACCACGGGTTTATTCAATAAAAAAATATCAGGTTCCAGGAAGCAGAATTTCTCTGTGCTCTGGACAGCCATAATGTCCTGATATTTTTCCTGCTGCAATTCTGAACAATTATCTTAAGCATCGAATAAAGCTACAAGACATCACAACAATTACCAATTTTTTTAAGGTACTATTGGAAGCCATTCCTCCAAATACTGTAAGCTTTTCCAAGAACCTCAGATCATTCACCAAGTAGCCAACATCTTAACACAATCAAAAAAAGGTTCTGATGACTCATCTCACATAGACTCAAGAATGTTCACAAACGTTTCGATTTATGTGTTTTTTAAACAATTTTACTGGTTTTGTACTTTTTTTTCTTAGCAATGGTTCCTCTCCACTTTATGTCTGGGTCACTGAAAGGAAAAAGCTTATAAACTTTCAAGTACAACAAAGCTTCAAAGAGATATTGACCTATCAAGTCTTTGCAGCAAAAAAAAAAAAAGGCTTGTGGTACCACAGCAATTAATACATTTATTACTCCTTAGGGTTTTGCAGATCAATGCACTGAGTCCTAAGAAAGAGTCCTAAGAAAGCAGCATTATAGACACAGATAGGCAAACAAGACACAAATATATTTAAACAAGAGCTGCTGGGGTGGGGGGTGTAGAATGAAAGGAAGGGGAATAGTGGAAAGAGAGGTGAGAGACAAAGTAGACAATGGCTGTTAACAATGTGATACTGTAGTTAGGTGTGACACAAACATCCTTGCATTAACGAGCTGGTTAACTGTGTGATTAAAGGCTGCTGTTTAATCTGTAAAAAATGGTGCTAAATTTTCTAATAAATTGTAAATCAACTGTTTTGTAATCTAAATGGATCTTTTTCATTCCTCTGTCTATTAGTGATAGCATGTTCAAAAGAATTTTCTTTTTGGTCTTTGAATGTTGCCATTTCTGCATATATCATCAGTTCCCTAAAGTGGGAATATTCTTGGATTTGATGATAAAACTGCCAGAAGAGATGAAGGAGCTGGCATCTAAGTCTGAAACAGAATTTGAGTCCCATGTCGTGTGTGATCTGTTGTGGATTAATAGTTGTTCCAGGCTGGGTGAATGTCTGTAAAACAAGTACAAGCTTTCCACCTAAAAGGAAAGCAAAACATCATCATCCAGGATGGGCTGTTGATCACAGTTATTTGAGTTATTTCAGTCTCCCCATAAATATGTTGTTTCCTAGCTAGATCATCTCAATCACTAAAAGTGCAATCTTATGCACATCTATTACACAGTACTGTGCCTGCTGCTAAGAAATTGGTTACACGGTTGCAGCATAAAGAAACCATGCAGGTTTTCATACGCTTCGCTGTTTTCTAAAGAAACACTTTACAATGATTAAAAAAAATCTGAATATGTGATTATATATAACAAAGGAATGGAGGTCACTTCTTATTTTTCAGCATAAATTACTTCACAGGATTGCTGCGAGGATAATAATAGAGGAGGCTAATATGTGTGCTACCTTGAACTCCAAGTAGAAAGACAGGATATATGAAATAATACATTATATTCTAAGCTCTAAATTAAGAGAAATTGTGACTTTAAAAAATCAGATGCATAGACTTTAAAATGATTCTTTTTTACACAAAATCAAAGCCCGTAAGTTTGATATTGATATGTTGCAGAAGTGTTGCAGTTTGGCTACCTTTAATAGTTACTCTATATATCCTTAATCAGGAGTCAATTCTGTTAAAACCTAATTTTAAGCAGGTTCACCCATTATTAACAATGATTTATCCATGATGGCTAGCTTGAAAATATTACAAGTAGTCCTCAACTTACAACAATTTATTTAGTTACTGCTGGAAGTTACAATGGCACATTTTAAATTAAAGGTCGTAAAATGGGGCAAAATTCACTTAACAACTGTTTCACTTAGCAACAGAAATTTTGTACTCAATTGTGGTCATAAGTCAAAGACTACCTGTAAAAACTTCAAACCATCTATATCAGGGGTCTCTAACCTTGGTAACTTTAAGCCTGGCGGACTTCAACTCCCAAAATGCCCCAGTCTGCCAGGCTTAAAGTTGCCAAGGTTGGAGACCCCTGATCTATATTATTGGCTTTTCTGGAAAAGGTTTCTGGAAGAGGTTTTTCTGGAACCTTGACACTTTGCATGAGACCAATTTTAAAAGTGACGTGACTTGATTATAACATCAATTTAAATTAACACCTCATTTATTTATTCATTAAAAAAAGAGTGAGTCTTGCAGTAGGATTCATAAAAATTGATAAAAAAATAAAACTTCACCTGCTGACAGCCTTACAATCCAATAAGAAAAAGGAATATGGTACAAAAAACCGGCATTTAAAACCAGTAATTGCTGTAAAGTTACTAGTATTTAGACTGTTGCAATTTGTCTGCAAAACTACCACTAGATGACCACTAGATAGAAGCAAAGAGGTTTTTTTTCTCTTTGCCGCTGTACAGTAATAATTTCGATGTTTGTAGCCTAAATATGGTACTTCTAATAATACTGTTTTCTTTTACTAGATGGAACAGAAATTGTTAAAAATGAGAAGGAGCTGATAACTAATGACAGGCAAAAGCTATGGTTGTTTACCATTTTCTGGAGGGAGAATATGACAAGGTTGGTCTCTTATCAAAGCTTTATTTAACATTAAGCTATCAAAGCTTGCATTGATATTGATGTTCCCAGTACAATGATCCCAATTTTACTCATGGCTAAAAACTAACCGTTTGGTCATTTTTAATCTTTCCCACCAAATAGTGTTGAGGAGAAATTATGAGAAAAGGCTGATCTCTCCATCTGCCAGTCAGTTACCATAATGAATATTTAAACTGAACTGGACGAGATTTATTGTAGAGGGGAGAAATCAATAAAATAGATTAAATATAGAAAAAAGCAAAAATCTTGAAAAATTCCTCTACTAGGCAGTATGCCAGAAAATTGTTGACTGCTCATTTCAAACTCCTCCCAGTCACTGACCTAGAATTAGTTGCTATTAAGAACTTGGAAAGAAGTCCAGAAGTCATGTTGATTTGGTCTTTTTCGTTATCTAATTTTAATAGTTAAAAATTTAACCCTCAATATTTTTAGTTCATTCTTAAGTTTCCCCAATTGATCTCAATCAGTTCTGTGGATTTTGTTCTGCCCACCAGTTGTATCATGTAACCATAGCAACCTTTGCTCAAGACAGAGATTAACATTTTTTTCCCTAGGAAAATGATGTCAATCTTTAATAGATTTTGATTCTTTTAACATTTCTTTTTTCCCTACCTACACTGCTTTATTTTTTTCTAATATGCTCTGTGAATTCACTTAATAATGACATGCAAACTATGGTTTATGGCTTAGCACACACATGTGAAATCACTCAACTATGGTTTACTAATTAGTGTAAATTGTGAAGCCAGCTATTATGAAGCAGCTTCACTTGATCCAATGAGGTGTTTCTGACTTCTGAAGATAAGCTATGAATTCTAAATCAATGCTAACCATGCTGCAGCATCTGTTCATCTTGAGATACCTCTCTCTCCTGGCTTCAGAGAAAAAAAAATCCATAAGATAGAAATCTAAGACCCAGTACTAATGTAGTAACAATACTTAGATTAGGTACCCATAAGAAAGTGATTTAGATTATCAGGTTCTGAGTGCCAGACAGCCTGGTATTCTTCTGCAGGTACTCTTAAAATAGGTGAAGTTTCAGAGGAACAAATAAAAATGAGAAACAGAAGTTTAGTTCTGTTAATATGTGAAGTTTAGTTAATATGTAAAGTTAAACTCTAGAACAAAAAACACTCAGGCAAACAAACTTAAATCAATATTCAAGATAATAGGTAGAAAAGAGATACAAGGACTAAGCAATTTTCTAGAATATGTTCTAGAAATAATTTTAGAAATAAGATCCCTCAAGATGAAGTCATTTTGAAACTTCATCTTCAAAGATGTTAGGAGTAGCCCTTGAAGCCAACCACTTTGATGTCTACCAAAGTCACAATATGAAGAAAAGACCAGAAGTATACCAGGATAGCTCCTGAATTTCTCTGAGTACACACATATGCTCATGACCTTCTATAGTTCAGCTTTCCCAACTGAACTCTTCCTGATGGCTTAGATTATAAATCCATTATCTCCAGCCATAGGTGGGTAGCATACCCACTGCTTAGACCCTCAAAGGGTTATTTTATGGCAGCCTTTCAAAACTTGGAACTTTTCAGGTGGAGCTACAATTCCCATGCCATATTCAATCAGCATGTTACCATGCTGGCTGCAGTGATAGGGTAATAAGAACATGAGGGTGGATGTACCAATATAACGGGTGCGACCAAAGGCCTTGGAAAGAGCAAGTAGGGAGGGATGGTTCTGGGCCATTGAGATGAACTTGAAGGTATAACCAGCGGTCTTGGAAAGAGCATTAAGGGAGGGGTTACAATAAATGGACGTGAGAAGCGGGACTGTGTGCTTTCAGTGGAAGGATAGAGGGTTTCACGGGCAGGACTAGATCATGGGACACCTGTTCCGGGTAACCCGTTCCCTCCTTCATCAGGGGGAGCGGGATGACCCCTTACAGAGACGTGCCAAGGAGTTTAGCGGTTATCTATACGATAAAATCGCTCAGCTCCGGGATAGCTTGGACCAAGATTGCGATGATCCGAATGAGATGACTGAGGCGCGTCTTGTTGATGTTGTTTGGGATGAGTTTGATTCTGTGGCTCTCGAGGACGTGGACAGGTTGCTGGGGAGGCTGCACGCCACTACATGTTTACTGGACCCGTGCCCCTCCTGGCTGGTGCTGGCCACTCAGGAGGTGACACGAGGCTGGCTCCGGGGGATTATAAATGCTTCTTTGATGGAGGGGACATTTCCCGCCGCCTTGAAAGAGGCGGTGGTGAGACCCCTCCTCAAGAAGCCTTCCCTGGACCCAGCTATTTTGGGTAATTACCGTCCAGTCTCCAACCTTCGCTTTGTGGCGAAGGTTGTAGAGAGTGTGGTGGCGTGGCAGTTTCCTCAGTACCTGAAGGAAGCTGTCTATCTAGACCCGTTCCAGTCCGGCTTCCGGCCCGGGTATAGCACGGAGACAGCTTTGGTCGCGTTGGTGGATGACCTCTGGAGGGCCAGGGATAGGGGTTGTTCCTCTGCCTTGGTCCTGTTAGATCTCTCGTCGGCTTTTGATACCATCGACCATGGTATCCTGCTGCGCCGGTTGGAGGGGTTGGGAGTGGGAGGCACCGTTTATCGGTGGTTCTCCTCCTACCTCTCCGACCGGTCGCAGACGGTGTTGACAGGGGGGCAGAGATCGGCCGCGAGGCACCTCACTTGTGGGGTGCCGCAGGGGTCGATTCTCTCGCCTCTCCTGTTCAACATCTATATGAAGCCGTTGGGCGAGGTCATCAGTGGCTTTGGGGTGAGTTATCACCTGTACGCTGATGATACTCAGCTGTACTTTTCCACCCCAGGCCACCCCAGCGAAGCTGTCAAAGTGCTGTCCCGTTGTCTGGAGGCCGTACGGGTCTGGATGGGGAGAAACAGACTCAGACTCAATCCATCCAAGACGGAGTGGCTGTGGATGCCGGCATCTCGGTACAGTCAGCTGCAACCGCAGCTGACTGTTGGGGGCGAGTCACTGGCCCCAACGGAAAGGGTGCGCAACTTGGGCGTTCTCCTGGATGGACGGCTGTCGTTTGAAGATCATTTGGCGGCCGTCTCCAGGAGAGCTTTTTACCAGGTTCGCCTGGTTCGCCAGTTGCGCCCCTTTCTTGACCTGGATGCCTTATGCACGGTCACTCATGCTCTCGTCACTTCTTGCCTGGATTATTGCAATGCTCTCTACATGGGGCTACCCCTGAAGTGCACTCGGAGACTTCAGCTAGTCCAGAATGCAGCTGCGCGGGTGATTGAGGGAGCACCACGTTGCTCCCGGGTAACACCACTCCTGCACAGTCTGCACTGGCTACCTGTGGTCTTCCGGGTGCGCTTCAAGGTTTTGGTTACCACCTTCAAAGCGCTCCATGGCTTAGGGCCCGGGTACTTACGGGACCGCCTGCTGTTACCACATGCCTCCCACCGACCCGTGCGCTCTCACAGAGAGGGTCTTCTCAGGGTGCCATCCGCCAAGCAGTGTCGGCTGGCGGCCCCCAGGGGAAGGGCCTTCTCTGTGGGAGCACCTACTTTCTGGAACGAACTTCCCCCCAGTTTACGCCAATTGCCTGACCTCCGGACCTTTCGCCAGGAACTGAAAACTTATTTATTTATTCAAGCGGGACTGGCCTGATTTTTAAATGCTAAATTTTTTAAATTCTTAAATCTTAAATTTTAATTGTATTTTATTGGGTATTTTATATGGTCAATTGGACGGTTTTAATTTTGGCCTTTTTGGAATAAGTTTTTTAATTGTTATTTTAGTGTGTATATAAATTGTTTTAATGCAGGCTGTACACCGCCCTGAGTCCTTCGGGAGAAGGACGGTATAAAAGTTTAATTAAATAAATAAATAAATAAATAAATCCAGGGGTGAAATGGTTCGGACCGGTTTGGCTGAACTGGTAGCGATGATTGCCATCAGTTTGCTGAATCAGTAGCAATCATCCCTGGTGGCCCCAGCCCCGCCTGCCTGGTAGCCCGCTCAACAGGCGCACCGGGAGCACCTTGCTCACCACCTCCATGCACTGCGCTTGGAAGGGGCCGCCGCTTTGGCTGCCCTCCCTCCCCACCTGGCTGTAGACATCTGCCTGCCCTTCTGGAGCACTGCTGCAGCACCGCTGTTCGCTTTCTTCCTTCTGCTGCCGCGAAACGAAAGCGAATGGCAGTGGTGGTGCTTCAGGAGGGCAGGCAGATGTATTCATTATAGTTTCAGCTGCAGACATCCACCTGCCCTCCCAAAGCACCACTGCGGTGAACGAAACAAACCCATTGAGCTGCGCCTCCTCCTGCAGCCAAACGCACCCAGCCGTGCGTGCACTTTCCTCAAATGGGCTGTGTATGGGGTGAGAGTGCGCAAGAGAGCTTTCCAACCTCTGTTTTTGTGTGTATGAGAGGGAGGGAGGGAGGGAGCGATCTGAATCTGAGGCACTCAAACTTCTGGCAGCAGTGGGGGCAGCTTCTGAGCAGTCCTGAGTCAGCCAGATCCACCTGACCTATTCCCTGAGTCTCACCATTCTCCTAGCCCCCCACTCAAGTAGCAGCAGGTTCTGCTGGACAACAGGGCCACCAGCAAAGAGCGACGCAGCCAACAGACGCTCAATGCCCTGCGCGCAGCACCGCCCTGTCACCAGTGGGGACGGAGCAGCCAGCCCAGGGGCAGGAATGATGTCGTGTCCCACTCCTCCGCTGACGGCCGGGTCAGGGAAATCTGAATCAGGCTTGCCTCTGCAGCTCTGCCCAAAGTCCTAGCAAAGTCCTCAGAGCAGGCAGGAGACCAGTAAGTGACTTCAGCAAGATAAGTTCGACTTTGCCTGACTCAGAGACTGCCAGAAAGCAGATCCTTTATATAGGCCATGGGGTGTGGCTCCATGATTCAGCACTCATTAAGGCCTGCCCCTCCCTTCCTTCTGTTGCCTCCGCCTATCCAATCTTCTGATGCGAGGGTCACTCCAATCAGCTGTTGTTGGAAGTAAACTTTCCTCAGGCTCACATGCTGTGGAGGAGGGGGAGGGGTCTAGCTGCTCCGTTTGCCTGGGCATGGAGCCAGGGCTGGGGCCGGGGGATGCTCCCTCCTCTGCAGCCTGCTTGGGCATGGAGCCAGGGCTGGGACCGGGAGGTGCCCCCTCCTCTGCAGCTTGTCTGGGCATGGAGCCAGAACTGGGGCCGGGAGGCATACATTCCTCCGTGTTCGGGAGCAGATAAGCAGACCCCGGCTGCGGTGAGAGCGGACAAGACACAACAAATGATTCCCGTGGATCAGGCTGCTGCTTGAGCAGGGAGGATGACGCTGAGGAGAAGAAAAACTGCAAGGTTTTGCGCCAGGCGGCTGGCCCCACAGTGGCGACTTGAATGACCCAACTAAAGTTGTGCTTGCAGGTGAATGTTGGCACGGGGGCCTCGGCTGCAGAGCTGCTCCAACCAGCCAGCCCAAGCCCAAACTGAGCTGGCTGCTCTGTCCCCACCGGCGGCTGGGCGATGCTGTGCACTGAGCTGTGCACTGAGCAGCTGTCGGCCATGTGGCTTTTTGCCGGTGGCCAGTTAAGTGCAGAGCCTCAGCTTCCCCCTCAGCTGTCACGCCATTTCCCCCCTCAGGAAACCAAGGGAAAGTGGCATGACAGTGGCTTCCCTGCTCAGCCCCAACAAGCCCCAATCTGTGGTGCCACCATGCCACACCAAGAGAAGCAGAGAAGATCACCACTTGCAAGCAGACAAGCAGAGACAGCAAGTGTATGCCGTGCCTTGAGAAAAATGAGAGGCCCTGTTGTCCCACAGAGGCTGCCACTGCTTGAGTGGGGGGGGGGCAGGAGAATGGCGAGACTCAGGGAGTAGGTCAGGTGGAGCTAGCTGACTCAGGGCTGCTCAGAAGCCACCCCTGCCTCTGCCAGAGATTGGCTTGGCTGCAACAGGAGGCCTGGGTGGAAGGCAGATTTTTCTGCAGCATCCCCCTCCCCTCTTTGGATCGCCCTGTGTGGGGGGCGGGGGGGCTCTGCCTTTGCAGAAACGGGGTGGCAGTTTGTATGGAGGATTGGCGGGGGGATACGCAGCCCTCTGGGATGGAGAGTGGGGCAAGAGAAGGCTCCAAGGTTCATTTGGGCAGTCAAGCCAGAGGGAAACTCAAAGCATTGGGGGCTTCAGAAGGGCAGACTGTGCTTCAGAATGTGCAGTTCCTGGCTCTAACAGTGAGTGACGTGAGTGATGGCATATTGGCCATGCCCACCTGATCACATGACCAGCAAGCCACACCCACCAAGCCACACCCACAGAACTGGTAGGGAAAATTTTTAGATTTCACCACTGAGATGATCGTTCTATGCATCTTAGGATGTTAGGTTAAGAATGTTGTTCTCTACAATATGAATTAAAACTAATCAAGAGATGGTTCTTCCTTCTTATCAAGATTGTGTTTTTCAATTGGAAATGTGAGTTTCAGAAATTTTCGGGGTGGGTGGGTGAATGAAAGAAAGGTAGAAAACAATCAGTGTATGACTGCCTAAATCTCCATTTCCTAGGACAGCATCAGAAGAAAAATTAAACAATATAAAATATACTAAGGTAAAACCTGAAGGATTTTATCTGTAATTTGCAAAGCAAAACAGATTTAACTTCTAGTGAAGTTATATTGCTTTTAACAAAAGCAACTCTTTTTGACAGAAAACAGTAAAGTATCTGCATACCATCTGCTTTTATAGAAGAACTGAAAACATATGTGAGAACTACAGGGACAAATTTTGCTTGTCTTATAACTGAACTATTTTGTTCAATTCTAGATGTGTAAATCTATATTCAGTAATACCTTTCAACAATCATCTTGGCCTCCCCTTCTAAGAAAGGAAAAAAAAACCCCTTGAGAGAAATGATATAGAAACAATCATCCTGATTGGGACACAAAGACCTTTGGGAGCCAGCTACCTGCATAATGTGCTATTTATATCACCTAATGTAACCTCCTTTTCAGGCTCTTGTCAGAAAGCAGCTCATACCAGCACTGGCAGTCTAGGAAATAGTTTGAAATGGGGTGGGGGACTAGCTTCCATCGCCAGACTAGCTTCCATCTGTGAGCTTTCCAAGTATTTCCAAAAATTCACCTTTCATACGTGTAAACCAGGGATGTCCAAACTTGGTCCCTTTAAGACTTGTGGACTTCAACTCCCAGAGTCCCTCAGCCAGCAAAGCTGGCTGAGGAACTCTGGGAGTTGAAGTCCACAAAGGGACCAAGTTTGGACACCCCTGGTGTAAACAGTATTTATTGGAATGGGAGAACTTTTCCATCTTCCACCGATACATAACTTCTGACACTTATATTGAAATAGTTCAAAGATATATAAAAGCTAGATACATCTAATTCAGAAATGAGAAATTTGTGGCTTCCAGATTCTATTATCTTACAACTCTCAGTACCTGTAGCCAAAGTATCCAGTGCTAGCAGTAACAGTGGGTAGAATTCAAAAATGTCTGCAAGGTCATAGCTTCCCATCACTAATCGACAGGACAGGACAGGACAGGACAACAGAGTTGGAAGGAATCCTGGAGGTCTTTTAGTCCAACTCCCTGCCCAGGCAGGAAACCCTATATACCATCTAGATGCAGCCTTTATAGAAAATCATGTTCTAAGATTCTGCACTCTTTCCAATCTGATGGCTTTCAGATAAATTCAATCACATGTTAACAATTCCAAGTTGACATGGCCTTTGATCATTTTGCCTAGAAATTCTAAAAACTGGTCTAAAATATGAGAAGGATACTAATTTAAGAAAATGTCCCAACTGACATATTGCTTATGATAACACCAGTTCTGCTTATGTGCATGTACTATTATGGCAAATGCAAATGACACATAAATAGGAAAGGCACTTAATGCACCAAATTGCTATACAATACATCTCTGTACCTTGATGATGTCACCTGCCTTCCTAGAGAAAATACGTTTTCTGAACAAAGCTCAACCATGGAGAGAGAGAGAGAGACACCTTGTTGTGCTGCAGTCCTAACAAAGAGAGATCAGATCAGTAACAGATGGCAGATACCTGCCTTTGAAATGTCATTGCTGAACAACAATGCAGAGCTTCAGGATGAGTCTCAGCAGAGAGAATTGTAGCACTAACATTCTTTTCACCCAAGAGAATGTTAGTTCTAATTGTGAAAGAGAACATGATTCAAGGCCAGCAATTAACCTTATTGGTCTCTTGAGATTCCATGAAGAAAGGTGACATTCACATTGGATGGCTTTCTGCTAGATGCCCTTTCCTGGCTGCTTTCTCACTTGTTTCAAACCATTCTTCTCAAAGTTTCCAAGCTTACTAAATCTGTTGATCAAGTTCATCATTCCATTACCAAATGTTCTGCAACACATTTCATTAAAAAAAAAAAAACTTGGAGAAATTTGCATGTCTGCATAAAACTGTATTTCTTAGAACTCAGGGCCATTTAATGACTATTGGATACAGGTATTAATTATAAAATACACCAATATGAATGTCAGTAACCACAACACTAGGAAACCACAATGCTGGGAATCAAGATTGAAATTAAGGCCAATATTTTTGCCATTTGCAGGTGACATCTGACATCTTTATTTTGCCACATCCCCTTCATCTCATCTTCAGCCATACAGAATATATCCTTAAATTGTGGTTGGCCATGATAGTAGTGTTTTCCACTTAAACCAATAACAACCACCAATACTTTCAGGATACTTTTAGAATGTATTGCATTTTCATTACCTATGTTGACAGCCCCAATTCTTTGCCTTAAGCTGGAAGAGGGAGGCAGGGAGAGAGAGCAGAGCTAGCTGACAGCTGCTAGCAATTCCCTGCAGCTGCTGAATAGCTTGATTGAGGAACTGTGGGGTGAACCCCATTCCTAGGAGGACTATAGAGCACCCCATTCCTAAGAGGACTATAAGGGACGTGCATAAGAGCACAAAAGTGCCTACTGTTCCTGTCCTATTGTTTCCTTTCATTATATCAAATTAATACAGTTATTGCATACTTTTGCTTATATATATGCTTATATGATGTGTTGATGTTTTATGTTGATGCTTGTGTATACTGTTGTGACAAAAAAAAAAAGTGGGTTTGAGCTTAGCTGGGCAGCTCCCCTACTTCCCAAACTGGTAGAGACAGAAAGTTAACTTCCTCAAAACCAACAAGAAAGTCAACTGTCTCACTTTACCACACAGCTCCTCGATCCACTCTATCTTTCACTGAACCATCACTTTTCCAGAAATCTATTTACCTGCTTCCTCTGCTTCAATTAAATTCAGAGGGAAGATACAGGTGCTGTTCTTTTAACATACCTAACCAGTCAAGTATATATTCCTGCCAGCAGTTTTGACAACCCAGAATCAAACTGGGTCAAAAACCATAATTTTGGGCCAATACAACCGCCATGTTTTATTGAGGAAGTACCTGGCATCCCAAGATTTCTTGGAGAATATTAGCAAGGTTTCGTGACATCACTAGACCTTTTCCTAATGAGCAGGTAGGGAGCAGTAAATGCAGAGTGGATATTGCATTCAGTTAGTGCTTGGGAGTTTGTTACATAGTGCCAGGCCTTGGCAGTGAGTTCTGTAACGAAGACTCTTGTTTTTTCAACTATTACTTTTCTCCAACAATTTTTCTGGGAAGACTATATATACAAAATATGACTAATTTGATTCGACATTCTTTCAACAAAGCTGACTCGATGGAATTTAATCCTGGGCAATAGCAAATCTATTTTGGAGCTACTTTTAACTCCCTTATGGTTGGTTGATTGGATCAATTGACTCATTTTCAGTGCTCCTGACCCAAATATGCACATTTTTGGAACAAGGTCAATATAAGAGAACACTTCCCATGAGGTTATTTCAGCAAAACTAGCCAGGAAGCTTCCTAAGTTAGAAAAACCTGCAGTAGATGTATTATCATTTGTCACCTCACTACAGTGGCTGAAAGAATTAACAAGAATTTTACAGTACCTTGAGAATGAGGATTGGTTGGTTTCCAACATTCTTAGAACTGATGGCATATTTGCATTTTGAAAGCCCGTTGGTCCCCTCAAAAAAGAAAAAAACAGCTTCTGCAGTCTTCCCAATCATAAAATGACTGCCACAGGAGGCATAACCATCTACAAGGTACCTATAGATCAGTAAGCAACCTGCCATCCCCTTTATCTGTTGTCAATGGGATGGTTCCTGCTAGGGTGGCGGAAATCTTTCAAAAGGAGGGTGTTTCACTATGAAAGGGGACACCCCTAGCATCTTTTTTCTTTATATTTAAGCAGTGGTGCCTTTTCCAAGGCTTTTCCATTGGCTTCTTAAGTGCTCTTGGCTATCTTCACCTATAGTATGTCTGCATGCACTGCCAGCTTGCTTTCTTTTGTATATTTCAGACACAGATGTAGCTGGGTGGCCTAAAAAGCTGCTTTAATAATTCAGAAAAATATATTTTGTATTTGTTCCTATGTATCATAAATATATCTTTCGACAGATATGTACTTCCCTATCTCTTATATCTGCAAGTTTAATACTTGCATATATAAGAGACCAGCAAGAGGTTCTACTCTCCTTCTTCCTAAGTAGGCCGTACTCTGCTCTAATCCTTGGGCAAAGCCATGAAGTATTATGGGTTCCAATCAGAGGTGGTATTAAGCAGGTTCTGAACAGTTCTGGAGAACCGGTAGCAGAAATTTTGAGTAGTTTGGAGAATCGGTAAATACTACCTCTCACTGCCCCCACCCCCATCTATTCTCTGCCTTCTGAGTCCCAACTGATCGGGAGGAAATGGGGATTTTGCAGTAACCTTCCCCTGGAGTGGGGAAGGAATGGAGATTTTACAGTATTCTTCCCCTGCCATGCTCACCAAGCCACACCCACAGAACTGGTAGTAAAAAAAATTTGAATCCCACCACTGGTTCCAATAATCTGACTGGTA
The DNA here is from genome assembly GCF_028640845.1 of Ahaetulla prasina. Lineage (NCBI taxonomy): Eukaryota > Metazoa > Chordata > Lepidosauria > Squamata > Colubridae > Ahaetulla > Ahaetulla prasina. The sequence goes on along the minus strand of NC_080544.1, from coordinate 59,652,709 downwards.
TTTTCTTGGTGTGCTGGAAGGCCGATACTACAAGGTATTTGTCCATTTCTACAGCTGGTAATATGCAACGGATAATATGCAGCAAAGGGCCACAAGGATTCTCCCTTGCAAATAAAACCCCAAGATGCAGCTGCTGTCTATGAAAAATATGTCTTGATATACAATAAATAATTCAGTTGGAAGCTGGGTAAAATCCTAGTTTAGCGACGGACTAAAGTAGCTTTTCTTCTATTTGTATAAAACAGAAATTATATTCTTTCTTGTAAGAGAGTTTTGCAGACATAAGGGATAAAGACAGTTATTTATATTTTTATAAGCTATCCTAGTGCACACAAAACCCTGACATGGAAAAAAGCTGACCAATCTAAACTGAATTAACTTCCAGTGAAAGTGTATAGGACCAAAGTGCAAATTATACACACTGTTTGATTACCATATTTTATTTCACTTTCAGAAACAACAAGCGGCTTAGCTTCAGGTGACATGCAAAAATTAAACCCAGATGGCATTTCAGCAAGATGAAAAAATAGATGGCAATAAACCAATGTTGCTAATCAACTTGTATCTCTATAAATGCCTCACTGCTCTGAATTTCCCTCTATCAACTGTGTGATCTGATATAAAGTGAAATATCTTTAAATATTTTTTACTGTTAGTAAAGCTTCCCCAAAGCTTAATCAACCTTACTGATAGTGCCCAATTAGAAAAGGCAATTTTGCAGAAGAGAAGTCAAAATATGTTAATTCAGAGTGTGAGGTGAGAAGGAAGAATATAGAGGGCTCTATGCTTGTATATTCACCACCATGTAAAAGGGTTTTTCTTTTATCATTAATAATAGCAAGGATAACAAAGGAAAATGGGGAAAAAATAATTCTGATAACTAGTATATCTGCTTCCACATGGAGATAGTCCTCATTTAGCAACCACAACTGGGACTGGCAAATTGGTCAATAAGCAGAGCAGTGACTAAGTCAAATCATGACAGTGCTTATGAGTTTATTTCAGCTTTTCTTCTCCTTACATACCTGCAAAGGTCACAAATGCAAGGATTGGTCAATAAAGTTATTTTTCCATCTCTGTTGCAATTTCTAAGCATCACTAAACAAGGCAGTCTACCTTGTACTGCCTGTATTTACTGTATATATCCCTTTCAGAAATTATCCCTTTCTATAGTTTAGATTTAGAACACCCACAAAAATAACTATTTCTTAACCTATTGCTAACAAACTATTCAACGCACTGATGAACACTTTCCTACCAAATATTTTTACTGTTAGTAAAGCTTCCCCAAAGCTTAATCAACCTTACTGATAGTGCCCAATTAGAAAAGGCAATTTTGCAGAAGAGAAGTCAAAATATGTTAATTCAGAGTGTGAGGTGAGAAGGAAGAATATAGAGGGCTCTATGCTTGTATATTCACCACCATGTAAAAGGGTTTTTCTTTTATCATTAATAATAGCAAGGATAACAAAGGAAAATGGGGAAAAAATAATTCTGATAACTAGTATATCTGCTTCCACATGGAGATAGTCCTCATTTAGCAACCACAACTGGGACTGGCAAATTGGTCAATAAGCAGAGCAGTGACTAAGTCAAATCATGACAGTGCTTATGAGTTTATTTCAGCTTTTCTTCTCCTTACATACCTGCAAAGGTCACAAATGCAAGGATTGGTCAATAAAGTTATTTTTCCATCTCTGTTGCAATTTCTAAGCATCACTAAACAAGGCAGTCTACCTTGTACTGCCTGTATTTACTGTATATATCCCTTTCAGAAATTATCCCTTTCTATAGTTTAGATTTAGAACACCCACAAAAATAACTATTTCTTAACCTATTGCTAACAAACTATTCAACGCACTGATGAACACTTTCCTACCAAATATTTTACTGCCATCTTTCTTGTGAGTATCTTATGAGTATCTGAAGAAGAGCTCTGTGCAGTTCCTAAGCATGCACTCTCTCAGCACAAGCAAGTGGAACAGAATAGATCGTTTTCTTGTATTTTTTTCAAGGATTGCACTGAACTGCAGCAGGCATGAGTCAATGTCATTCTGCTAATCTTTTCACTCAGCCTTTTGAAGCAGCAGCATAGGCACACATCCTTTTGAGCCTCAGGGGAACTGGATGGTTTCCTTAATGTAAAGGCAAGTATGACTCCTATGAAAAGACAAATACAGTATCTTTGCCCTCTGCCTACAGCGAAGGAGGAACATGGCTACAGGGCAAGTTAAAAGCTTCTAGTGTATCGGTTAGCCAGAACAAAGGGATTCATAAATCACCCAGGGCATGCAATGCAGCTGGCATTGTTAGTTTTTTAGAGAACAATCCCACAACATGAAAGGGATTGAAAAGAGGTTGCTTTCTTCTCTAAAAGAGAGCAGAGGTGGGGGCCTTCACTGAGCAGAACTACCTTCCTTAGAAAATATTATAGCAAATGCATTGATTTATGTAATATTTTGCAACTACAAATTGCCTCAGAAAGTATCACGGAATGGGGCACAAATTTACCCTATCAAAAAAACAACAACCAACAAACAAAAAACAAAAAACAAAAACAAACCCAGGGCCTTTTCTTACCTGTACTTAACCATGGTGACCTCTTTTCTCCCCCTTATTCTCAAAGCACAGAAGAACAGCCTCATGGTGAGTAAATTCAGTCTTATTTGTCATCTGCTACTATATTGGAAGGAATTCAGGTGAATGAAAACACAGTCAGCAAAGGCAGGATAAGGATCAGCCATGAGGAGAGCAGATTTCATGGCAGAATAGTTTTTCTGCCAACTTGAGGGCAGATGGAGAACATGTCAACTCAGCCATGGGGAAAGGCCACATTTCTTTTTATTAGAATTCCTCACCAATCCAAACTTAAGTGAAGAGTTGCTTTCTTGTTTTAACAGAATTTCTGGAGGTGGAACATTATATTTATCTCTACATGAAAGGAGTACCATTAATATTGACTATCCACAACTACCTAGTACATTCCCTCTACAGCACAACAGCCCAGAGGTTACTCGACTACCTATTTTGTGTTTTTCTTTCTTTCTTTCTTTCTTTCTTTCTTTCCTTCTTTCTTTCTTTCTTTCTTTCTTTCTTTCTTTTCCTTCCTTCCTTCCTTCCTTCCTTTATTTATTTATTTATTATCTTGGGACCTGAAAACTTGCAAGCTTATTTTTTATCAGTTGGATTGATCTTGATAGAAACTTTACTGTAGATTTCAGGGTTTTTTTGGTCCAGTTTCAGCTATTATTGTAGGGGGTTTTTTTCAGAAGCAAAGGGCATGTGTTCCATTTGGAAAGAATAATTAATATATGGCAGATTTATTTCTGGAGAACCTTAGATCTATCCTCATAAATGTGATGAAAGTAATTTCTGCCATCACTTCAATTACCCTTAGGAAAATAATTTCTGACAGGTGCCAAAGAAGTGGGAGAATTTTTGATGGAATCTTGATTGTAACAAGAACAGTTAAAAAATATCTTCTAGAATTAAACTTTGTTTTTTTTTAAAAACACTGACATACCTGACATAGCAATATCTTAGTATAACACACTGAATCATACGAACTGTGGCTACTAACTGAGCTACAAAAATCTAGACGATTATTAGATACTGAAAAATCTATATCTTTGTTGCCCTTTAATGATCATCTAGTAATTGGCAAGTCATATAGTATCTCCAAATTAATCACCAAAGATAGGTTCATTCAGCATCCTAGCCTAAATTGTGGTTGACTAATTCGCAATTTGTCATATGAATAAAGCACCAATGATTAAAAGTTTCTTTATCTGGTGCAATAGGGTAGGAGTTTATTGTCATAGATGGATGACAATAATGGATTTTTATCACAATCCATCAACTCTCTTTTTCCTCTTCTGTTAAACATAATTTCTACATAATGCTTTTCACTATGGAACTATGTTCAACACTTACAGTTCAAGCAAACTTTTCCTAGGACTTCCTCATATTTGTATAGTGCAAAGTAATTAACGTTCAGAGGAATCTCTTGTCAGACTGGTTTTACAGTCTCTTAGTTTGCTCTGAATCACAGCATGGAGAAGAAAATTTCCCTCTGTGGAAGTTTTTACTCTGATCACCTTTACTATGTATCCTTTCCCTTTGTACTGGTTGAAAATCTAATTTCTTTTGCATAACTCTAAGGTTCATCAATTTGTTCTGCCTAACCTCTTTCATCATGACATCTGAATAGCCTTATGTTGGGGAAGATCAGAAGATTATGACACCCTGGTCAGTATAAATGCTGCTGGGTTGAAGAAATATATTACCCAGAAGACACCCGAGTCATATTAGAGTGTTATTTTTCACAGGAGAAGCTCCTCCTAGCCGTGGCTTGGGTTCTGGTCTCTACTTCGATTTAGCAAATCTGCCTTTCTGTTCTAAGAAGGATTAAGAGTATTGTTTTCATTTTATTTATTTATGCTGCCTTTCACCCATTTCTAAAAGCAGGAAATAGGCACTACTGAGCACCCAACCAATGACACATAGTCCACATTTCAAAGAACTCTGAAGGAAATGAAAAGGATTCCTCACAGAGATCATGTTGCTATATTCAATGTACACACATTCCATTATTTCTATAACCTCCTGAGCTCCATTTTTGCTGACAGAAGGGTTGAAGGAGGCCGTTGCAGCTGAAAATGGAGCTCGGGAGCCTGTTTTTGCTGGCAGAGTGCTCGGGCCCCCACAGGCACCCCCAACACGAATGATGTCGAGTTGGCCATGCCCACCCAGGCCATGCCCACCCCATCTCCCGAGGTCAGACACAACCCTGATGCCACCCTCAATAAAATCGAGTTTGACACTCCTGGACTAGGTAATGCCATAGCATCCCATGATAACTAGCACACTACAAAGAATTAAGCAACTTGAATGTAGGCAATAGGCTACAAGAATAGGTTCTTAAAAGTCAAGCATTAAACTGAAAAAAATTCAGAACAGTTTTATTTGCACAACTGTCAGTGTTTCCAGGTCAGGGGGAAAAAAATATTTCAATCTTAAAGTTGAAAGTTGTTTTGGGGATCCTAACCACTGTGCCACCAAGGCTCTTATATATAGCAAGGAATTTACAGTTTCATTGTATTACTAAACCTTACCATGTTGTGTTCTAAGTTTGTTAAAGTCTAATTCTTATTTCAAAGGGACTTTGTAGATTTCTAGAAAAAGATTGTAACCCCAAAAGTTAAACAATTACTTTATTCAATTTCTATCATGTATGAATTCCCTTACCAATTCTTCGGCTGCAATTTTATTTTTTAACCATATATCACAACAGGTTCTCACAATAATTCATGTCAGCAATTATATATACTTAGTAAGTCAGTTTATTACAATATAGTGAGAACTGTTCATAGCACAAGTTAAAGGCTATACATTATTTGCCAGTCTTACAGGAAAGCTTATTTATTAACCTACAAACTTAAGCTTTCTTCAGCTCAAATGTTTTGCTGCCTTGTGTTGATTTGACAATTGTCAATCCCAAATGGATTCCTTTCTTCCAGCTATTTCACTATTTCCATGCTGTTTCAGCTATTTTCCATGTTCTGTAGCTATGGGTTGTTTTCAACATGTCAATTATAATTGTTCCAGTAATTTATTCCTAACTATGACTTGAAACTTATTTCATAACAATTTATTATACTGAAGACCTCCAAGATTTCTTTCCCAAAAAGCAACCACAAGAACCACATCTGGATTTGTAATTCAAAATGGAGGTTACTTCCAGAAAATTACCCCCATAAGTTACCACTATCAGCAAAGAACACTGATAGATGGGTTTTACCTCCTCTGCTACTACAACAGCAATAGTTTGGGAAGACTAGCAATTGATGTTATAAATGATGCATAAATAAGGATTGAATGAGTCATCTGCATGTCCCTGCAGGATATACCCCTAAGTGAAACTAGGTCTTGCTGTATCATTTTTGCTTTACCCATAACCTACTTCATTTGAATGTCACTGAAAGTCAGAGCATACCGAATCTTTCTTTATATAAGCTGAAAGATGGAAGTTAAAACAAAACCTATAGTCTTCAACTGAATATAGGCAACATTAATCCCAACTCAGCTAGCTATTATCAGGGATAAATTTAGCTATTATAGGGAGTTTATGGAGAACAAGTTTGCCTATCCCAAAATAAAGTATAAAAAATTCATCTAGGTTAATTGATTATTTCTTTCCTGTGGATTTGTCCTAAGGTTCTAGACTGGAAAAGATAATAATGCTGGGCAAGATCAGCAGATGGAGAAGAGGTCAACAAGCCATAAAGTAGGTAAATGAGGGGGGGGGGAAACACCAGGATGCTACAGAAATACAAGTGACAGGGCAATTTTGATAACTTTTATCTACAGAGTCACCAGGAATTGACTATGACCCAAAAGAAGATAACAACAAAAGTCTGCAGTCTCCTGGATTACATTTACTGATAATTCTAAAAAGTGAATTACAAGAGTTGTATGGAACGATACATTTTTAAAGTCTAGGACAGGGGTGTCAAACTGGATTTCTTCAAGGGCTGGATCAGCATTGTAGTTCTTTGTAATGTTTGAGTGGTGAACCTTAAGGTCCTTTATCCAACCTTAAGGTCTGTTCCCAGACTCCAGTACACTGTACAGCAACTGGTAAGGCGTATGGCAGTCATTCACCCATCCTTCTCATCTTGGCTCCGATAATTAGGGACTCAATGCTGGTTGAGACTCTCAACCCAAAACCCTCTCAACTCTGCAACCCAAAACCCAAAACCTCCAGGTCTTGTCAATGAATGTTAGTGGGAGAGCGCACATGTGAAATTTCTCCAGCTGTTTCTCCAGCTGTTTCATTTGCCAGAGTCTGTTTATACAGAGTCCAGGACTCAGATCCATATAAGAAAGAAGGAATGACCACAACTCTATAGACTTTCAGCTTTGTGGAATTACTAATGTGTTGAATGAACATTCTAGTATGCAGCTGCCCCAAAATATAAGCAACAGCCAAAGGCTCAGCAGCTGTTTCTTACTTGATTGCCAGCAAGGATGCAAATTTTAACATTCCAATAACCACACTGAAGAAATTTAAAACAGCTCAATAATCATATGAATAGGCTGAATGCAGAGAAAGTACCACTAGTCAAATCACTATGTCAGGATTCAACGTTTTCCTGTTTCAAGAAGCACCAACTAGGGCTTTTACTACAAAGAAAAAAGCTGTTATTAATTTCAGTCACTCTAAGATAATATAGTGAATTGTTTTCTCAACCTTTATAAGACAACATTTGTGGGCTGCATTGGGTCAATGAATTTTCCTAATAGTTGAGAGAACAACAATTCTTTAATTTATCCTGCCTAACAAATTCCTTCCGGTATAGTAATGATTGTGACCATCCTAAATCCAGTGGTAATTAGCTAAGCCCTGAAACAACATGATATTAAGAAATCCCAAGCTGCTGTGCATTTAGTGGCCTTTCTAGGATTCTCCATTATCAAGATATTATCACAGGATTCAACAGCTATTTACCCAGATAAGCTACAAAATAGTTTTTAACCTTATCATTTCATACATTTTCTTGCAATCTTCTCATCACTTTATCTCTGCTATAATTTGACAGAAATTTCATATGTGTTGTCTCTGCATGCTGACTGCCTCCTATTTGAATTTAACATCAAAAATAAGCTTATTTGGATCTTAAGAAAATGTTAAATTATTTTTTTAAATGTGAAGGTGTTTGAAATACAGAATTGAGAAATAAAACCCATAAATCCCAGCTTCCACATTGGCTGAGGGATTGTAATAGTTTCAGTCCAACTAATATGCAGGTATACAAGGTGGAGAAAGCTGCCATCTCCCAATGCAATGTTCGCCACTGCAGTCTTATCTGCACATATTCAGCACACATTTTAAATGCTATAGTATTACTCCAGTATGAACAGCCATTCCAAAATCTAGGCAGGCAACATAATTTAATGACCTGAACTTAGACCACCCATTGTCACTTGTTATAGAGGATTATGGCTGAGTGGATGTCTTATTTCTTCACACTTTAAAAGAATTTCAGTGTTGTAGGATGAAAAAACCCTGGGGTAAGAAACTGACTCTGAAACTGAAGAACAGGTTATTTTTGATGTTCAAGATCTTAAAAAGTTCATCCAAAAGAGAAGCTGTTAGCACAAACTGCTTGCCAGGAAGAATTTTATGTTAGCCTTGTATACTTGAACGAGAGCAGCTATAAATATGTTGACATGTTTTATTGCTATCATTTCAGTCTCTTCTTTCGGGTTAGCTACATTAAACTTCGAAGGACACGACATTTCAAAACTTCCTTCTTATAATAAACACTAAACAGAGGTTTCAACATAGCTCCTGAACAGTACCAATATTACAAATGAAATTCTGATATTTGGGCAAAGTATGGCATTAAGTAAATTCAGTGGTAAATCACAACAATACATTTAATAATATATTCTCCACGCACATAATATTTTTAGCCAAAATGAGTTTTGCTTGTTACTGGCTTAAAGTAAAAGTAAATCTATAGTGAATTATGGTTTGCAGTTCAGTGTGTTGCATGAACCCAGCAGCAGAGTTTATGAATGAAACCAAAATTGAATAAACCATGCATAAATCCTAAAAGAGATAACATATGGACTCTATACAGCTGCCACCAGAATTCCGAGACCACCATGGCAAAATTTAGCAACAAAATAGCACAATTTTTGGTCTGTTTTTCAGATCTCGGGCAGGAGTGGTTTGTTTCCAAGTAGTTTATTGCTCCCGTCCCTATTCTTAAACCCACTCCAAAAAGACATCAAATTTGGTCTACACCTCTTGTGCTAAAACCACAGCAACATCATATGGCCCTTGTTGGCCTCCAGAAGAGTTTCTCAACCTTAGCAAGATGTCGGACTCCAAATTCTAAAATTCCCCAGTGAGCACTTTTGGGGTTCTTTTTGTTTATTTGCCAGTTTGGGTATTTCATTAAAAGAAACTACTCTTTTATCATAAACCCTACTGGAAGACAATCCTTCTGTTTGAGCGTGCTTCTGAAACCAAGGACGACACCAAGTCTACTATTGGAATGCACAATATTGATGAAATCCTACATTGCAATAATTTGCTCCTATCTTGATGGATACCCATGCCAAAAACATGATTCAAAATCTGCAACTTATTACAACAAGCCTTTGCTACCTTGACTTTAACAAAGCGAGAAGCAGCAGTAATCTACATGAGTTACCAATGGGTACTTCAAGGAGCCATAAACAACACGATCCCAACTCCTATTGCTCTTATCAGTATCATTACTATTTATAATGCCTTATTGCAATTTTGAACTCAGACTGTGTCCCTGCATGGTCTCTCCTGCAATAGGCATTCCTATGCCTGGGCAGTTGCTTTGCACTTCCTTACTTTCATCTTGCCTAATTCTTTTGCTTTCTCTATTGTTCTTTCAAGGTAGTACTATAAAGAATGACCATCTTGTATTTACCACAAAAAAAGTTCAAAACCTAATAAGCATATGCCATAGGTAAATATTTTAGGGAAAAAAATACCATGGCTGATAGTCAAGAGCACAACCAATTTCAATGTAGATGCATATATTAGAGGAACATTACCTCTACAAGAATGAATTCTATGCCACTGCAGAATGATTGAAGCATGTGGAACATCAGTGAGTCAGAAGCATCTTTCATACTAATCTGGAAATACATAATTTGGATCCTGACAGCTTAATATTTATAAGATTATTGCATGGCAAACTTTCTGTTGACTCTCAAGCCAACTATACTTTTGCAGTAACTTCTGAACCTAGTGGAACACCTTGATGCAAAAACTGTCAAATCTCACGAATACGAGCCATCGTTTCCTTATGAGCAATATCCACTGAGAAGGTTGAGAAGAGCAACAATTCAGAGGAAGAAAAAGGACAGAACTTCTGCCCTATTCAGTATAGCAATTATAGATGAATGAGATGCTGTTTTAGGAAATAGTCTGTTACTTATTCAGAGCAGCTCCTTAGAGACCAATTCAATTCTAACTAAAACACCATTACAAAATCTAAGATTCCACTAACAAAACTGGCCAATAATCACTACTTTTCTCAATCTTCAGTCATCCTCTAGTTTCAGCAACAGACCACTTGGCCCTTGTCATATACAGTATTTATTTATGTTGTCACTGTGGAACTAGGTTTCAAAACCATTTCAGATGTGTATAACCATATAAGCTGTAACATTTATTTTACGTACTTGAGTGCTATAGTGAGAGACTCTATATGGCTCATAAAATAAAAATATGTTGTAAACATAAAAAATCTGAAATCATAAAAAAGATAAAATGTTCACATAAGTGTAATAAAACATAACTACTAGAGACAGCGGACTCATAATCATGAGTAGCCTATCATGAAAAGGAATAGTTTCACCAACTCTCAGAGGTAGTACAGAAGGATTCCATGGTTACACTCAGTAGTATAGTAGAACACGAAGGGATACATTCTTTCTATGCAACGCCTGATATATATCATTCGAAAAGGCAGCCACAGCCATTTCAATCTCATATTCAAGGCCAGGCACAGGACTGAAAGGGATCCATATAATCCAGTTCTAACTTCCATAGATAACCCTTTTACCATTTCCTCAATAATTTTTCCTATGAAGGGAAGATGGAGACTGGAGGTAAATTGTACAGATTTCAGGGGAACAACCTGCCTCCAGAAGTTGTGGATGCTCCAATACTGGAAGTTTTTAACAAGAAGTTGGATAACCATTTGTCTGAAATGGTATAGGGTTTCCTGCCTGAGCAAGGGGTTGGACTAGAAGACCTCCAAGATCCCTTCTAATTCTGTTATTCTGTTGTTATTCTAAGAGGAGCTTTCATTTTCTTTTTTAAGATGGTGGGCACAATTTTTTAAAGAACAATTTACACACGCCTATCAAATTTATCACTGCTTTATCTCCACAATTTTGCTTTATCTTCCAAAATTCACTGGAATCTGCTGAATACGATCTGATATACAGTACTTATATGCTATAGCATGATAAAAAAAATAATCTGCAGGCTAGAACTAGCATTTACTACTAAATCACATTTCTTGCTTAACACTGTAAACCCAGTCACATGCTATAGACATAGAGAGAAGGGATTTTACGCAAAAGTCTTAATTGCAGTGCCAGGGGCTTTCTATAGTTAGAATGTCTCTTCAGATTGGAATTTTTAATGTGACAAAAGGTAAATACTATTTAGTATAATAACTATACATATTCATTGTATTTAATATAAGCTTCAGCTAAATGTAAATGTAAGTTAAATTAAATCAAAGGCATTTTTGGCCTTGGCATTGTCTATTTCTTCGTATATTTCTTTTTGCTTTTAATATTGAAGCTTCTGGCAAAACATTCAAGGCCTGGAGAAAGTTCTGAGACTAAAACTCTACTGTATTTCATTCATTGTTTTTCATTAACCATATAGATCTCACAAAAACAGAGGAATACGTGAAAGCATTCAGATAACTGTTGAAAGCTGAGAAATAAAAGATCTGTGGCCAGAGAGGCAGGAAATGTTGGGGGTTTGCATTTTTCCTCATCCCTTTCCCATGGATGATTTCCTCACCTCCAGTGCTACCATTTACCCAACCTTTTTCACTACCTTAGCATATGTCAAAAATAAAATTTCAAAAAACCCACATTTTTACTATCTTCTCAGCAAATTCATTGTTCCCCACTTGCTGTTTCTTTAATGCTAGAATGAAAAATGCTTCCCTGTACTCTATTTGATAATATAACTTTGCATGCCAGTTCCATCTTGGAAGTTGAATGCACAGATAAAAACAATTGCAATTAATTGCCCATACTGAAAATCCTGCGTTCAGCCGCTTCCGCAAACCAGCCCCAAATGATAGTATCATTTTCACTGATGTCATACATTCCTTGAAGGAAGTAACTATAATGAGACAAGAGTTCAAAGGACCATAAAGCCCAGGACCTGCAGATGAGGTAGTACCTGGCTCACCCCCTGCGATGCTTTTTCCCAGAGTAGCAGATCCGTCTGAACCTTTGAGAATGCAGGCAGTTCAGGATTGAAGATTATAGACAGAGAACTGCATGATATTTTGGCTGCAAGGAAGGGCTCCCACAACGCAAGTCCTTGATCCTGCACACCCCTTCTGGCTGGATAGCCTTGATGGCAATGAATGAAGCCTTGGGGGGCAGAGTCTTCATTTCAAAGCAAACCTTGGATGAAATTATGGTTGTGTTCACACATGACATGCAACCTAGATTAACATAAATCCATGAATCCTTTGTTTCTATAGCAAATGGTTGTTGCTTAATTTTATTGCCTGAATAATACAATACAATGAGACTGTAATTACAACATGTTAGATCACCAACTACTCAAACCCATGTTAGCCTAGTTGAACAATAACAATAGCACTTAGACTTATATGCACTTATAATAAGCACTTAGATTTATATGCAGCTTTGTAGTGAGCGGTGGCTCAGGGGCTAGGACTTTGAGCTTGTCGATCGAAAGGTCGGCAGCTCAGCGGTTCGAATCCCTAGTGCTGCCGTGTAAGGGGTGAGCTCCCATTACTTGTCCCAGCTTCTGCCAACCTAGCAATTTCAAAAGCACGTAAAAATGCAAGTAGGAAAAATAAGGACCACCTTTGGTGGGAAGGTAACAGCGTTCCGTGCGCCTTTGGTGTTGAGTTATGCCGGCCACATGATCACGGAGCCGTCTTCGGACAGCGCTGGCTCTTTGGCTTTGAAACGGAGATGAGCACTGCCCCCTAGAGTCGGCAACGACTAGCACGTATGTGTGAGGGGAACCTTTACCTTTTACCTTGTAGTGCTTTACAGCTCCTCTAAGTGAGTTACAGAATCAGTATATTTCCCCCAACAATCTGGGTCCTCATTTTACCTTCAGAAGGATGGATGGCTGAGTCAACTTTGAGCCGGTAAGAATTGAACTCTTGGCAGTGAGAATGCAGATTTAGCTTGCAATACTGCATTCTAACCACTGTGCCATCATGGCTCTTGGCAAACCCAGTCAGTCAGTATACTACATTTTTTGGTATATCAGATGCACTTCCCCCTCCCCCTGCAAAGTGGGTGGATGCGTCTTATACAGCAAATGTTGCCGAAGCCCTGCCCACCCTTTGGCCTCTGCCGCCCAGAAATTTGCCTCCTTGCAGCAAACAGCAAACAGCCTGGCCAGCTTCAGCACAGCCTGATTTAGCACAAGTAGCTGATAGACATTTGGATCTGCCTCACAGAATACCGCCTATCAGCTGTTCCAAACTGCGGGAATCGCCATCATCCATTGCATTGTCACTGCACATTACTGCCTCTGCATGCCCCATTTTCTGCCTCTGCACATCCTATTTTCCGCTTGTTCCACCGCCACTTGGAATGGGTCAAAAATGGGATGCACGGAGGTTGAAAATGGGGCATGCGGAGCCCAAAAATAAGGCCTGCGGAGGCCAAAAATGGGGCACATAGAGGCGGCAGCAGCGATAGGTGGCGATGGTAGTGATCTCTGCAGCCTGGAACAGCTGATAGGCAGTATTCCGGGAGGCAGATCCAACCGCCAATCAGCTGCTCATGCTAAATCAGGCTGTATTGAAGCTGACCAGGCTATTTGCTGCCAGGAGGCAAACTGTTGGAAGGCAGAGGCAGATTTTTTTTTCTTGTTTTTCTCCCCAAAAGCTAGGTGCATCTTATAGTCCAGAGTGTTTTATAGTCCGAATAATATGATATGTTGTAACAGAAATGGTGGAAGAAAGCAATCTCTCGTGGTGGAAGCATGCACTTAACATTTTGGGGCTATAGTGGGATATGGCAATAATGCAAAATGAATCTGTCCACCATTTTTTTCTGAATATTTTTTAAGGGAGAGATTGGCTGCTTGGTATTAAAACTGTTAAGTTTTTTCTAAGACTAGTACCTTGCCTAAAACTCTTGGAAGCTCTTTCTAATCTATCACTAGTTACCCAAAAGTGTTCCAGCTGATGTAGAACTCATTTGCAGGTCCATGAAGCTCTGTGGCTACTTATTCTGTATTGTGGCACTCTTAATTTTCCAGTGCTTGAACCTAGTCTTCTTTGTGATTGAACTCACAGCATTTTTGAACAATGCCAGTAGCTTATACTGCTGTTAAGCTTGTGTCCTGGCTTGGTTGCTGAGTAGCTACTGTTTTAGTCTGTGCTCTTGTCCTTTGGACTCATTACTTTTTGCTTCTGTGACCTGATCTATGGGACTTTGATTGGCCTCAAATTTTGATTGGCCTCATTTTGCTATTTCACTTAAACAGAAAAGGACAGAGATTATTCAAAGTTTTAGTATTATTCTGTGGTTGGAATTGACAAATTAAGTCTTTTAAGCCAGGTAACTACCTAGAGGCAGCCAAAGTGAAACAGAGCTGTGGGCAAGGCAGCTCATGCAAACCAAATAGAATTCTTCCCGCTTTCCCTTGCCGTCATGAAGAAACTTCTGATCATGCGTTTCTAATACATGCAGATTCCCAGGAAAGTGGAGCCTGGGGATTTGCACCAAGATGCTGATATAATCAGACATGCATGTTGAGGCGAAAGATAGCAGTGCTGACAGCTTCAACCTGGCATGTAATCATCAGTGGCAGCTCTCACACAGCTCTTAAAGCAGGATTTCCTCTCCCTTTCTGTTACATAGTAAAATAAGGAACAATTCTAAGGGAAACAAACCTAACTGGGGCCTCTCAAAAGGGAGCCTTTCTTTTGCTATAAATTCTCTGTAAAATAATCCATGAATGGTTGAACAAGCCAGTATCCATGGTTTATTTAGGGAAGAGTTTCCCAATCTGGCGTCCTTTGGTTGAGCAGAAGTGAGGTCTTTGACAATAAATCACCTGCTTTGAACTGCGTAGGTTGGAGCCTATCCAAAGTATGACTAATTATTTCAAGATGAAACAATACATTTCACTGAAGGTAATAAAACTCATAGTTTTAATATTTTGGGTTTTCCTAAAGTCCATTTTACAGCACCATTAAGTATAACAGATGAAAGGAATCAGCACATTGCCATTATTGTATCATTCGTTTACATCATAGAGCACTCTCTCCCCATTAATATTAATGGATTACCTAACTCATGCAATTCACCAGTGTACAACAATCCCTCATTGTTTCTAGCCTCACAAAACCAACTAATGGTATCTCTTTGGTATTATCTCAGAAATCCATTAAGTTACAGTATCACAGAATTGTGAACGTTCCAGAATCCACAGTAGCAAATCACAATTCTACCACCAAAAAATCAAGTGAGGACTCCATAATTGGAATCAAAAATCAGAAACTACATAGCTAGTGCAATACTGGATGCAACTATCATCACTTTAGCATTAAAATCATAAACAAAGCAAATACCTGTAAATAGCCCTATTAGCTCCATCCTATCAGCAAAATTCAAGAAACTATGGAATAAATGCTTAATAATTCATTTATTGCATTTACTCTATACATAGATCTCTGATTGGTATATAGAGATAAGATTTAACTTGGTTAACTTCCTATAATCAAAACTGACTAACCAATATCCCACTTTAAAAGAGGCCAGATTTGGATCTTGGAAGAAGTAAATTTTTGGCAACAATTCTTTCAAAAGATTTGAAGATTTCAAAACAGTCATACTGCATATTTCAAGATACTAAAATGTCTGCCACAAAAATGTTTGGAACACAGTTTACACAAATTGCCTTGAAAGATTTCCTTCACATTAGAATGTGTTTACTGTAGAATAATCTGAACTAAATGGCCCCCCCAGACTATCAATCCTCCTTCCCAACTTCAAGAAAACAGGCTGTGAAAGGAGCATAGAGGTCAATAATTGAAGTATACTGAATTCCGTGAACTTCATAATTTATAGCAAGCAATCATTTTTCTTTCTTGTTTTAAATACACTCACCAAACAGGCAGTTACAACATGTCTACAAAATTAAATGTGTTAGCCTTGAAAATGTCACACAAAACGTAGAAGAGAGAGAATCCAGAAATTTGCTTATATAAAACATGGAGTAGGCATGCATTTTAAATATTCACAAACACACACACACCACACATATACCCTACACATTATTCTTCACATGCATTCAAGATGCATCCAAATTAGCATATCATATTAATTCCAGAAAACCAGAGATTTCCTTTACCGTTATAGACAATTGTTATACGGGGGGTGGCATCCAAATCTGCGGAAGACAACCTGGAAGGATATCCCATTACTGTGGCCACAGAGAGACCCATCAGATAAAACAGCACATTCTCTTTCATTTTCCTGGTCAACCAAGGCTGCTGCTCACAGGGCAAGACAGCCCTTTTCTACAAGTTTGCCTTCGATTGTTGGAAAAGTTTCCTGTTGATTCTACATGTGGCATCCCAGGTTGCAAAGAAAATCCTGAAATAAAAAATAAAAGCTTTTTTAAAAATAATAATAATGCAATATTCCAGCACTAATATAGTTTTCTAACCTATACCATCTTTCAAGTCAGACATTTTCTTGAATTTAACCTGTACCTTTTAAAAGGTGAACTTCATTCAGCCTAGATCTGTGGAGCTGCACAGCAAATTGAATCTGCCTTTTCAAATGGAAAAATACAAAATACAGTCTGGATACTTTGCACGATTTACCCTTGGCTTCCATATGACTGTAAACAGTTGCCATATTTTCATGGAAGAAATAAAGGACAAACCTAAAAAGGGGGCAAATCTGAAAGTGTTTCATAAGGATAAGAAAATTGTTTAGGTTTATAACTTTCCTTTACAAATGAAAATTCAAGGGCAAAAACCAAAAATAGACAGAGAGACCTAAAGGAAATGAAGGACTGTCCTTTATCATTAAGGACATATGGTCACTGTTCCTGTAGATCAAGCAACTTCTACAGTACATCCCTGTTGAACTGTTCCTCATCCCTGCCTCACCTTATATCCTGTAAAGCCTCAGTTTTGTCCTATATTTCCCCCCCATCATTTCAGGCAATCATTCTTCTGTTGTCAACCAATCTGTCACGTGTGGAAAACTGGCTTGCAGCTCTGAAAAGCCACTGACATCATAGCCCTAGCAAGACATTTTAAAAACTGTTTTACATTCCTAGATCTGAAAATTGCCCTCATCAAATCCCAATGCCACAAACAAATAGATCAAATGCATTGGATCCTCTGGGGGTAAGCTCTTGAATGTTACAGAAATTGCTGTTCTATTGTAGTGAGATTATAATAGTTTCAGTTAGAAAATATAGCTGAATTATTAAATAACTGATACTATATACATTAAAAAATTTGGAAGAAAAACAAGCTAGTTGTAAACAACTCTTTTAAGCATCTTATATATAACAAAAGTGCGTAAATACAAACATGGAAATTGCTTAGGTGAAAATACTGAGAAGATATACCGTATATACTCGAGTATAAGCCGACCCGAATATAAGCCGAGGTACCTAATTTTACCACAAAAAACTGGGAAAAACTATTGACTCGAGTATAAGCCTAGGGTGGGAAATGAGGCAGCTACTGGTCAATGTAAAAAATAAAGATAGAGCCAAGTAAAATAACATGAATATTTATTTGAACGAAAAACAATAAAAGTGCAAAAGGGGGAAGGATTCCCAGCTCTAAACAAAGGGAAATCCCGGAATGCCAGCGCGAAAGGCGGTGCTCGCGTTCCTCCTCCCTTGCTCAAAAGCCCCAACATGATATTGGAATTGGATGCCATTATATACCTGCTGAGGGGATAATTTGAATAACTTGAAAGATATAAAAGCTCTAAACATATTTGTTTAAAAATCTAAAATCTATACTTAAAATAAATGAATATAAAGTAATAAAGTTCTTTAAAGTTGTAATTCACTTTGCTGCTGAAAAAGAAAAGAAGCTTAACACCTTAAATGGTATTTATTAACTGAAATATCATCAAATCAAATATATAATGAGGTATATTATAATGACCTTTGTTTTCAGAAAGAAGCATGATGGAAGTTTTTCAATAAAGGGGGAAATATAGAAAAAACTTAGTGTCATGCTCATATATCATCTTTACAGATGTTGTTAACACTATACTATGGCAGCATATGATGGTACAATGTTTCAATCAATTTCAGGATGAAAAACTCATCAATGAGGAGGAGGAGTATAATTTATTAACCTTGTATGATATCAGTTTCTCAAGGACTCTAGAAGGACCCGAGGAAGAAATCTCTGCCTCCTCCCCACTTTCCCTTTCCAACCCAGCCTTCCAAGGGGACCCGAGAGGGAGAAATCTCTGCCCCCTCCCCACTTTCCCTTTCCAAGGCAGCCTTCCAAGAGGACCTCTCGAAAAGAGCGAAAGCTTTCTCCTGGCCGTTTTACCACCACCACACCCTCCACGCCGGCCATCCTAGGCTGGGTTAGAAACAAGGAGGGGGAAGTTCAAGGACCACATCGATGGCACGAGCTCAGATTGCCGGCTGGGGATGATGGGCGCTGCAGTGCGATCTCGGGAGAGACTAGGGGGGAAGAAAGAATGACTGTTTCCCCACACCCTAGGATTGGGGAAAACATTGACCCCCCCCTTAGTTGCGGGAGAAGGGTTGCGCTTCAAAGCGGTCGCCTCCATCCATCAATCCATCCTTCCTTCCTTCCTTCCATCCATCCATCCATCCTTTTTTTTTTCCCAGCGAGCGGTGCGTGTGTGTGACATGCAAGCAAGACGTCTCACGGGGCGTGTGTGTGTGTTTGTGGTGGGGGTCTCGTCCCAGCCACCCACCCACTCGCTCCCTTTCCCTCTTCGGAGCGTGGGCTGGTCTTAGAAGCCGCGCTGTCCCGGCGGGGCCGTCGCCTCCTCCTCTTCCTCCACGCTCGCTCCTCTTGCACGCCCCTCAACCCCCCCATTCCCCACCCTCTCCGCGCGTGAAGGTCACCTCCTCCCTCTTCCAGGCGGCGGTGGCGGCGGCGGCTCCGAGCGGAGCGCCACAGCCGGCAGCTTCGCTTCCCTCCCACCTTCCTCCTTGCTATAGGGCCAAAGTCGGCGGTGCCCGAAGCCGTTCGCTCGCTCGCTCACTCGCTCCCAGCGCAGGAGATCGGAGGACGGAGGCCAGGGCGAACGGAAACCATCCCGCTTTCCCGGGACCGGCTTGTAGCCGCCCCTCACCCGGCTTTCTCTCTCTCTCTCCAAAGACGGCCAAGCGCCTCCGCGCAGCGCCGTCAAAAGCAGTTCGGCCAGGCGAAAGAAAGAAAGAAAGAGAGAGAGAGAGAGAGAGAGAGAGAGAGAATGAAAGAATGAAAGAAGGGGAGGAACGGCCCCTCCTTTCTCTCTCTCTCTCTCTTCCAGCGCCGCCGAAGAGAAGGAAGGGGACTAGGGCACACAGGCGCGCACACACACGCACACACACAAAAAGGAAAAATCGGAGGACGGAGGCCAGGGCGAACGGGAACCATCCCGCTTTCCCGGGACCGGCTTGTAGCCGCCCCTCACCCGGCTTTCTCTCTCTCTCTCCAAAGACGGCCAAGCGCCTCCGCGCAGCGCCGTCAAAAGCAGTTCGGCCAGGCGAAAGAAAGAAAGAAAGAAAGAGAGAGAGAGAGAGAATGAAAGAATGAAAGAAGGGGAGGAACGGCCCTCCTTTCTCTCTCTCTCTCTCTTCCAGCGCCGCCGAAGAGAAGGAAGGGGACTAGGGCACACAGGCGCGCACACACACGCACACACACAAAAAGGAAAAATCGGAGGACGGAGGCCAGGGCGAACGGGAACCATCCCGCTTTCCCGGGACCGGCTTGTAGCCGCCCCTCACCCGGCTTTCTCTCTCTCTCTCCAAAGACGGCCAAGCGCCTCCGCGCAGCGCCGTCAAAAGCAGTTCGGCCAGGCAAAAGAAAGAAAGAAAGAAAGAGAGAGAGAATGAAAGAATGAAAGAATGAAAGAAGGGGAGGAACGGTCCCTCCTTTCTCTCTCTCTCTCTCTTCCAGCGCCGCCGAAGAGAAGGAAGGGGACTAGGGCACACAGGCGCGCACACACACGCACACACACAAAAAGGCCTTTCCTGCCCGCTCGCAAGATGCTCTTGGCAGGCTCGGAAGAGAAAGAGAATGGAGTAGGGAGTGGGTGACTGGGGGCGCAATAAGCACGCGAGGCTATTTTTGGTTCTGCGAAAAGGAGGCGTGGGTAATTGTGCGTGAGGGGGTGTGCGCGTGTGTGTCCACATAGGAATAAGTACGCGTGCGCGCGCACTAACGAGAGCTAGCTGCCTGCGGTAGAAAGGACTCGCTGCAAGAGGAAGGGGCTGGACTGGGACCGGCTTGGCTCGGGTCCGCGCGGCGAACTGCTCAGCCTTGGGCAAATCCCGCCGGACGATCTCGCCGCCTCTTTGGCGTCTCCTGTGCGGGGTTCCTGAAGTACATCGAGACGTAGACTCGAGTATAAGCCGAGGGGGCGCTTTTCAGCACAAAAAACGTGCTGAAAAACTCGGCTTATACTTGAGTATATACGGTATTTGAATTTTTGCATTTTTATGCATTTTATCATTTGTGCTTTAATACAAACCCACAAAAATAGTAATTGTTTATTTAATTTCAGATTTATTCTTAGAAAAGGAATAAAATTCTGATGTAGCTCTGCATTTCAATTCTTGCTATTAATGCTTGGTATTTTTAGTATTAAAATTGATTTAAGAAATACATTTTTATGATCTTCTAAGACAAGTTGATGTTATTGCTTCCATAGTGCATTTTAGAAGTAATTATCAGGTATTTAAAAAACACCGGACAACTACCAATGAACTCTGAAGTCTTTGCTTCTTTGGATATTCATTCATTTTTTTATAAAAGGTTAAAATAATCTCTAGCAAAAGCTTTACTTGGATCTGAAACCATTCTTAAATTGGTGCCTTTATTGAAAGTATATGTTAACAAAAATCTTTTAATAACTTTTTGCAATCCTCCATTACTTCTTTCTGTAACAACATTTCATGTAGAAAGAATGTGAAAGAATTTTCTTTTATAAACCAATATATTTTCTTTTTTAAATCAAACTCACAGGATTAAAATCTAAACAAATCTGACAGTATTTCTAATTTAGAAACCTTAGTATCCAAGTTCTTTGAAATCCAGATAATTTCTATTCTTGATAAGGAGCTACGTCTTTCTGAAAAATAGGTACATTCTCTGGAGTTGTCATTTTGCTCTTTCCCTAGGTCAACCAGTCCTATATTGTCAATCAAAACAAAACAAAACCTTTTGGTAAACTACTTTGAGTGATTTTAATGCTTTTCTCAGAAGTTCTATCCAATTATGCGGAGATTGTACAATTCCAATTCCCTATCAAACATCAGTTTTTATAAGAAATCTATTAATTTTTCCATACATTATTTACAGAACAATACATCATTTTCATTTGGGGCATGAATTCCAATGTCTTCCAAAGACTTAGCCTGATGCAAATTAACTTCCATTCTAGCACATCTACCATGCTCATCAGTCAATACAAGTTCTATTTTTAATTGGGGATTAATATACAAAACAACTCTATTTCTTTTCTTTTGTTCCTTGCCAAAAAAAAATATCTTCACCCAAATTTTCATAAACCAATTATTTTATGTCCTAATAAATCCTGTAAACAAATTGTTTTGTGTTTTAATGTTTTTCAAATAATCTTTTTTTCTCTTTTAAGGAGAATTTTCTCAATTTATATTCCACGTTAAGCATTTGTAATCCAAAATCAAGCCAAACATTTAGAAAAAAATCAATACCCGTAGAAGTGTAGATCTAATTCAGTACCATCACTTTCAGTTTCCTGTTGAAGTTTTTATGTAGTCTCCTCGGACTCCTCCATTTGCATTTTCTCTTCTCTTCCTTGAATTTTTCTAGAAATTCTCTTCTGAACAGAATTTAGTCAAAATCTCTGCTGTAGAAAAAGAAAAATTACATTTTTCAATTTGTCCCCCCAAAATGGGTTCTATCTTTCAGTTTTAAAAATACAATTTTTATTATTTGTGATCAGTAAAATGTTGATAGGAATTTTCTTTATATTTTTCAATATAATTTCAATATAATTTCTTTATATTGAGTTATTGATCTTCAGTCTTGCAATAAAATCCTTCTGCAAAACTTAATTACTTTGTCTTCTTATTGATAAATTTCTTATTCTTTGAAATCTTGAATTTTTTCTATAAACTTTATCAATTTCTGTCTCTGTATTTTCCATTTCTGAATCCCCACCCCAAAATGCCAAGACTTTAATATTTACTCTAATATCCTCATCAGAAGCCTCAAACAAAATTCCTTCTCTCTCAATTTCAGCAGAGCCAGGTTATCTAATTCTCTTTCCAATTTTTTGTTTATAACTTCTGGTCTTACTCTCCAAAATTGCCATTTTGTCATTAATTTGTTTTATATCGCTAGACACTCATTTTACAGGGTTTTCCATCTTCTTAACATCCTCTTTCATCTCCTCTTTTATCATTAAAAGTTTTCATTCCATTCTTTTTTCTACAGCTACTGGGATCAATTTAGTTATCAATGGTTTGGTTAATTTACTGGCAAGTTTAAAAAATTTCTGAAGAAAATATGATATAATTCCTCTCACTGCAGATTGCTCTAACAATCCTTCCCCGCCCATTTTGCCACTTTTTGAGTTCTTGCCATTATAAATCTTGCCATTTTCATTTTCAAGCCAAATGAAAAATTATTGCAAACAAGGGAAAAGGAAAAGGCAAGTTTTCCCCACTTTTTTCCACTTTGTCTCCCTGTACTTTTAATACTTTAGTATCTAATGCCACTCTGTAATTAGTCAGCATATAATCCACATCTCTATAGTTACAGTCAACAATACAGTTGGTTCATATTATGCTTATCTTTATTTTTATTTCTATCAATTGCCTGCACTTTTTAATAATAACCAGAACACACTCCCATGAAGGCCCAGATTATTTATCTAATTTAATTCCAATTTATTCAAAAGCAATCTTTCAGAATAACTGTCCCCTTTATCTGTTTTAAACTTTCTTACATCATCTCCTTGCTAAGATTAAGAAATACTTAAGTCTTTAAAACAGGTATGTCAAACTTGTGTCGTCATGGCAGCATCATGTGATGTATTGCAACTTTTTTTCCCTCCACTATACCAGGCATGCCTGTGGCCAGCGCATGATACATCCGGCCTGCAGGCTGCAAGTTTGACAGCATTGCTTTAAAACCTTTTTTTCTATTGCTTTGTGATACAGAAAAAAACACCTCCTTATCCTGCCACAAAGAAAATATCTTTAACTGTAGGTTCATTAGATCCAAAAAGAGGTTCAACTGTATACTTTACAACTGTATAAGCTATATTATGGCTATGAGCTTAGATGGAATTCTTTGAGTCCCAGCTGCTCAACTCATGAATCAATTACAAAAACTTCAGTTTCAAGGAGCCGCTGTCTAGAGTGCAAATAGGCAAGCTCACAATCAGAAAGATTTTACCAGCCAACATTAATCCTCTGGTCACCATTCTCTACTTCAATATTATCCCCACTCCTTCAAAAATATTTACAATAATTCACCATGAATCTCAGCGGAAGCTGATCAAAAAAATCAGAAAAAAATTATCCTGTAATCTACAACTTCTACACTGCAAAAACATATGGACTACAAATCTTGATCAAGGCAAAGCAATAGATGCAATTTACATAGACTTCTGTAAAGCCTTTGATTCAGTGGTACATGACAAACTACTTCTAAAACTAAAATCATATGGCATCTCCGGACCCCTCTATAATTGGATAACCACATTCCTGTCGAAGTGGCAACAAGTGGCCAAAATAGGGAGCGCCCTATCAAATCCTGCACTGTTAACAGCAGTGTCCCCCAAGGCAGCATTCTAGGACCAACACTCTTCATACTATACATAAATGACCTTTGTGATCATATTATATATAACTCTGTTCTCTTCACTGATGATGTAAAACTATTTAACACCACCAACAGTGCTGCTATCCTTCAAAAAGACCTTAACATCACCAACAGTGCTACTATCCTTCAAAAAGACCTTGACTTTGTGTCAGAATGATCAAAAAATTGGCAACTCCAAATCTCAACCAACAAATGCTCTTACACATTGGCAAAAGGAATCAGAACACAAAATACAAACTGAGTGGACATGACCTTGTAGATGACCCTCATTCTGTCAAGGACCTTGGAGTACTCATATCAAATGATCTAAGTGCCAAAGCCCATTGTAACAACATCGCCAAAAAGGCATTAAGGGTTGTAAACCTAAACTTGCGTAACTTCTTCTCTGGTAATACTACACTACTAACCAGAGCATACAAAACATTTGCTAGAGCAATTCTCGAATACAGCTCATCTGTCTGGAACCCGCACTGTATATTGGACATTAATACAATTGAACGTGTCCAGAAATATTTCACAAGAAGAGTCCTCCACACTTCCATTCACAACAAAATACCTGTTGTGTCTGCGGGCCCCGAGCCGGGCTTCCTGGCAGAGAGTGACTCGGAGAGTGAGGGGGAAGAGCCGACAGGGCTTCCCTCTGCAGAATCTTCCTCTCTGGCTCCACTCCAGATTCCAGAGGCAAGCCAGATGGAGGAGGAGGAGCTGACACGGCCTCTTTCCCCTGACCCCTCCTTCCTCCTGGCAACACCCCAAGAGCCAGCTGAGGAGGATCAATCGTGGCTAGATGCAAGGCAGCGACACCAAGTGAAGCGTGCGCAGCAAAAGAAAGGAAGGGACCGGCCCAGGGAGTGCTGAGTCATGGAGCCACACCCCACAGGGTATAAAAGTGGGTGGAGCTGCCTTTGGGCTCTGTGACGGACAAAAACTGATTTTTGGAAACTTCGGCTGCTTTATTGCGAGACTCAGAAATTGGCTTTTCGGACTTCTGTTTACTTCTGAACTCTGGGTTGCTCCAGCAACAGACCACAGTAGCATTAAAGAGATAAGGAGGACTTGGCAGGCAATCGCAGGTTCGTTGCCAGGGCTGATATCTGTAGCAAAAATAAATTGCTGGCAAATACAGTCAGCTCGTGTGTCTTCTGGGGGGTGGTTGAGGGGGAGGCAGAACAATACCTTATGCCACCAGACTTGAAATTTTGGGCTTAGAAAATTTAGAACTGCGCTGCCTTTGGTATGACCTGAGCATAGCTCATAAAATCATCCGCTACAATGTTCTATCTGTCAATGACTACTTCAGCTTCAACCACAACAATACACAAGCACACAATAGATACAAATTTAAGGTAAACTGCACCAAACTTGATTGCAGAAAATACGACTTTAGCAACAGAGTGTCAATGCCTGGAATGCACTACCTGACTCTGTGGTGTCATCCCAAAATCCCCCAAAATTTTAACCTTAGACTGGCTACTGTTGACCTCACCCCATTTCTAAGAAGTCTGTAAGGGGCGTGCATAAGAGCCCCAGCGTGCCTACCATCCCTGTCCTAATGTTCCCTTTAATTGTATTCATTTTATGTATTCAATTCATGCTTATACTTATATATATTATCTACAGTAATACGTAGTCAACAAAATAAAATAAAATAAAATAAAAATGAAAACATTTCCTGAAATGGAATGTGTGGATGACCTTGGGGAACAAGGGGAAGAGATGCTGCCTAAGAAACAATTAGACAAGAGAGGCAGAAGCTCCCAGTGGCTTAAGGGTCAGAGAAAGAAACTTAGGAAGCGCCTGCCCTAATGGATTATGCAGTTAAAAGTAGCAGCAGGAAGTTAGTACTTTTAGACTTGCAAGCTTTTGTAAATGTAGCCTTACAATAAAGTAGAATTAGCTCATCAAATTGTGTTTCCGGTCTTGTTTATCTGAGAGGGCTGACACTTCCCTTTTAATCCCCAATCTTCTGATTCTACTAATTTTCTCCACATAATTTTTAGGAACAAAGTCAAAGGAAATTTAACTGAGAATTCACTTGCAATACCCACGAAAAGAAAGTTTAGATGCTACGATTTTTCCTTTAAATTATGGCAATTCTTTGATTCATAGATTATTGGAGAAGTTCTACACCAATGTTTCTCAACCTTGGCTATTTCAAGATGTGTGACCTTCATAGCATACTGGCTGGGGAATTCTGGGATATGGAGCCCACACATCTTAAAGTAGTCAAGGTTGAGAAATACTACTATACTGTAAAAGGATTCTAGATGGAAAGCAGATGTATCAGAATCTTGCCAAATTAACAAAATATTTTGGAAGCACCTGATTTGAACAATATAATCATATCCACAAGAAAAATACTGACTGCACAAGAAAAGGGTGTATTTGTTATGCAGGAAGGTATGCTATAAGTAATTTCTTAGCAGACTGCCTCAGGCTACTATCTTAATAAAAGAACTATAATGGAGCAGGATACAGAGAGAAGTATGATATATTGTTACCAGTATTACCATGTTATTATCATACGCATTAGTTGTAGATGTTTGCTTCTTGTAGATACAGATCCATACCTTATGTCATGTACTGTATTTGTGTGATGTCATGAATTAAAAAAAATAGAATATACAATATAAGTCTCCCTCAAACAAGCTATAGAAGAAAACTTTGTTCTGAAAGAATATAGTATAAGCAATGTGGAAAACCACAAAATGAAGGTTTGTAAGAAACAACCAGATATGGTTCTCAAAACATGAAGAAGTTCCTCAAAGAGGTAATTTCCCAAACAATGATATAATGTATATAAAATAACATCTACTCACATCTGAGGAGTTCCAAAAAGGACAAAAACAGTCACACAGTGCCTCCTATTGGTCAATGTATCTGAAACATCAGATCATATGCACATTATGTAAAAAAAAGAGGGGGGGAGGAAATGCTGTCCTTTTCCAAGATGGTGGTGGTGGAAGTAATCTAAAGCTCTATACTATGGGGCATGACATAATGAAACATCGGTGTCTCTCTGCTCTGAATGCTTAAAGGAAAGTGAACTGTATATACCACTCTTGATAGCTCCCAAAACAAAAGAACTAAATGGAGCACTGGCACTTGAATGGAAAGGCACCAGGAGATGATAGAAGATTGCATTTCTGGAATTATAAATCAGTGGGAACTGTAGCATCTTAGAGATAGACAGAAAGAGATACAGAGCATGATACTCACTCTGCCTCAATTTATTCTGCAATGTGAACCTAATCTGGACAGAAAGATATGCAGATGTAAGTGTGTGGGGGTGCTTTTAACTGTGAAGTGGAAAATAAAAAGTGTTTGGTTCTGTATGTCCTGAGTTCCTGGTTAAATAAGCACAAGACATAACACTGGAGTCATAGAAAGATCCTGTTTGGTCTTCCATGTGACAGAACTAGAAATATTTTCTTAAAAAGGTATGACTGTTTGCAAAATGCTAAATTTCATCAAAAAGCCATTGCTAGGCTAAGCAAGCAAACTTAAATGGCAAAGAGATCTTTTTCTTCAATATTAAAGCAATTCTAATTAACAAGCTAAAAGTTGAGAAGTTATTCATAGCTTAAAAATAGAAAACTTTGCTGAAGCTTTTGATTACATAATGGTGTGATATAGCAGTCATGAACAAACTTATTAATGTTACAAATACTGCTAGAGAATTCTAGATAAAAATTTGCTAAAGCTTCACTCTCTTTCTATGTTTTCAAGAAACCAAAGGCAAAAGGCAAACCTCACCCCAACCCCCACTGCCTTTAAATAAGAAGCAGGTTGTACTAGACTAAAACTTCTATTTGGGTGCCTTCCAGATGTGTTGCCAAGACAACTTTCGGAATTCCTGGCTAGCATGACCAAAGAAATTCTGGACATTGTAAAACCAATACATCTAAATGGTAACAGATTAATTATCATTTAGCTAAAGTTCTTGTCATGAGAATATAACTATTACAATATAGTGATCACCAAACTAACTTGTGAAAAGTGATAACCTAGTTGATGTGCAAAGGAATTAGATAGAATTATCTATTCAAACCCTAACACTAATGATTAAGAAGTTATGTAATTCAAGTCTGGATTCAAGCAATTCAATTTGTATAAAGAATCAAGTAAGACTTCACTATTGCTCTATCTAATGACATAGATGGCACATTAAATAAGAGGGGAAGAATATGAAAAAAGTTTACTTTTGAGCTTGGCTCTCTAAGGCAACACAAGGCAATCTGCAATCCAAGGCTTGACTCACTGACTACTATAATTTTTCAGACAATTTCAGCATTCAGCTAATATAAACAAACTATGGAAAACTAAAACAAGCTTTTATAAATACTGTATAATAAAAAATGATTGCAGTCACCAATGAACAATTAAAAGCCTGGAA
Organism: Ahaetulla prasina; assembly: GCF_028640845.1. NCBI lineage: Eukaryota > Metazoa > Chordata > Lepidosauria > Squamata > Colubridae > Ahaetulla > Ahaetulla prasina. The sequence goes on along the minus strand of NC_080544.1, from coordinate 59,624,440 downwards.
AAGGGAAGAGTGGGAGTCAAATGCAATTACTGAGGAGTAGATTCCACAGCCTGGAAGTAATCTAGGATAAGACCTTTTCCTGTATACTAGATATACAAGTTTCTTACAGTGGGGGACCTTCAGAAAACCTCAGAACCAAAAGGGGTAATAGATATACAAAAGGCAAGGCCCTAAACCTGGCATGTCCAGCTTTTTGGTTTGCCTGGCCTCATTGAACACAGAGGGATTTTCTTGGGCCACGTACAAAATATATAGTTTATGTATAATTAATATATATATATATAAACAAATAATTCCCTCAACACTGTCAGACTATTTACTGAATCTGCACTACTATTAATCGTTTCATAGTTCCCATCACCAATCTCTTTCCACTTATGACTGTATGACTATAACTTGTTGCTGGCAATCCTTATGATTTTATATTGATATATTGATCATCAATTGTGTTGTAAATGTTGTACCTTGATGAACGTATCTTTTCTTTTATGTACACTGAGAGCATATGCACCAAGACAAATTCCTTGTGTGTCCAATCACACTTGGCCAATAAAAATTCTATTCTATTCTATTCTATTCTATTCTATTCTATTCTATTCTATTCTATTCTATATATTTATATATATATATATATATATATATATATATATATATTTATATATATATATATATATATAATTGAATTGAATTGAATTGAATTGAGTTGAATTTTATTGGCCAAGTGTGATTGGACACACAAGGAATTTGTCTTGGTGCATATGCTCTCAGTGTACATAAAAGAAAATATACCTTCATCAAGGTACAACATTTACAACACAATTGATGGTCAGTATATCAATATAAATCATAAGGATTGCCAGCAACAAGTTACAGTCATACAGACATAAGTGGAAAGAGATTGGTGATGGGAACTATGAGAAGATTAATAGTAGTGCAGATTCAGTAAATAGTTTGACAGTGTTGATGGAATTATTTGTTTAGCAGAGTGATGGCCTTCGGGAAAAAACTGTTCTTGTGTCTAGTTGTTCTGGTGTACAGTGCTCTATAGCGTCGTTTTGAGGGTAAGAGTTGAAACAGTTTATATCCAGGATGCGAGGGGTCTTTAAATATTTTCACGGCCCACTTCTTGATTCGTGCAGTATACAGGTCCTCAATGGAAGGCAGGTTGGTAGCAATTATTTTTTCTGCAGTTCTAATTATCCTCTGAAGTCTGTGTTTTTCTTGTTGGGTTGCAGAACCGAACCAGACAGTTACAGAGGTGCAAATGACAGACTCAATAATTCCTCTGTAGAACTGAATCAGCAGCTCCTTGGGCAGTTTGAGCTTACTGAGTTGGCGCAGAAAGAACATTCTTTGTTGTCCTTTTTTAATGATGTTTTTGATGTTGGCTGTCCATTTTAGATCTTGCGATATGATAGAACCTAGAAATTTAAAGGTTTCTACTGTTGATACTGTGTTGTCTAGTATTGTAAGAGGTGGAAGTATGGAAGGGTTTCTCCTAAAGTCTACCACCATTTCTACGGTTTTGAGTGTGTTCAGTTCCAGATTGTTTTGGTTGCACCAATATATATATATATATATATATATAAAAATCATTAAATGCTTACTTTATGATCTTGTGGAGTCGCATTACTAGCTGTCCAGGGCTGCATGTAGCCTGTGGGTGCAGGTTGGTCATGCTTGCTGTAAACCATTAAACCCTTTAGGGGTCCATAACAACATTTTAAACTGTGCCTAGTAAGCAATAAGCAACCAATCTTCAGCACTGGTATTTCCATATCTTTGCACCAGCTAGCAGTCTATCTTGCTAGCTCCTGACACTTTTAAAGTATCAACAAGGTATATGATCAAGAATGGAATATATTTCCAAACCAACAAGAAATAAAAGAAGCTGGCACAGTAGCTGGAATTATAAAAATATGCTCCTTGCCATAGCTGTCACCTGCCCTCCAGTGACAACTGAGGATCTAATCATTATTCCTGACTGTAAACCTGCTCTTTCAAGAGAAGTACAATCCCTACCTGAAAAGTCTAAATCTTCACCCTAAAGTCCAGTTTCTTATTGATCATCAGTACCTTTATTTGATCTTAATTTACTTTTGTTTTCCCTCTTTTAGCCCTTCAACATTATCTGAACTTTACAAATCATTACTAATTGCTTCCTTGGAATTAGATGGTATGACGCAGAAGGACTGGACATCATCAGCGTATTGATGGCATCCCTCTTAAAAACTCCAAATGATTTCCAATAGTACCTTCAGATATTCAACAGCATGGGGACAAAATGGAACCCTGGTTCAAAAACTAGTACATTATCAAATAGCAAGCTCTCAATACCACTTTCTGGACATAGCTCTACAGAAGACTGCAACTATTTCAAAACATTAAACGTATCAGATGATTTAATATATATTTGATAGTACTGAATGTCATCAAGAGCTGTTAATCCCAAAAGTTTATAGTGTAGGGGAAAACAGGAAACAAAGATCAGAAACAAAAGAGAAAGTAAAAGTGGTAAGATATCAGTTGGATGATTTACCCACCACTGGCATGCAGCCCTAGCAGATTACTCAGTGGGAATTATCTTGATAGAAGAAAAAATTTGCCTGCCTTGGATGTATGGTCAAAATAGATAGAAGACAACTGCTACTCCAATGTGGACCATGATAAAGAAGATGGACGAAGGTTGGAAAAAAGTGTGAGGGTCTTCTTATTTGTTTCAATATTTAATTCTTTACATCAATTTAGGACTTTAAAAAATGACTGTGTCCAGAAAGTCATTTAGCATTGTTGGCCTAAGCAACAGAATTAAGCAAGGACCATCTCATAAATAATTGCAGTATAAAGCAAAGTATCATCCCTTTTTGGTTTCCTATCAGCAAAAAACGAATTCCTTGCTGTGGCCAAATGAGGCCAACAGTTTCGTACTTGAGAAGAGTAACCTCTGGAGAAGAAGCCCAGTTATGTTTTTTGATTGTTCAGATGGATAGAAATGGGCTATAAGCATTATGTAGAACCAAGGCAGGGGACTAGGGTTCCTCCAGATGCTGTCAGAGTATAACTTCCTGCATCCATCTTTATTAGCCATGCTAATAATGGGGCTGCTTGTAACTGAAGTTCAATGATATTCTACTGTTGAAAATACAGACTGTTAAAGAGACGGGTTTATATACTGTGCTAAACCATAACATTTGGGTTTTTTAGTTGATGTACAGCTACTGTACTCTGTAGGTCTTGCCTGCAAACACAATTCAGAGAACCTGCTGGTAGAAGCAGCTAACCTATTACATAATAATAGAAAGGGAAAGGATTTAGAGACTGAGATGTTGAATGAATTCTTTGCTTTTGTTTTCACTGCAGAAAAAAAAGATAAGACTCTGTTCCCTGAATAGACATTTTTAGAAATAGAATCTGAGCTGCTGAGTGAAAGAATGGTGTCAAGAGAAGGAATTCCATTTAAAGCTAATTGACAAGCTGAAAACAAACAAGCCGCCCAGACCCGATGCTGCCCATCAAAGAATTCTTAAAACTGCTCAGATGTGAAATTGTTTTGATGATCTACCTCATTTAAAAAGACATCAGCAAACAAAGTAGCCATGGTATAAGAGAGAGTTCATCTTCTGAATCAATAATTTATGAAGAATAGGAAGCCAAGAACAAGAATAAATTGAAAGTTCTCATAATGGAGAATGTAAATAGTGTCCCTCCCTTTCATGAGCCTTACTGAAGCCAGTGTTTGTTTACTAGTTCACAAGTATTATAGAATTAAATGTGAGCAGGGAGATGGTAAAATTCGCTAATGACAACACAGAACTCTAAAAGCATATTTCCACACAGAAGAATAAATTACTGTTAAAATTAAAAATTTATATAACCAATTATTGTCATGCTGCAGGAGGCAAAAATGTTAACCAGAAATTCATTGAGGGGTTGGTGCTGATATTGTCAGACAGGAAACTTGGAATTAAAGAAAAAAAACCCAATTCAATGTGTAGTTGCTTTAGAAAGCAAAAGTTCCACACTGAGGGTAATTAGGAATGAAGTCCAAAATAAAACTTCCAATATCATAATGCCTTTGTATCTATTTATAACATAATCACTCTTGGACTATACCAACCTGAGAAAGAATGCTGAAAAATATGTCATAATAGGACAACCAAAATGATTGACACACTATAGAAATTATGCAAAGTCTTGGGATTTCTTAGTTTTTAAAAAAGCAAGTTAATCATGAGGAAAAAGTGTAAATGATAATTAAATCATATGTGATGTGGGGAAAATAATTAAAGGGCTTTCCTGTCCCCCTCCTCAATATTTCAATACTAGACAGGCTTTTAAACGAAACTAATAAATGAATTGAGATTCAGGATACAATCTCAACTTCCACGTAACAGGTCCTGCATGTTGACTATTCATGAATCTCATATGTGAGTCATTTTCAGTTGTGCTTTCAGAGAAATCTCCCAGGGGTTTTTCTGCATTTCTCTGCCTCCCTCTCTTCCTGTTCCATAGAATCTACTATTGCTGTTCCTTTACCTCATTTCTGTAGTCAAACCATTGATATCAAAAATACTCCTCTGGATTGGAATACTCCCCATCTTAAACCTGTGCTATGTGCCTCCCCCCATTGACCCATGAAGATTTGCAATTCTGAGGAGAGAGAGAGAGGGAGGGAGGGAGGGAGGGAGGTCTGGTTAGAAGGCTAGTAAGAGGTCTGGGAAGTGCCTCTTCTCACCTATCAGAAGCAAAGCAGGCCTTCTTTCATGCTCTATTCAGTTTCAGGGCAGGACTCAGCAGTTCTTTAGCTTTCATTCTCTATTGGTGCTATTTACTCTTGTGCTGGAGAAGGTGCTTTCAGCTGAAGGATTACGAGAATTCTCTAACAAAATGCCAAACACTGTTCATTATTTTCTTCTACCAGCTCTCCTACTCCACCTTTTTAAAAACTGTCTCCTACAGTACTTGAATACACTCCTGTGTCAGAGAAAAAAATTCCAAAAACAAGGCAGGGCTGTTCTTACACTATCACTCTTGGCTGATCCCTTTCCTGCTTGCCACCTACACATTTACCTGTTTTCCTCTCTTGTTTTATCTGACTGGGGAATTGTTCTTTAACCACTGACAATTTTCAAGACTCTTGAAATTTAATTTTTTTTTTGTCCTTTGTTGAAGCAACCCCCTCTGACACCACCTTCGTGTTCAAATTATCAGTTTGTGTTAGATTCGGGCAATAACGAGACAGGAGACCAGATGAGTGACAACAGCTCTTTAGTTTATAGTGAACCCAGCAAAGAACGTCCGGCAAAACCCCTCTTTATATACAGTTTTCTCCGGTGCATTAACCAATCAGGAACGTGTAAGTTCCCGCCTAAATTTCCCTCCAAAACTCTTAAAGATACATTACACTCCTCCCCTCCCAGAACGCATTGTAACCATATTTACATAACATTAACATATTATTTCTCTACGTAGTCACGCAGGTAGGCTGGGCGTTTCCTAACTCGCTCAGACCTGCGCACTTCATTCTTGGGGAGTGAGTCGAGCTGTCCGGAGGGACTGTGAGTTCCTCCAAGCTCCTCCTCTGGGCTATCCAGCCCTGGATTATTTGCAGAGTTGTCCCTGCAGTCCTCCTGAGGGCCCGGTTGGCGTCGCTGGACTTCGTCGAACTCAGATAAGTCCCTCGTTTGCCCCGGGTTTGAGTCAGCTGTGAATTCAAACATTGGATAGTCAGGGCCTGGCTGATTTTTGTCTCTGTTACTTGCTAGTCTTTTGCGTATTTGATCTATGTGGCGTCTCCATACCCGGCCATCCTCCATATCCACAATATATGATTTCGGACCGGTTACCCCTATAATCGTTCCTTTTAACCAGGTTGGGCCTTCGCTATAGTTGTGTGCCCACACCTGGTCCCCGACTGTCATTTCCCTCGTTTTTCCTTGTGTTCCCTTGTACCCGTCTGGGGTGTATGTGGGGTTTAGTCGGTCTAGTTGGCACCTGAGTTTCCGTCCCATTAATAGTTCCGCCGGGCTACGGCCAGTTGCTACACAGGGGGTTCTGTGTTGGACTGCAAGGAAAGTGTCTATCTTTAATTGCCAGTCGCCCGGCCTTATTCTAGAGAGCGCCTCTTTTGCGCTCTGAACGAAACGTTCTGCAAGTCCGTTCGTCGCCGGGTGGAAAGGCGCCGAGAGGACATGTCTGATGCCCTCCTCCGCTAGGTACCCCTCAAACTGTGTTGCCGTGAATTGCGGGTCGTTATCGGATACCAGGGTGTCGGGCAACCCATGGGTGACGAATAGGTGTCTCAGGACTGAGATAACGGCTTCTGCCGTTGTGGATTTCGAAAAGGCATCGACTACGATTAAGGTTTGCCCATGAAATGGCCCAGCAAAATCTATGTGAATCCTAGACCATGGCCCCTGTGGTTTCTCCCATTCCCTGATAGGGGCCGTGGGGGGTAGTGGCCTCGACTCTTGACAGGGTTGACATCTCCCTATCTCGTCACTAATTTCATTGTCCATCCTGGGCCACCACACATAGCTCCTTGCTAGACTCTTCATCCGAACTATACCCGGGTGGCCCACATGCAACAGTTCTAGTACCTAGTACCTTTTTTCGTAATTTTTCGTAATTTTTCCGGAATAACCACCCTATCCCCCCATAACAGACACCCCTCTTGAACAGATAATTCTTCCCGTTTCTTCGCAAAGTCCCTGAAACGCTCGCCCGGCGCAGCGGGCCATTCCCTCAACACCCATCCAATCACAGTCCTTATGATAATGTCCTTGTAAGACGCCCTTGCCACTTCCTTGGAAGTGACAGGGCCAGCGTCCCAAGAGTCAATCAGTAGGACGGGTATCCCTGGGGCTGGATCTTCAATAGTCTCTGGTAACGGGCATCTGCTCAAAGCGTCCGCATGCCCCATCTCCTTTCCCGGGCGGTAGATCAGCTTGTACGAGTATGCCGCCAGGAAAATAGTCCATCGAGTTAGTCTGGGTGACAGTGCCACGGGCGTGGGGCGGTCGCCCGCTAACAGGCCCAACAGGGGTCTGTGGTCCGTTACAATTTCAAAGTCTCGGCCGAATACATATTCATGAAATGTTTTCACCCCTGAGACTATAGCCAAAGCCTCCCTATCCAGCTGGCTGTAGTTCCTTTCAGCCAAAGACATTGTTCGGGAGTAATATGCTATAGGGGCTTCTGTTCCATTCGGTAACCTATGGCTGAGCACAGCCCCACCCGTAGGGGGATGCATCGCAGACCAGGACTAATGGCAACGTGCCATTGTATTGGATGAGGAGGCTATCACTAGACAATAGGTTCTTTACCCCTTCAAATGCCCTATTTTCCACTTTCCCCCATGACCACGCGGCATTCTTAGCCAGTAGCTTATGCAGCGGTTCGGCTATTGTCGCCTTGTTCTTGAGAAACACCGCATAGAAGTTGACCAGACCCAAAAACGCCTGCAACTCCGTTTTATTTTTAGGGGCTGGGGCCTTCCTGATGGCCCTCACCTTGCTCTCCGTGGGGTGAATCCCTTCCCTATCTATTCTGTAGCCCAGGAATTCTACGGATCCGACCCCGATTTGGCATTTGTTTAGCTTAACTTTAAGCCCGGCAGACCGGAAAATGCCCAAAACTTTCCTCAGTCGTACCCTTATTTCCACTAGATTTTCGGCTGATACCAAAACATCGTCAAAATACGGTACCACCCCGGGTAGACCCTGCAATAGTCGCTCCATTAGATTCTGGAACAGCCCTGGGGCTACACTCACCCCGAATTGGAGCCGGGTGCATTTGAATGCGCCGCGGTGTGTGACAATGGTTTGCGCTTCGGCTGTGCTGCTATCTACTGGTAATTGCTGATAGGCTTGAGCCAAGTCTAGTTTGGCGAAAACTTGCCCTTGTCCCAACGAGTGCAGTAAGTGTTGCACTACTGGGACGGGGTATGCACTCTTCTGCAATGCTTTGTTTAACGTTGCCTTGTAGTCAGCACAAATCCGGACTGACCCGTCCGGTTTGACTGGGGTGACTATAGGTGTTTCCCATTTTGCGTGATCAACGGGCACTAGTATTCCCTGGTTTACTAGTTTGTCCAGTTCCCGGTCAATCTTGGGCTTTAGGGCGAATGGAACCCTCCTAGCCTTCAACCTGATGGGGCAACCTGGGGTCTAAATTGAAGGAAATAGGGTCCCTCGTACTTGCCCAAGCCATCTTCAAAAACGTCCTCGAACTCCTTCAGCAGTTCACTCTTGAGGTCGATTTCGCTACGGAACACCCCGGTCACTCCCATGCCCAAAGCCCGGAACCAGTCAAGTCCAAGCAAACTTGGTAAGGTTCCATCGACTATGGTGATTGGCAGGGTTTTCTTGAACTGTCCATACTTGACTTGGACTGACGTTCCCCCTCGCACAGGAATTCGGTTTCCTTGGTAGTCTTGAACTCGTATATGCTGGGACTGTAACTTGCGCTTCGCGATGGCTGGCAAGTCCCTCTTGAGGGTGTCCCATGACATCATTGTGATAGATGAGCCGGTATCCACCTCCATCTTGCAAGGTACCCCTTCGACGTGTACCTTTGTAAAAATCTTTTTCTCTAGCCGCGTCGATGCTAGGGCTACTCTTGCTGAAGTCTGGTTTAACTTCGCGCCCTTTTTGAATGGACCAATCCCGGGCCGCTTTGCGGTTCCCGCGCTCTGATTGGTCGGTTTGAATTTTTGGCGGGAAGGTTGGGGGGCTCGACAGGCCTGCGCTATGTGACCCTTCTTTTCGCACCGCCAACACGTTGCGTCCTTGAATTTGCATTGTTGTCGTTGGTGTTGGCCCCCGCAGCTCATACATTCACTCCGGTCCTCTTTCCCCGGCTTCTGGGTGTGGAAAGCCTCTTCCTCTTCCTCACCTTCCGACTCGGCCTGGACTTCCTCGTTGTGGACCGGAGTTGCTTTTGCTCCGGCTCCTGGCGCCGTCAGCTTTTGCAAAGTTTCTGCCGCCTTGGTCGACATCTCATGAGCCCTAGCCTCGTCCAGCGCTAGGGCCAGGGTTAGGTTGCTCTTGGACAGCAGCCGTCGTTGTAATCGAATGTCTCTTACCCCGCAAATGAGTTGTTCGAGTAAGGAGTCCTCCAAATCTCGGTACTCACAGTGATTTGCGGCTTTTCTTAGCGCTGCCATGTACACGCTTATTGACTCGCCTTCTCGCTGTATCCTCTGCCTCAACTCGAACCGTTGTACGAACTTTGAGGGTACTGGGGCGTAATGCGCTCGAAGTGCCATTTGCAGCGTCTGCCACGGTACCGACTGTACCGGCGTTGGCTCTGATAGCGACTCTGCGGTGTCGAAGACCTCTGGACCGCAATGGCTCAGGAAGTATGCCCGCTTCCTGTTGTCCGAAACTCCTTGTAGTTCGTTTGCTTCGAGGAAACACTCGAAATGAGCCATGTATGACCCCCATTTCTCCTTTGCTGGGTCGAATGGCGGTGGCGGCGTGTAGCTGGACATCGCTACTCTCCGTCCTTGAAACTGGCTGGGTTCGCGCCTTTTTTCCCGATCTCACTGCCTACATCCCATCCTCGTCGCCAGTGTTAGATTCGGGCAATAACGAGACAGGAGACCAGATGAGTGACAACAGCTCTTTAGTTTATAGTGAACCCAGCAAAGAACGTCCGGCAAAACCCCTCTTTATATACAGTTTTCTCCGGTGCATTAACCAATCAGGAACGTGTAAGTTCCCGCCTAAATTTCCCTCCAAAACTCTTAAAGATACATTACAGTTTGCATTTGCTTCCTTTTTATAACCAGATCCATACCAATTAGAGTTTCAAACAAGTACGGTAGCTCGAGAAAGCACAATCTTGAGTTCTGAATGATGAGTAGTTAAAACCTCAGTGCCTTATTTCTGCCCTGCTCCTTCACAATGAGAGTACAGTGTCTTTGATATACTTCACCACCAATTACTGCTATTTGGATAATGGTTCCTGAGCATTAATGTCAGCATTCACAGCTTCTGCAGGCAAGTCGTTCCACTTATTAATTGTTGTAACTGTCAGGAAATTTCTCCTTAGTTCTAAGTTGCTTCTTTCTTTGATCAGTTTCCACCCATTGCTTCTTGTTTTACCCTCAGGTGCTTTGGAGAACAGCCTGACTCCCTCTTCTTTGTGGCAACCCCTGAGATATTGGAACACAGCTATCATGTCTCCCCTAGTCCTTCTTTTCATTAAACTAGACATAACCGAGTTCCTGCAACCGTTCTTCATATGTTTTAGCCTCCAGTCCCCTAATCATCTTTGTTGCTCTTCTCTGCACTCTTTCTAGAGTCTCAACATCTTTTTTACATCGTGGCGACCAAAACTGGATGCAATATTCCAAGTGTGGCCTTACCAAAGCATTATAAAGTGGTACTAACACTTCACGTGATCTTGATTCTATCCCTCTGTTTATACAGCCTAGTTATGCAACTACACACATAGTACATATGTGCAAGGGGAACCTTTACCTTTATCCACAGGAGGAAATAAATCACATGTACAAATGTATATGCACTATTCTTTATATGAACTAGAATAGTGATCAAATAGAATCTTGGCCCACATTGAGCCAACATAAGCACATTGTATGTATACAGATTTCCTGAATAAGGCATTTATGTTTAATACACGTTACTTAGTGACTTCAACAGGGAGTGGGACATATCGGGAGCCTTCATAGTTGAAATGATGCTTCACCTCCTGAGAGTACCATTATTCCTCCTAACCCAATTTAATGCCACACATCTCACCCCACCATTTTTGTCGCTTGAGGCAGATGGCAACATCTGTCTTCATGCCAGTTCTGGCCTTCTCAAATAGCTGTGCAAACCAGATGAGCTTAAATTTATACTTATGTAATTCAATAGGACTTATGATAGGGAACTGATAGGCAACATGCCAAAACTAAATCTGATTATCAGCCTCTCTTAACCCAGCAGTTCATCCTATTGCCACAGGCACCTTTTCATCAGCTTTGCCTGCTTAACTCAAAGGACAGTACCAAAAAGCAATAGGAGTGAGCAAGGCTTAATTTGCTCAACCTGTACTCTCGTTAGGAAGTGATGAACCAAAATACTGTTTTTCAAATATGAATAAAGCACAGAGGTGGATACTGTCCAATGGAGAAAAGCTACAGTAAGTCCATATATTCCACAGGGAGAAGAAGAAGAAAATCTACTGAACATAAACATACAGCTTTCCATGTTATATGGGGAGTAATTCTAAAGGAATAAAACACACACAACTGTTTCTGCTTGCTGATTTAAAGAACAAGGACAGCCAGGAGGTTTATTCCATCAGTTATCACTTAACAAATGAGGGTTTGGCATGTTATTAACAATATGTCTATAGGTCAGTCTCTTTTACTAGCTCCCTGAATCATCCTGGTTTATAAAATAAGACAGCAACAAAGCCATATATCTTTAGCAACAACAGTACACAGCCGCATCATGCAAAGGAAACATTAAGGATGAAAAGATGGACTGTGAAATGCTAATTAATATATCAACTTCCATTCCATTTGTTGAAAAATCTTTTTCTTCTCCTGTATTCAACTATTCCATAATTCTGTGTTTTGCATCTATTTATATATTAATAAAGAATGTCCAAATGTGTGATCTTTGGACTAAAAATATATGTTATGTGAAACATGTTTTATTACTAATTATGTTTACCTTAACAGTGGCAGGATGTAAAATGATTACAACTCCAGTAATAGTCCCACTAAGTTCAATGGGACTTACATCAAGATAAACGAATTTATTAGATTTATATCCTGATTTATATAGGAAATGGCTTATGTAGAGTCCCTCTCCCTATGTCTCCATAACAACAACCAAAAGACCAAAGTCACTCATTTGCTTCTGTGATTGACAATGGACCAGAACTTGGGACTCTCCTCTCCTAATCCAACACTATAATTACCACATCTGCATTTCAGCTATTGTATAATAGTAATCAATCATATGCATTGTTTCATAACCAGATTTTTAACTCAAATATGTCATTCTGACTGTATCAATTCATCTTACTCAATTCATTTTTAACAAAGCAACATAAAACATTCCTAAAGGGAAAATTGAAACAGTTATTTTCCAAAAGATCACTAAAGAAGACCGCAGGTAGTCCTCAACATATGACCACAATTGACCCCAGAATTTATGTTGCTAAGTGAGAAATTTAAGTGAGTTTTGTCCCATTTTATGACTTTTCTTGCCACATTTGTTAAGTGAATCATTGCACTGTTAAATTAGTAACGCGGTTGTTAAGTGAACCTGGCTTCCCCATTGACTTTGCTTGTCAGAAGCTCACAAAAGGTGGTCACCTGATCCTGGGAGCCTGCAATTGTCATAAATATAAACCAGTTGTCAAGCATCCGGATATAAATCATGTGACCATGGGGATGCTGCAACGGTCATAAGCGTGAAAAATGGTCATAAGTCACTTTTTTCAGTGCTGATGTAACTTCAAACAATCACTAAACAAACTATTGCAAGTTGAGGATTACATGTATCTCTTACATATTGGGAGCATATGTTAAAAATTTCAGCCAAACTCATCTTTGTAGCCAAAGCAGGGAAAGCCTCCAATGGAAAAATCATTTTGTTAAAGACATCAAAGCAAATTAAAAAGCATATTTAAAGTACTATTTCAGTTCTATTTCGTGTCTCATTCTGTAACCACTGTTCTTTTTTAAATAAAAATGTGCATACAAAGTAAGACTTCAATTAATATTTGGCGGCTCTCTCTCAGAATTTCTAGTCTTGTTCCCACATAGGAGAAATTACCCCAACCAAAGAGCACATTATCTGTAATTAGAGCTCTACTAAGTATAGTTCTTCATGTGGAGTTTGTTTGTTTGTTTATTTATTTATTTATTTACAGGACATATATAGCCGTCTATCTCATATGAGGATTCTTGTTGGTCACAACAATCGATAAAAAATTAGCTAAAAACAAAAATACTTTTCCTGCCAGGCAGCAGACCGATGATACTTGTAGTTCAACCTGGACCAATGCTTAGGGGAACATCTGGGTCTTTACAGTACTCTGGAAAGCTAAAAGGGAAGGGAACTCTTGGATCTCAGATGGAAGGCTGTTCCAAAGGGCTGGGGTGGCCACTCAAAAGGGTACCTTCAAGTTCCATCAGATGATAACATTTAAGGGAGGAGACCTGGAACATGCCCACCCATCTAACTTTAGTAGAATTGACAGATATTCTCAGGGAGAGGTGATCCAGCAAGTAACCTGACTATGTGCCACATAGAGCTTTAAAGGTGATAATCAGTATCTTGAATTGCATAAAGCAACTGAAGCTCACACAGTAATGGTGTTACTCAGGTGAACCACAGGGAACTTAAAATGGACCAGTTGCAGCTTCTGGATGGCCTTTAAAGGCAGTAACCCAAACAGGAGGTGTCTAAGGAATGGGGATTGGGTGCAATTGGCACACAAGATAAATTTGTGCAAAGGCCTCCCCTGATCACGGCTGCCATTTGCTCTTCCAGCAGCAGCTATGAGTTGAAGATTGCACACCATATCTGTGCAGAAAAGTGTTACCCTATACCAATGATGGTTAACCTTTCCAGCACTGAGTGCCAAAATGAATGCGCGCATATGCACGCATGCGCGTGCCAGAGCACCGGAACCCAGCACCTGGCTGGTGTGCATGTGTGCGATGGAACACAGAAGAGCAGCTGGAGATGGCACGCATGCCCACAAAGAAGGCTCTGTGTGACACATCTGGCACGTGTGCCATAGGTTCACCATCACGGCCCTATACAGAGTAAAAAATCTCACATCTCCTGACCCTGGGGATACAGAAACCTACAACCACTCTGTCTTACTAGGACTGAGTTGCAATCAGTTTCTTCCCATCCAGACTCTTACAGCTTCCAAGCACTAACCCAGCACTTGAACAGCATCACCTGCCCCACATGGTGTAAAGATGTGTAACTGGGTACCATCAGCACACTGATAATACTGAATCTTATGCTAGTGGATCACCTCTCCCAGAAACTAACCCCACATAGTAGAGGACTAGGGCTGAACTTTTCTTCTCTTACTAGCACTGACTGGTACTGGTCATGGAGAAAGGACTGCTACCAAAGACAATGCCCCCAGTCTGCAAAGTGGACCCAGCAAGATACCATGATTGATAGAGCCAGGATCCCCACCCACCCCCATCCCAAGCCCTCCAAAGATCATCCACAAGCACAACTAATGCTGTATTGCACTCAGTACTATAGCCCAGTGTGCAACCTGACTGTTGATGACTTTATTTGACAGATGCCTTTAGTAGACCTCACAGCCATCCTACAAGGGCTCATCTTGCCCCTTACCCTTACCCAGGAGAACCCTGGTCAGCTGATAAAGGGTTGCTAGCCAGTGATCTATGGACACAATAAGAGCAAAGAAATAAGCATGCTTTGCCATGCTTACCGCTACAAAGTAAGTCTTAGTAAAATGTCATACTTGTGGTTGGTTGGCCTTTTCTTCCTCTAGTGGCATTCTAGGCATCTCATGTCTTTTTATTTCCTTGCATCCTGCTGTAAACCAAGGAGCCCGATTGGACCCACAATCATAGGCAGTCCACAGAGGCACAATCTTCCTCTAGTGGCATTCTAGGCATCTCATGTCTTTTTATTTCTTTGCATCCTGCTGTAAACCAAGGAGCCCGATTGGACCCACAATCATAGGCAGTCCACAGAGGCACAATCCAATCAAAGGTCCTTGTCACATTCTCATTCCAGTGTACCAGATGGCACCACTCTCTGAGCAAGCGCTAGAAAGCCAAGTGAAATACAACAGTACATATACATGTAAAATAGCATAATAGGTTATCTTTGGGAACTGTGAACCCACTAGAAATTTTTGAGAGCATGTTCCCATGAAATTGCTGCCACAATTGCTGCCACAGTGCACAAGCACTGCACACCAGAACAACTAGACACAAGAACAGTTTTTTCCCGAAGGCCATCACTCTGCTAAACAAGTAATTCCCTCAACACTGTCAGACTATTTACTGAATCTGCACTACTATTAATCGTTTCATAGTTCCCATCACCAATCTCTTTCCACTTATGCCTGTATGACTATAACTTGTTGCTGGCAATCCTTATGATATATTGATATATTGACCATCAATTGTGTTGTAAATGTTGTACCTTGATGAACGTATCTTTTCTTTTATGTACACTGAGAGCATATGCACCAAGACAAATTCCTTGTGTGTCCAATCACACTTGGCCAATAAAATTCTATTCTATTCTATTCTACAAGAGAAGCAGATGTATATTCACAAAATAATGATCTTACTGGGAACAGCCAGCCACCACAAACAAAACAGAAAACCTTCAGATATCCAACTGATCATTAATACCTTAACATCTCAGTTTACTTTTGTATTTTTTTTCTGATTAGGTAGTCATTCTTCCAAGCAAAGCGCATGCGCGAAGTGAACTGGTGGTTAATACCGGTTAGAACCCACCACTAATACACACATATACCTAAAGTGGGGGAGGAGGTGAGGAATTCTATATTGCCAAACAAACACAGAGCAATGTTGCTGAACATTCTGATACAGTGTCATCTAAGAGTCCTTCAGTCTTGTCATGTGCTGAATGTCTATAAATATCCTATCAACCAACTCTTCCTAGTTGCAGATTCTCTGGAAATCTGAAGCACTATATGGGATTTCACAGAATAATTTAATTAATTGCAAGCCTACAATAATTACACTAGACAGCACCTGACTCAAAACAGAGCAGCCTTAATGTTGGTATGACAGGTTTTAAATAGCATCAACTGATCCTTTAAAAATAATAAATAATTTGGATCCCTCCAAAGTTTTAATTTAAACAGCCTTCCAAAGAGCATCAGTCACAAGATACTTCTCTTCTTCTCCCAGAGTATTCTCCTTGAACACTCACATTTTAAACATACAGTATAAAATAAATATAATTAATTCAAGGAATGGGAAGAGAGATGATTATATACTGAAAAATGTGTAAATGCTAAAAATACTCTGAAGAATAATTCCAGTTCCATTTCAAATGAGAGTACTGCAATATTTTCTTCTAAGACTCATGACAATCAAGAACATAAACAACATTTTAAAAAGCAGCATATATCCGTATCACTGAAAAAAATTGAAATGCTACACAAAACTCTATATGGAATTTAACAGGTTCTCTTGACAGTTTTTTAAAAGCTGGGGAAATTTACATTTCCACCCCAAACTACCCCAGCGAAGCCATTTGCTGTCCCAGTGCCTGGAGGCCATACGGGTCTGGATGGGGAAAAACAGGCTCCAGCTCAACCCAGCCAAGACCGAGTGGCTGTGGATGCCGGCATCCCGGTACAATCAGCTGAGGCCATCGCTGACTATGGGGGGCGAGTCTTTGGCCCCCACGGAGAGGGTTCGTAATCTAGCCGTCCTTCTGGATGCACGGCTGTCATTAGAAGAACATATGACAGCCGTCGCCAAAGGAGCTTTTTATCAGGTTCGCCTGATATGCCTGATATGCCAGTTACGTCCCTTCTTGGACCAGCACAGTCACTCACGCCCTCATCACTTCCCGCCTAGATTACTGCAATGCTCTCTACATGGGGCTCCCCTTGAAGAGTACCGGAGGCTTCAACTGGTCCAGAATGGGGCCACGCAGGTGATTGAGGGAGCGGCTCGAAGCTCCCATATAACACCTATCGTGCGCAGGCTGCACTGGCTTCCGATTGCCTTCCGAGTGCAATTCAAGGTGTTGGTTATCACCTTTAAAGCGCTCCATGGCTTAGGACTGGGTTACTTACGGGACCGCCTGCTGCTACTGGTGGCCTCCCATCGACCAGTGCACTCCCACAGAGAGGGTCTCCTCAGGGTGCCATCGGCCAGACAATGTCGACTGGCGACCCCCAAGGGGAGGACCTTCTCTGCGGGGGCTCCAGCCCTCCGGAACGAGCTACCCCCAGGGATACGCCAACTCCCTGATCTCCGGGCCTTCCGGCGTGAGTTTTTAGAATTTTCAGCCTATTTAAATTAATCTTTTAAATTTGTTTTTAATGTTTATATTTGTTGTTCTTAGTTGGCTGTAAACCGCCCTGAGTCCTTCGGGAGAAGGGCGGTATAGAAATTGAAATAATAAATAAATAAATAAATAAATAAATAAATAAATAAATAAATAAATAAATAAATAAACAAACAAACTTGATGAGTTGCCCTAGAACCTCCTTTATAATAATGAATTATTTTAAAATCAATTTTAGTCCTTAAAAATTAAGAAATAGAAACAATCCATGCATTGTATTCTATCCACTTAAACTGCTTTATATTAATCAAAAAATTTTGGACTGGAATGGCAGGGTTGTAATAAAATTGGTATATATCTGTGATTATTCACTTACTATTTTTGATTTAAAGTTTTTCAGGAAAAATTATACAACAGCTTTTATAGTTAATTTTAACACAGATTTATTATTCTTTCTCCCCAGGATATAGAATGGTACAACACAAGTAATTAAGCCAATATTTGTTGTTAGCTGCCACATTGATAAAACTAAAGTACAGCTGTCTTTGGCTCTATGATATTTATAAATGGAAAAAATAACACAGATGAAAAATTAACAAATCATCAGAAAATCTTGAAGAATCCTTCAATCAAATATACCATTATTCATATTTGGTCTTCATTATTTACATAACAAACAATACCTCATACTTTATCCAAAAGTTGTTATATAATGAAATATAAATATGCAATATGGAAGCTAAAAATATTATCTTTTCTCAGGATCACAATCTAAGACAGGATACATAGTTTTAGCATGACTGGCCCAAAGCATGACTGGTCCAAAGTCACCCAGCTGGCTTCTGTGCCTAAGGGAGAAACAGAGCTAAGAGTCTCCTGGTTCCTCAGCGCCTCAACCACTACACTAAACAGTATGTTGAAAGCAATTTTAAACAAAAGAAATGAAGAAATTGACAAAAGAGAAGGGACAGTAATTCTGATAGTTCCCCACTTACAGTAAAAAATAAACAAACAAGAGTGTAGGAGAGGGAAAAATAAAAGACCATACTGTTCTCAACATTCATATTCAAAGTGGCTAAGGTAAGGAAGGCCTAATTAAGGCCTAAACATTGATTGTTTATGTATCTTATGTATTTAAAGGAGGCTTAGCTCATAAACATTGATCTCCATTAAGCGTCTTTGCACATCTGGTTCCCTTACCTGGTATTTTTGACACGGCTGAAAACCTTCCATTGACTGCTGAACTATAACTATGACTAAACAAACAGTACGGTCAATGGTGAGAAATACTTAGTTCAGTAACAACTGGAAAGCCATTGATTTCCTGTCTCTATTACATAAGGTAACTGAGCGCAGTCAGATTCAATATAAAGGAATCATGTCAATCAAAAGCAGTAGATAAAGATTAAAGCTGTACTTGCACAAGCATTGTCACATTTCTGTCTCATATTGATCCAAATGTTCCTGTATTTCCAAATTTTCTCCCTTCAGAATTTGAAATATGGTATTTCCTTTCGGTGTCTCTTTTCCAAATAGAGCAGATGCCTAAGTATCTAGCGTAAGATTCAAATGATTTTTATTTTTAAAAATGTGACTATATATTCACTACGTAGAGCTTTCATCACACATAAAAAAATAAGGAAAGAGAGATCCCAAGGAAAACCAAAATTACCTATGCAAGAGTGGAACAGAGTGCAGGTTCGATATGATGTGCTGCCTATCTTAAAAAGGGCAAAGAAAGGAAGCAAATGTGCAATAATCAATTTTTGAAAAGAGTATCGTGATTTATACTGTGCCCAAAATTGTGTGAAAAGTGTGACTCAATTGTGAAATGCAACCGGAAAGACAAGAATGATCTAAATCTGATCTCATTTGTTAATAGTTATCCTTTGGTTGCGAAAGTACATGCACAGTTAAACTTTGGTATGTGCAATTCTTTATGAGACATAAAGGACATTCTTTCAACTCATAAGGAAAAACAAAGGTTAATCTGTACTCAGGTGCTGCTGTTATCAGACCTCATGGAGTTTTCAGTAACCTGCAACACATATGAAAGAACAGTCTTTGGCCTGCCCGGAATCTATTCAAACCCTAGGGCAGTGATGGTTAACCTTTTCGGCACCAAGTGCTGAAATGAGCGTGTGCACATGTGTGCATGTGAGCATCAGAATCTGGAAGAGAGCAGCTGGCTGGTTCTGTACATGTGACAGAACCCGGAAGAACAACTAATGACGGCGCACATGCTGACAGAGAGGGCTCTGCATGCCACCTTTGGCATGCGTGCCATAGGTTTGCCATCATGGCCCTAGGGTAATATGGAAAAAAAACCTTAACAAGAAAGCCTATATAACATAATGCAATCTACTTTTACTCAGACTGACTGAAGGACAGATTGCAGAAGATGTCAAAGGAAACTAGGTGAGGTATTCAAAGCATTATTTAACAAAGACATCAGGATTTTGTTTTTTCTCTTTGAGACTGACATTAGGGAGATTACACACACACACATAATGGAAATTTTAAATGATTAAATTTAATAAAAGCAAAACTATAGATCTTTTGTATTGTATTTCACAGCTTCAGTTTTGGTTGAAGAAGGATAACCTGACCTGAAGCAAAACCAAATTTAAAAAGTCAACATTCCAAACAAAGAACATGGCTACAACATTGGCACCAAGACTAAAAATAATTCTTAATATGGATGCATTCCCATATTAATTCCCATATTGCACTCACAGTTTTGAACGAGATTGTTGTTTCCTCCTCACTGGCAAGGCAAGCTGCCGCAAATAAACAAGCAGCAAATCCTAGTCTCATCCTATTGATGATGTTACTTAGTGGGAATGAAATATTTGCAAAGCAACAACCAAGATCAGAGTACCAAGAACTCCATAGTTCAACCCTGAGCTACAGATATTCCTTTCTATCGGAACACACAGAAACATATTCATAATCCATAATCAGATCATACATTTATTAGGAACAAGCAAAATGATGCAAAACAAGTGCACAAACCTTTGAATTCTCCAATACTTTTCATTAGGCAAGATGTTACAAAACAGTCTCTGACTCTTAATTATTTAAGGAAATTATTTTTACACCCAAATGAAGTTATTTCAGGAAGTAAGCTTTACCAACCCAATCCAAAACGAGTAGACTTCCTCATAGATAGGCTACAACTTTAATTCTTTAGAACTGTCCTTCAAAGTTCTAAATTAAAAAATGCTGAAAACACATCTGAGCCTTTATTCTGGATCTGGCTGCTACTACTATAGATTCTATTAAAACAAAAAAAGTAAATCCAACATGCCTGAACTCTGCCTATTCCTGCCCTAGGAAATTTCAGGCTTTATCTTCTGCATGTTATCTATTTCATTTTTCCTCCCAGCTAAAAGATCATGTATCTCTATTTAGTACGCATAATAAGTAGTCCACTTTCCCAGCTGAACTGAAAATAAGCTGAAATGTCTTTTTGCAACCCGTTGACCTCATAATGTAAGGGGCTGTATATGGGACTGTAACTCCTGGCATTCTTAGCCTATTAACAAAAATATGTTAAGATTTGGAGGGAGGATAAACAGATCTCTTTAAGTTTGAGAAAATGGTTTCTAAGATTCATATTAAAATGGCTAAACTGTATTTGGCAAACGTTTATCACCTATGAAAAAATATTGTGGCATTTGCCACGTACCTTGCATATCTAGACTGGTATAAACTGCATGGGTGTGCCACATACACACACCCCTTACCGTTAAAAATCATCCAATGTTACTAGGTCTCTAAAATGAAAACAGGCTTTGAACTTTGCTACTCTACCTGTTTGTTCCTATAGAAAGTGATTGGCTGATGATAAAACTCTTAGCTAACTCTGACTTCCAAAGGAACCAGGCCAGGGCACTCCCTTATCAAAAAGCAAACACTGACTAAAGTTTAACCAAAGAGCAGGGCAACATCAGTGCAAGCTCCTTTTCTGTCATTTAAAACAGAACAGAGGGCAAGATCAACAATGGACCAGCAGGGCAGTTCTTGGGCTTCTCCTTCTTGATCAAGGGGATTGTGAAGATACAATGTCTAGTCTTGGACACTCTTGCAATTGTACCAGCTTCCCAAATACTCACCTGCTGGTGATCAATCTGCAGCCTTTTGCCTCTGAGAACAATTTTTTAAAAAATGTTTTCTGTAAATGAAAAAATGGGCTAATGTTGGCTAACAATGTGAACACAGAAAATTGAAATGGCAGGAAGTAAGCTATTGTCTTGGTTTAGACTGGGAAGATTTAGACTATCTTGGTAAAATAGGGACACTACCTGACTCTGTGGTCTCTTCCCAAAATCCCCAAAGCTTCAACCAAAAACTGTCTACTATTGACCTCACCCCATTCCTAAGAGGTGCATAAGAGCACAACCTACTAAGAGTGCCTACCGTTCCTGTCCTATTGTTTCCTTTCGTTATATCCAATTAATATAGTTATTACATACTCATACTTATATATATGCTTATATATTGTATAGATATTTCATGCTTATGCTTATATATACTGTGGGACAAAATAAATAAATAAAAAATAAATAAATAAAATAAAGTAGAGGAGTGAAGTGGAGAAGAAAAGAAAACCTCAGCTTATGTTTCTAGTTATACTACTCCAAAGTGCAGTGATACTTAGTGTCACTGCCCACTACTCCCCCTCTTCATACATTATTACACAATTACTGGAAATTGGAATTGCCCTGAAGGTTACGTGTAGGTTAGTTACTGGGAAGAGCTAAGGGCAGGAAGGGAATTATATTCTTGAAATAATTAACCTAAAACACACACCCTTCTCATACTCCAAGCAATTATTCCTGCTAACACCAGCTGTAGTCTATGAGCATCAGAAATTCATATGCACATACAACATCTAACTCCCTCCATAAATGCTTCAGGTTATTCTCCTGTCCTATTATTCTGCCTCCTTTTGAAGAATGAATTATTTCTTTTAAGAGCATTTATTAGGTCTCAAAGAATCCACTTCCCTAACACAACTTTTCCCAAAAGAAAACTCAACAATTCTTTTCATCTGGACAAAGCCACTTTTCTGGTTCTTACTTTTAACTCTGTCCTGGCAAGCAAATTAACAAAACCTGTGTCAGCAGAGACCCAAACCAGAATCTGGCAGCTACAGTCATAAAATACCTTTCTTTTGATAACCCTGCTGAAGAGGTAAACCATGACTGCACAGATTATTCACTAGCTAAGCATAGTGTTTCTAATGCACTGTATTATTTCATCCTATGCATTGTTAACTGTATTTTTGCTTACTGTAAAGCACATTGGACTTTTGATTGAAAAGCAGCATAGTACTGATAGAGAGATGACTAATTGATTACAGAGCAGCACAAAAACATTGTATATAGTAGCATGATGCTTAAAATTAAATAAGGGGGTGTAAGGACAAACAAAACATCAAGGAATAGCCACAATTTAATTTTCCAATCTTAGTAATGCTTTATGTTTCTTAATTCCAGAACAGTCAAGAAATTACAGGAGACCTTTCCACATTGTGGGTGCTAGTATTATCAGTCAAAAAGCACTGGCTAATTAATCTGTCTTTCTTTCCTTTACACAAACTTCAATAAGATAAAAAGATAGAAACAGGAAAATATGAAAAAAACGATACTGGACCAGAGGACAAGTGATTGCGTAATTAACATTCATCTAGAACAGGGGTAGTCAACCTTTTTATATCTACCGCCCACTTTTGTATCTCTGTTAGTAGTAAAATTTTCTAACTGCCCATCAGTTCCACAGTAATGCACCGTGTATCGCCATCTGTGCATGCCTCTCGCGCATCGTGGATTAGGTTGTGGGAGGGCACCGGCTACCAGCTCTGCTTGGTCTGTTACAGCTGGGTGGTGTGGGGCGAGATGCGCAAGCTATTCTGGGACAAGGCTCTTTTGTTTGTGGTCACACTATAGCACCATTTAGTTTCACTTAGGTAACGTGAACTAAACTTATGCGCGGGTGATACAAATAGTATATTTTCAGAAATTTAAATTGTCATGGAGAATTTTATGAAAACCTAATGAAAATGTTTTTAAATAATGCTATAAATTTTTTTTAAAAAGTCAATGAAATTAAAAAAAAGGAAAGTGCTTCAGTATCGGACAAAATCCCTACCGCCCACCATGAAAGCTGGAATGCCCACTAGTGGGCGGTAGGGACCAGGTTGACTACCACTGATCTAGAAAAACAATCCCCTTATGTCAGGGGTGTCCAAACTTTTTTTGGTGAGGGCCAAATACAGAAAAATAAGCAAAGGCCCGGGCCACACCATTGAACGGGGGGGGGTCTAAATTTTTTTCGTACCAGTTCTGTGGGCGTGGCTTATTTTGGGGTGTGGCTTGGTGGTCATGTGACTGGTGGGCGTGGCTAACTGCTCATGTGACTGGGTGGGCATGGCTAACTGCTCATGTGACTGGGTGGGCATGGCTAACTGCTCATGTGACTGAGTGGATGTGGCTATGGGCATAGAAAGGGGTATCCAAACTTGGTCTCTTTAAGACTTGTGGACTTCAACTCCCAGAGTCCCTCAGCCAGCAAAGCTGGCTGAGGAACTGTGGGAATTGAAGTCCACAAGTCTTAACGAGACCAAGTTTGGACACCCCTGATCTTGGCTTTTGTTTTGTATTTGGTATGAACTTGAAACTCCCTTCGTTATTCCCTGCCCAAGGGGTGGAGGCGCGAGGAGCCTCGCCAGGCGGCCCGAGGAAGGCGAGGTTAGAACTGCTGGGGTTGGGCACGGCCAGCAGCCTCTTTCCCGCTCACCGCCGCCTCCTCCGCCCCCTCCCTTCATTATTCCCTGCCCAAGGGGTGGAGGCGTGAGGAGCCTCGCCAGGCGGCCCGAGGAAGGCGAGGGTAGAACTGCTGGGGTCGGGCACGGCCAGCAGCCTCTTTCCCGCTCGCCGCCGCCTCCTCTGCCCCCACCCTTCGTTATTCCCTGCCCAAGGGGTGGAGGCGCAAAGAGCCTCGCCAGGCGGCCCGAGGAAGGCGAGGGTAGAACTGCTGGGGTCGGGCACGGCCAGCAGCCTCTTTCCCGCTCGCCGCCTCACCTGTTTCTCGATGGCTGTCACTGCCGCCACGCGTGTCCGACATGGGGAGGCGCGAGGAGCCTCACCAGGCGGCCCGAGGAAGGCGAGGGTAGAACTGCTGGGGTCGGGCACGGCCAGCAGCCTCTTTCCCGCTCGCCGCCTCCTCCGCCCCTTCCCTTCATTATTCCCCGCCCATGGGGAGGAGCCGCGAGCCTCGCAGCGAACCACCGGGCAAGCACCGGGAGGCGGCCGAAAAGGGCCATATTCAGTTATACTTTCAGAATTTGCTGCGGGCCAATAAAAACTGACCCGCGGGCCGCAGTTGGCCCGCGGGCCGTAGTTTGGACACCCCTGCCTTATGTCTTAAGAGTTACATAAACATTACTGAAACATTAGTGTCCTTTTAAAAGTAAATACATGTTTTGAAGCAAACTGATCAATTAGATAGAGAACAGTCCTAATCAGTATTAATTCTAAAGCCAGTATCAATGCCAAAAACTATAGTCTTTCTCTCTTTTTTGGCCAAATTGCATATTAACGTATTTTGCGCTCCACTGAAACAGAAGTACAATGTGAATGTTAACGATGCAGATCAGCTATCAGCCAAACAACATTAACCAAATCTCTGAGCTAGCAAAGCACGCAAAAATCCAAGTTATAAAGTTCAAAGGTCTTACTTACATGTCTCTTTAAAATGAATACATATTGGAGGCATGCTTGACTAGGTTGGAAGATGGGAGTGTAATGGAACATCCAATAAAATCTACAATATGGGAAAAAACACATCCAGGAAGCCACTAACACAAAGTTAACAAAAATATGCCTGAGAAGTTCCTGGACGGACTGATAGATTCTGAATAGCCGTTCCCTTCTTTATATTTTATTTCAAGTGAGAAGTTTCTGTCTGAACTGACAAGTTTGCTAACTGCACTATGGTGGCTATTTAAAATGTGCAGAAGGAAAGAATATCTTGAGAGGGCTCCATATCTGGCTTCTTTACAGTGAAAGACATTGGATTCAGTATCCCAAGAGTCCCATCATCCATTTAAAAACAGTATTGGGTTTCTAGAAACTAACACAACAGTGTTTGGAGAAATCACTTGAGAAAACTGAAGCGGGCCTTTGTGCATCTTTACCAGCTGCTATGGGACAAGGTATTAATGATTTACATAGGTTTTCCCCATTACTAGCAATTGAATTATGCAAAAATGGGAAGCATCAAAAGGTTCAATTACACAGAGTTTTGTTAATAAAATATATGGAAAAACAAGTCCTTAGGGAAAACATACAATAGCACTTTCAGTCTCTTGGCCTTGGGCAGCCTTTCCTTGACACATTACTGCATACAAACACACCTGGTTTTTATGTGTTAGCAAATAAACTGGCATTACAGCCCTACTTTAGGCATTGGAGACCTATTCTAAATGTAAAGCACATATTTACTTGGAAACAATAGCCAATTATTTAAAGTAGTTTATTTCCATGTTACACCAAACCAGAAGCCATTTCATGCCATACATTTAGCCAGCAGTATGTTGTCTACTTTACGGTCATTTTTGCAACCTGTTCATTATCTATGATGAAGCTAGAAAAGGTAAGATTCTCCGTTTTATTACCATAAGAACCCTCTAAGTAGGGGAGATAGAAATAACGACAAGACAAAAACCATGACTCAGAAGAAAAGTGTTAGGGATGAAGCTCAGAAAATAAAATCCATGAAAGAAAGAGAAGTTTTCTCCTGGAACAATGAATATCCCAACCAGTGTAAGATTTCTGTGTCTTTTTAAATTTTTAACCAGAAGATTAATAATTAATTTTAGTTTAAAATGTGTAAAATCTAATATTGTTGGAAAACCAGATACTGTATAGAATTTCAATCTCCAGAAATCCAGGGATTTATATAAAACATTTGTCCTACCAGTGGAGCATGTAATAATGAAGTATTATACATAAAAGGAGCACATCAAGGTAAAGTTAGTTTAATAATATATATCACCGAGTCTTAGGAAGTAGAACCTGCCAGAGCACAATGAGAGAGACATCAGAAAGTAGGTCAAATTCTGGCAGCATGCTGACAGCTAAAGCAAAAGCAGCCTTCCATCTCTGTTACAGCTTAACCTCTAGCATCACAATTAGAATTAACAATCTTCTTCATCCTAGTGCCCTCCAAATGTACTAAACTACTTCTATAGTCATTAGCCACAACAGGCATGCTGGCTGGCTGCAGTAGGCCCCATAGGGCAAAGCAATTGGATGGTATCAGGTTGAATAAGGCTGCACTGGGGCATATGAAGCACTGAAGGTAAAGTGCTACCTTTTCCAGTGGTATCTGATGCCCATAATGGCTGGTGAATCAGAGCGAAGAAAATGGTAGGAGAATCTAGGGATTACATTACTGTATACTAGTCAAAACAACGAGAGCCTGATATTTCCCCAGCTTATCATTTTGAAATCTCCTAAAAAATACTTTAAAAAATGCATTGCAACCAAACAGAATCTCACTAAACATAGGAGTTGTGTCTTCTTAAAGCTGCTACAATATTAAATTCTGCACTGAAAGAAATGTGAGGTTTTCATCCCTCCCATACCATTTCTTGAATAAAGAATCTCTGTCAGAACGTTATGGAGCTTAGTTTATAAGAATATTGAAACAAAGCTTATTATTGAAACATATGTTTCTCACATATGTTTGTGTGACCTATATTTTAAATCCAGAACCACCCATTTTGTGTTTAACTATCTGTTTTCTGTTGGAGATACTACATTTGATAAGATCAAACGAAATTCACAGTGAAGTACTTTCAAAGTTTTTAATGTTTGAAATATGCAGTTTCTTACATAATGAAATAAAAAAAAACATTCTTTGTAAGGCTTAGTAAAATCTCTTTTATTTAAATAAAACATTTAATTGCTTCTCCATCATACTGTCAGCTTTGGAAGCCATACTAGGCCGAAGGCTTCCATGCGCTACCACAATTTTGGAATGCTGACACATACTTTTCTGTAAGCAGCTATTGATTACAAGGTGACACACTAGGAATATATAAAGTTAAAGGCGATTTTATGAAGCGTTTTCAAAGTATTATTTAAGTGAATCTCATATATAATTGGGAATATCCTTTTACATAAGTGGTATATTTTAGATTTCTGTACTCCTAGATGACTAATTGAGTTCCAGTAGAAGGTACAATATTGCAGGGTTCTCCTTTCTCTGTGCCCAGGTCCTGTCAGCTTTGAGACAGGGTGGAGGAGCTCAAGGTCTCTAGAGGGTGGGGGACATCAGAATTCTGAACATCTGTCTTACATAAGGCCACTGGGTGATGTTTGAGGTCAGATTATAGAATTTTTTTTTATTGGCCAGTGTGATTGGACACACAAGGAATTTGTCTTGGTGCATATGCTCTCAGTGTACATAAAAGAAAAGATACCTTCATCAAGGTACAACACTTACAACACTTAATGATAGTCATAGGGTACAAATTTAACACAAATTTAACACTTAATGATACAACACTTAATGATAGTCATAGGCTACAATTAAGCGATCAGGAAACAATCTATATCAGTATAAATCGTAAGGATACAAGCAACAAAGTTACAGTCATAAGTGGAAGGAGATGAGTGATAATCATGCAAATGATATCAAATTATGCATCTTGATTTTGGATTAATCAGGCAATGTTGTCAAGGTCTTTTCTAAGTGTCTGAAGGTTGTGGGGATAGGATGGAGAGAAGCAGAGTAAAGCTTAATCTTCACTAAACCAAGTGGCTATGGGCTTTGAATCCCTTGTGGTTAGGGAAGTTTCATCCTTAATCCTGGGGGTTGCACTTTCTTCTTCAGGACTGGTGTGTAACTTGGAGATCATTTTGGACTCAGAGCTACTACTTAAGGAGCATGTGGTAGTTGTGATGTTAAAGGCCTTTGCATTAACCCATTTTGTTGTTCCAACGAGCACCTACATAGACATTTCAGATACTCAGTCATTTCATATTCTACATGGCGCTGTTCTGAAAGTTTCAACTGTTCCAGTACGCTTTGTTAGTCCCATCTGTAATGAAATGTGTGGATGACCTTGGAAAAAGAGGGAAAAAGATGCTGTCTAGGAAACAATAAGACAAGAAAAGCAGGAGCTCAGTACCTTAATGGTCAGAGAAAGAAATTTAAGGAAGGACCCACCAAAATTGATCAAGCAGTTAAAAAGCAGTGGGAAGTTTATGCCTTCAGACTTGCAAGATTGTATTAATGTAGTCTTACAATCAAATAGAATTAGTTCATTGTAGTGAACTAACAGGACTAGAAACATTCTATTCCTGTTTCCTGTCTGGATTAACTGGGAGGGCTGGCATATACAACAAACACCTTTGCTTCCTGAGCCACACTAGTTATCAATAAGTTTCTGGGTTCGATTCAAGGTGCATGTTATTAATTTTAAGTGATACAAGTCTTAATTATCTAAAAGGCCATCTGTTTTATGTGGTTCTTGACTATATAATTTTTTGGTGGTTTTTGGCTGTATAATTGGCCAGAGCTGGCATCTCCCAGATATCATCCATTAAACAATGAACCTGATGGGACCTATCTTCACTGTTGTAGCTCTGGTCTCTGGAACACCATCCCCCTGATCATGGCCATATTTAAAAGAACCCAAAAAAACCAACTCTTTCCCCAGGCTTTGTATTAGAATGTGTGTTTGTGTGTGTGTGTGTGTGTGTGTGTGTGTGTGTTAATGGTTCACTCTCCTACCAGACTTCTTGGTTTTAATTTTTTACTATTTGTTGCCCAGAGTCATTGTAAAGTTGGGAAGCCTTATAATTTTAATTAATTAAATAAATACAAGGAAAGCAGCTTTTGGAGCTGGCAGGATTGATGGAGGAAAAATGGGTCCTTGAGATCTCCTGGACCCACATTTATGCACCATTACAAGTAATCATCAATAATAAAGCACCACTGGGTATATATTTCTCCTTTTCAAACTTTATTCTCAGTTACTAATCCAAAATTTTCAAGAGAAGAGAATCTTTCTTGACAGGGAAACGCAAAAGATTAAATTGGCCAAGATGGGACCTGCACTATAATTAAAAAAACATAATAAAACCTCTGTATGAGACATCTTAAGAGAGGCTGTAATGAAAACTACACAGTATAAAAGACTTTTATACTTTTTCCTTAGGAGTGCTGTGGAATTACAAGCCATTCTCAATTGTACTCTCATTGCAAAGATAGAAGTCTCACAACTGCAAACACATTTAGAAGATGCTTATTATCTGTACCCATTGTAATTTATACACGTATTGGGTATACTGCTAGTTTGACACTACTTGCTTCATTCAAACACATCTAAGTGTGACTGATAGACCCTATTGGGTCCCAGAGGGAGCTTGGAGTTTTATAGCATTTTGGCTGAGACCTTGACTGGAGCCTGGAATAGGCATGTGATGGAAGACCTGGACTGGATTGCTCCTATGCAGTCTCTCTCTGTGTGCTAAACTTAGGGTGCTCCTTAGTTTTCTGAAGAATTCAAAGAGGTGAAAAACCAAGAGTGATGCATAGAGTATTACTGAAAAAATTCAGAGTTAATCTGATCAAACATGAGTAAGAGCACATATTAAGGCCTACATTGTGATAAGGGTGGCAAAAGTTTCTATTTCTCCACCCTTGCCACTTCCTGCTGGCCCTGTTTAGAGTGACCTGCTATCTCTCACGGGGGCCAGCACCTCAGGACCATTTCCAGGGCTGTGGTGAGGAATTCTCATGCCATCTGGCAGACAAAGTCAGTTAGATTCACTCAGAGGTGGACTCTGACTGGAAAAGTTCTAATTAGTTGCCCACAGAGAACAGTCTTTTGATATTATCTCAACTGAGTTTGATTCTGTTATGAGGAAGTAGACAATATCCTTTTGTTTTTTAATTCACCCACCTCTTTGTGAGCTCCTGTCCCTCCTGGATTATTAAAGCAGCCTGAGAGGCAACCACAGAATGGGTTTATGTGATGTTTCAACTTCTTTGAGAGACAAAACAGCCCTACCAGCATTGAAGGAGGCAGTGGTATCCCCCTCAAGAGATAATCACTGGACCTTTCCCTGTTGGAGAATTATCAGCCAATTTTCCAATCTTCCCTTTCTGGTAAAGGCTGTGGAAAAGGGGATTAGATAACAGCTACAGAAGTTCTTAGGAGAAATGGATTATCTGGGTCTATTTCAATGTGGCTTCAGGCCACAATATAATAGAGAATCAGCATGGGTCATGCTTGCCAATGATCTTTGGAGAAGCTGATGGAGATGGTGCATCCATTCTAATGCTCTTTGATCATTCAATGACTTTTAATACTATCAACTGCAGTATTCTTCTGGCCTGGCTGTAGGTATTAGGAATGGGAGGCACTGGGCTCCAGTGGTTCACTTCCTCAGTGATTGGTTCCAGGCAATGTTAATAGTGGGGCAGGGAGATCACATCTGCAACCCCTCAGAAGTGGGGTGCTTTAGGGTTGAACACTTTCCCCTCCCCTGTTCAACATCTACATGAAACCACTTGGGGAGATCATCTGCCAGTTGTGATATCATCAGTATCCTGATGATAGCTAGTTCCACCCTGAGTGGCACATGTGAAGCTATCAATGTATTGACCCAGTGTCTAGAGGTTGTTCATTTCTAGATGGGGCAGACATTCAACTCAATGCAAACAATACTGAGTGTCTCTGGCTGTTTGGATTTCCTGAGTCAGAAATATTACATCTTTGGTTTTGGATGGAGCTGATCTGGTACACAACTTGGGAGTCCTTCTGGACTTGCAGCTTGAAGAGCATGTGGCAACTATGGCCAAGAAGGTCTTTGCATAGATTCATTTTGTGTGCCAGTTGAGCCCTTTCCTTGACTAGGAGAACCTGCAGAAAATCACTCATATCCTGGTCATCCTTGTGATTAGATTATTGCAATGGGTTCTACATAGGGTTATCCTTGAAGACACCCAGAAGCTGCAGGTGATTCAAAATGTACTGGCACGAGCAATAACAGGCACATCTCGGTCAGGGGTGAAATGTAAAATTTGTTACTAACCGTTCTGTGGGCGTGGCTTGGGGGGTAATGTGACTGGGTGTGTGTGGCCAACTTTTTTTTTTTACTTTTAAAAGCATTTTTTCTACAACCCCTTCGGCCGAAGAGATTGTAAAAAAAATGCTTTTAAAAGCCTGTGATGATCAGGCAACTCAGCTGGGATCGCCAGAGGAAAAAAAGCTTTTAAAGGGTTCTGAGGATCTCAGCTGAGCCTTGCGATCATCAGAGGCTTTTTTTTTACTTTTAAAAACATTTTTTCCGCCAAAGAAAAATGTTTTTAAAAGTAAAAAAAAAAAAACCCTCTGATGATTGTGCGGCTCAGCTGGGGTGGGGTGGGGGCACGGATTTTTGCTACCAGTTCTCCAAACCACCCCCCGCCATCACTACTGGATGGGGTGATCTGGTCCAGACTGGGAGCATTTCACCCCTGATCTCGGTAGACCCTGTGTCACTACCATTACACAAGCTACATTGGTTGCCAATTGGTCAAACTGCAAATCAAAGTTCTGGTTATCAAGCCCTGTATGGCACAGGACCTGGATCCCTGAGGGACCAGGGATCATTCCTGTCTCCAATCATTTCAGAGTTGGTAAGTCCATGTCTCCTCCATTAAAACGTTTCATCTTGTGGGACCAAAGAAACAAGTCTCTCTGTTGCATTCCCTCAGAGATAAGGATGATGCCTCCTATCCTAGCAGTGCAGAAGACTTTGAAAACCTGGCTTTGGTCCCAGACCGGGCTGATTTTTATTATTTGTTTAATGGGCCCTGTTTTGTTTTGTGGCTTTTGTTATTAGGACAATTTAGTCCAAGCTGCTTGTTCATTTGGCATTTTTAGTTGTTTCTTATGTCTTTTTTAATTTTGTGCACCACTCCAGAGCCCACTAATGTTAGATGGCCAATAAATTTAAATAAATAAATAACTTACAAGTCTATGATACATCATCACCATTATAGAACTCAACAACAACAGCAACAACACCACCATCTATGAATTCAAAGTAAGACAGAAAAAATATACAATCAGAGACAATAACCCTTCACTTCACCATCTTTAGCCTTTCACCTTTCATTACTCCGCTCTCATGCAGATGTAATGGTTGGACAACTGGCATATTTTCTATTTCCGTTCTCTGATTGCCTCCAAGAAACTTCTAAACTCTGAAAGTTCAATTCTTTCAAGCTATTAACTTTTATCATTCAACAACAGTAACTTAGTACTTTTACTGCAGAAAACAAATTCTTAGATGCTTGTCCAAAACAATATGATAATAAATCACATTCAGTTCATGAAATCTTTTGAACAGAGACCCAGAAGATTGGACAGTTCATCTTCATAACAACTGCTGAACAAGATGGGACTCATTTAACAAAAGCAATCCTGAATACAATCTATTGACTGACAAATCAGCTTTTATGCAAGATGTTTGAATCTAACAAGGAGTTAAGTAGTAGGATTCTTATTAGGTTTGGCAGCTAGGCCATCTTATTACCTAGGTACATGAGGCCTCAGTAAGGCATTCCTACAAGTAATTAATATTTTGTAATGACGCAGCCAGAACACATATCTCAATTAAAGGATCTAGAATCAGGTACATTAGGGCAGTAGTGAGTTCCACTTACCTTCGCTACCGGTTTGGAACTGTGAGCACGCGGTGCTTCTGCACATGCGCAGAACCTTTTGCGCATGTGCAGAGCATCCATGATGATGCCCAGGCAAGTGGGCGGAACCTCCCACCGCCACCACTACCGGTTTGCCGAAACCGTGGTGAACCGGTAGAAACCCACCACTGCATTAGAGTAATCAAGTTAAATAAAATTGTAATAATAAATGGGGATGACCTTGGGAGACTGACAAAAAGATGCTGCCTAGGGAATGGTCAGATAAGAGGGATCATAACCCACAACTGCATAGTTGATAGAGCAAGAGGCACAGGAGGTACCCTTCCTAAGTTATTGAGCTGTAAAGGTGATGGCGGGAGAACTGTACTTTCAGACTTGTAAAATTCTGTTAATGTAGCTTCAAAATAATGCAGAATTATCTTATCTGGTCATGTTTCTAGCCCGATTTACCTAGTAAGGCTGACATTAGTTGAGCAGGTAGCAGGTTATATTTGTGGTCAGTTGTTACTAGGAAACGAAATGATTTTTGCTGAGAGGGCACACGGACTATATTATATTCATATCCCTTCTAATTTTAAGAACTTTCAGGAGGCATGTAACTGTTAAATTGATTTAATCAATGAATCTATCATTTATTTCTGACAATATATGTGACTACATTTTTAAATCACAGAAGAATTTTGAATCACTATAAATGAAAACAAAGAACATAATTTTTAGAAAGTGCGTTGGTTCCAATAGGTTCACATTTTTTTCATAGTGATATATTTAATAATTGCCCCCACCTGCCATATTAAACGTTACAATCTGGTTAAAAAAACTTTTTGGCATCTCAGCAGAGAGGGAATCCAATGTTTTCAGCAGATGAAATGGCACTGGATTATCCCACGCTGTTATAAATAACATCTCTTCTGAAGGAAGGGGAAGAATTTATACCTTGCCTTCCTCTTAACTGGAGACAGAGCCAAGATCACTAAAGTGTGATAATTTAGCTAACGGATTATCCAAAAGTGGATAACCCATTATAGATTAAAGACAGAATATTAATCAACTAAAAATTATTTAACCAGTTTACATCTTTGATGCTATGGTAATCATTATCCAGCCCTTCCTGTTAAGTATAGTTCTTTTTCTATTCAAAGCCACCCTGAATAGAATAGCTGCTGACACATCCCAGAAACAAAACTTCTAAAACCTATGATTTAAGACCTCATCTGAAATCAGGTTTGAAAGACTATTTTCAGTGATTGAAAACTAATCTCTCTGGGACAGCCACTTAGAACAAGTTTCCATGGAGAAGCTGGTTCAAAGACCAGCAGTCTGAAGAAGGTGGGCTTTACCTTTAACTTCTCCACACTGCCACACATGTGGGGTGCTCCCTGTAACCCTTACGCATCGGACGCTGCAGGACTCTGAATAAATTCAAAGCAATAAGACATCCTGAAGGGAGCCAGGCTAGATGTTCTTTTTATAAGTTGTGATACAGGGATAACAGTGTCTTGAATTGTAACTTTTCCTTTCCTTGCCCTCTTCACCAAATAATATCCCCATTATTTAAATCAGCTATGAAATGCCTATCATTTTGCTTCATAGGTATAAAAAAATGAAACATTTGAACCTGATCCTAGCACTTATTCATAGGAAAGTAGTTGTATTCCTCCAAATTACAGAGACAAAAAATCATGCAACATAAAGTAGGATTGTTCTGACAGGAGATAACTCTCTGCTTCATGGATCTTCTGCAGTGTTAATATCTAAGCTATTGTTTCTTTACAAAATTTGGATTAAACTATGGAATTTGCTGATTTATGATGGAGTCAAAACCACCAATTAATTTTAAAAGAAGACTAGACAAATGGGTGAGAGATTAGACTACTGATGGCTGTTAGCATTGATAGCTGCATGTCTTACATACCAACAGTGGCTTCTGTCCATACATATGAGTATACCAAATACGCCCAACTGCTGTCGTGAAATTCTATGTCTCATAAAATGCTACTCTGGATAAACTTTTGTCTGCTCCAACAGGATTTTCATGACAATATATTCCATGGATCTCTCAGCACAAGGAGCAGATGGTCCAACCATCTGGATGTCTTTTACCATTTGATGGTGTTCTTTTCAATATCTGCTAGCTAGTTTATATATTTAAGGATTGTTTTATCAATGGGTTCTGCCTCCCTATTTTAATGAATGTGTCTTATTATGTAATGTTTTTACAATGTGATGAGCCATCCTCAGTGATGCAGGGTCAGGATAAAACATCTGCATGCAGAAATAAATAACCAACAAGTAAAGCTTTTGTCCAAATTCGTGGGGAGGGGAACTACCATTCTTTCACTACTAAGAACGATTTCTCATGTTTATGTTTTTTTTAAAATGATGTATCCATACTTAGAAATTCAACTCCACTCCACTCCATTCATTTCTTTTCTGCCACTAAAATTCCAACTAAGTACCCAGTTTTTTGATTGTATGTTACAGTGTTTGTAGACAATACTTGCTAACCTACCAGCAGTACAATCTGGGAAGGCAGTGCATTCAATAAGACCATGTTGTCTCAGAGAGTAATAAACTTATCTACAGGTTGAGAAAAAAACGCAAGCAAAACAATTGCTAGTAAGAACATTTTGTTTTTCAGCTTCAATATGATATATTTATCTATGTAAGCTCTACTGAAGTAGCACCCTTGATATTTACATAACCTAAAATAAGCATGAACAAGCTTTTGCTCCCAAAAGTAATACTAAATAAAGGGCCACAAGTTACATAGCCAAGTGAATGTAGTCCATGACTGTGCTTGGCATGACCAAGATCAGTTTTCCTCTTGCCCCTTCCAGGAATCTTGGGGGCATCAGGAATGCTTCCCTTCTCTAGCACTGCTAACGTATCCAAACTTTCTGATTCCATACTGCATTTTCATGCAGCTTAGATGGTTTATCAGTGGGGAAAAGCAGATGACCAAAAATCATAGACCAGTGTTTCTCAATCTTGGGAACTAAGGGTGGACTTCAACTCTCAGAATTTCTAGAGGAATTCTGGAAGTTGAAGTCCACACAACCCAAAATTGCCAAGGTTGAGAAACACTGTCCCAGACAACCGCTTAAAATGGACCAAGAAAATTTTGAACTTGACACTTTTTTAAACCTAGTAGCCAGGCTGAGGTTAGGTTCACGCATCATATTAAATAAATTGTTTTAAGTTACTGTGCCCTGAACTAACCCTAAACTATAAACTGGGCAACCCTTAAGCTCTTTTTTACAGCTCTGAGCATTCTTTAATTGTACCACCACATTGTTTGGTGACATTTTGAGATGAGGAACTAATGAAAACTGTAATGTGAACCTACTATAGCTGAGCATAACTAAAAAATAAATCTCCTACCTACAAAACAAGAAAAAGTAGAAAATCCTAGGGCCACCTTCAAGCCTGTTCACTTTGCATTATTACTATGCCACTGCAGTACTCATCCTATTCAAATTCAGCCTCAACTATGGAAACTCCCTGGATGAATTTGGATCTATAATTTTGTCTCTTATTCCAACCTAATTCACAGAGTTGTTTTTCCAAGCATAAACTGAAGGGAACTTCTCATTCTCAAAACCATTGTTCCTAGGGAAAATTGAACAGCAAAATAAAAATATAAAATATAAAATAAAATAATATGCAAACATTAAGCACAGTCCCTGCTTAAAAAAAAGGGCGCATGTTCTTGACATAAACTGGGTTCACACATGACTTCAATGTAACACTTTTGGGTAAGAGGTGTAAGTTCAATGTGATAGTCATTCCTTTATTTATTTATTTATTTATTTATTCACAACAATATATATAAGTATCATACAAAAAAGATTATATATTATATAAACATATATATGAGTAAATATTAGGAGGAATAAGCATTATATATATAAGAAGAAGAAAAAGAAAAACAATAGGACAGGAACGGTAGGCACGTTTGTGCTCTTATGCACGCCCTTTATGGTCCTCTTAGGAATGGGGTGAGGTCAATATTAGAAAGTTTTTGGTTAAAGCTTTTGGGATTATGGGAAGAGATCACAGAGTCAGGTAAAGTATTCCAAGTATGATGATTCTGTTACAGAAGTCATATTTTCTGCAATCTAGATTAAAGCGGTTAACATTAAGTTTAAATCTATTGGTTGCTCTTGTATTATTGCAATTAAAGCTAAAGTAGTCTTTAACAGGAAGGACATTACAATAGATGATTCTATGAGTTAAACTTAGGTCTTGTCGAAGGCGACGGAGTTCCAAGTTTTCTAAGCCTAGGATTTCAAGTCTGGTGGGATAAGGTATTTTGTT
This sequence comes from Ahaetulla prasina, assembly GCF_028640845.1. Taxonomy (NCBI): domain Eukaryota; kingdom Metazoa; phylum Chordata; class Lepidosauria; order Squamata; family Colubridae; genus Ahaetulla; species Ahaetulla prasina. The sequence goes on along the minus strand of NC_080544.1, from coordinate 59,587,340 downwards.
GTTTTCAGAGGAATGAAGAACTCTTCTTGTAAAATATTTCTGGACATGTTCAATTGTATTGATTTCAGAAATGTGGTGAGGGTTCCAGACAGGCGAGCTGGAATAGAATAGGTCTAGCAAATGTTTTATATGCTCTGGTTAGCAGTGTAGTGTTTTTGGAAAGAAGCTACGCAAGATTAATTCTTTTGAATCTCTATTTTGGAAAAATTTCCTGACATTATTAACAATAAGCTCTACAAATGCCTATTCCTAACTAAACTGTAGTTTTTATGGTATGTAATATATTTCTACTTGCAAAAATCAGCATTTTTATATTTGAATTCTTTCAGAACTTATGGATGGACAAATCTGGAATTCGTTTACTTATTTTTGATTTATAAGTAACAGCTAAGCTTTTAGATATGTAGACTAACTCTTAGAATTCGGAGCAATAGAGATACTGGCTATGAAATCATAGGAGCTTATGTCCACCTCTATGGAGAGTACTCAATCTGGATGGCACAGGTTGTTTCTTTTAATAAAGGCCCATCCTTCTAATACTGAACATGACTGGCTTAAGCTCTCCCCTTAAAAATAACAGTTCAGATATACTTGTTATAACAATGGAAAACCAAGGTGCATTTGTAACTGCTCACACTGCTAAATTCTGCACAAGCTGTAGCTTCCAAATGCTCCTCAACAACAGCAATGGGTACAGTGTACTGCAGTAATCAACTTAGGAAATAACTAAAATGCAAGTCACAGTCAGCACAGTTTCCTGGTCCAAGAAAGGTGCAACTGGCACACAAGACAAATAGTGCAAAAGTCATGATTATCACTTGTTCCTCAAAAAAGGGCTACAAGTCCAGGAGGACCCTAGGCTCATATACTTGTGACAGTTACAATATCCCTACAGCCATGTGATTGTGATTTGGGTAATTGACAACCAGCTTGCAATTACATTGTAGCATCATGTGGTCATGTGATCACTATTTATAACCTTTAATGCTGCCTTCCATCAAGTAAAGTTGATGTGGAAGTCAGCCAGAAAAGGCAATTATATGACTGTATGATGCTGCAACCATGTGGGATTCACTTAACAGCAACTAAAACTGCTGGGACTACCATTGTAAATTGTTGCTGTCAGATGTAAATAACCAGATCCAGATGTAAAGAGTTCAATTAGCTACTTTATTGCGCATTCTAATTACGCAGAAATCTTCCCAGACTAGCAGTCTGCATCTGGGCCAGATTAGATAAAGTTCCACAGCATTCAAAGGGGGTGGGGGATATCAGACCATGGCCTCTAATGCCTACATAATAACTCCAGATGAGTCCTTTCTCTGGCTTGGGCTCTCTCAACATTGCAGTCATTTGATGTTGCACCTTATGACTACATTAGCAAATGAGTTCCTGGCCCCATTTATGTTGGTAAGGAAGAACAACCTGTATTACTTCCTCCCACTCCCACCAGAGTTAATCCACAAGCACAATTGATACTGTTTTGGTCCTATAACCTTGTATGAAACCAAACTGACAAGGGTCCAGATAATGATAGCCATTTCTTCTCAACTGTAATCAAAATGGGTATTTATTCAGTCTTTGTGTGGTTAAATGTAGTCGCCCATTATGACAACATATTTTTTTTTACTTACTTCTTGATTTTATTCTTAGAAGAACAGATGGAGAACATTGGCCTGGAGAATAGTAACAGATCTCCTATATTCATTATTGTTTGATTCTTCCACTGTTACTACAGTTGAATCTTCCTCTATAGAAGTTTCTAATTAAGTTCTTTCAGAATGCAGAGTAGAAGCCCCTTTCCTTTCTATAAGGCATAGCCATGCAATTCTTTTTATTGAAGTCCACTCTTGATCTTTCAATATAATACTATTGGGGACTTAATACTTCAAGTGGGTAGGGTTTCATTATTTATACATAATTATCCTTCAATGTTTTTGTTTGGTCACAATTCAGCAGAAGTGGCATACCTCAAATGAAAAGAGCACATCTTGGTTTAACCTGGAGCAGTGTGTGGCAGCAGCATGATAGGTCAGCATAGTGGCTCAATAGTTAAGTCGCTGGGCTTGTTGGATAGAAAGTTGACAGCCCCAGGTTCAATATGCAAGCGCTGCGTGGTGGGTTGAGCTCTTATTCCTGCCTCATGTCCTATCAATTTAGCAATTCAAAACATACGCAATGCAAGTAGATAAATAGATACCATTTCAGTGGGGTGGTAACAATGTTCTATGATGTGATGCTGGCTACTTGACCACGGAAATGTCTTCAGACAATGCTGGCTCAACAGTCTCGAAATGGAGATGAGCACTGCCCCAAATAGTCTGTAACGGCTTGTGGAGTGAAATCTGCAGATTCTTTTACCCGTTACCCTTTTTTAAGTATGTGATTCAATGATTTCCAGTTATACTCCTGCTGGTGTTTATATATGGCTATATTTTGCAGCTCAGGGTAGAAATGAAGGTTCCTTGGTCTGTTTGAGCTTGTTTGGGGTTTTTTCCCCAATCATTTCATTACTCAAACTAGGTAACATCATCAGTGCTGGTAGGGAGTGAGTTTGCGTTCAATGTATACTCTAGTGCCTTTCCCTTTCACTGTTGGTGGGAATGGTTTTGGTGGTTCTTTGATTGGACTGAATATGTTTTTTTCAGTAGTTCTTTCTTAAGCTAGAGCCGATTTTTTGGAAAAATCCAAAGATACTGGGCGCAGTTATTTTGCAAGTGGAAGAAGTGATATGACAAAAGTGTTATGGCAAAAGTGTTAGAAAGCTAATGTGATAATGAGAAATTGCAAATTCCCGGCATTTTGTATATTTATACTTTGCTTTAAAGTTTATCAAAAAGGGAAGTACTGTAAATAATTTAACAATGACATTAATCTGGTCCTTAAAATGCACTTGAGAAAGTGATATATCTGATGTATCTTCAACAGCCAATTGGATGAAAAGTCTGGGTGCAAGGGAAATAAAAAACTGAAGGAATTATGAAGATCAAAGCAATGCCAATAGTTAAGCCCACTCAGATATTTCATATCGTTAACCTATGTTGGACTACTTACTCTCATCAACTTCAGGATCAGGGCCAAATAGATTGTGCCAAGTTGACTATATGATTTGGTAGCAGATTTCAGTCTGCTATTAGAAGCAAAAGAGGATGCGGCGGCTCAGTGGCTAAGACGTTGAGCTTGGATCGAAAGGTCGGCAGTTCAGCGATTCAAATCCCTAGTGCCGCGTAACAGGGTGAGCTCCCGATACTTGTCCCAGCTTCTGCCAACCTAGCAGTGCGAAAGCACGTAAAAAAATGCAAGTAGAAAAATAGGGACCACCTTTGGTGGGAAGGTAACAGCGTTCCGTGCACCTTTGGTGTTTAGTCATGCTGGCCACATGACCATGGAGACGTCTTCGGACAGCGCTGGCTCTTTGGTTTTGAAACAGAAATGAGCATCACCCCCTAGAGTTGGGAATAACTAGGACATATGTGCAAGGGAAATCTTTACCTTTACCTTATTAGAAACAATCTGCAAACCTCTTGATTTATGTTACTATTATAGTTGTTAGAAGAGCTAATAGGATTTTATTACAAGAAGATAGCTTCAAGATAATTATTAATAGGTGTAGAAAAGAACAAAATTATGGATAAAAAAACGATTATAAATATTTTTCTATTCATTAGAGTTTTTAAAAGGTTGGCTGATCTTCAGTACTTTGTGTCAAAATCTTGTATCGTTACTCATCTTCTTTAAAAATTAATGCCTATATGTAGGCTTTTTTATATAGATTTTTAGATTTACAGTGTTACTAATAAGGATTTCTTAGAAACAGCCTCTAGGCTGGATTAGGTAACATGATGGAGAGATATAATTAAATCTCCCATCTATATTTTAGCAAATATTAACCACAGGGAAGCCTATTCGGACTAGAACCCTTTGCTTGGTTACCAATTAAAATCTGAATCGGTTGGACAGAGGTTATTGGCAAGAAACCTTATAGACATACAGATAGCGGAGCGAGTTATAAAGTAACAGCATTCAGAAGGTCAGTTCAGATTCTAACATCTCCACTCACTACCAGAAAAGATCCTGCCTGAATCCTGAATAGCCCTGCCAGTTAGGGTGATAAATAAGCCAAGAATCTTACTTTTGGCAGAAACAACCATGATTAAAAAAAACCACTGACACCATGCTAAACTTGAGCTCAGACCCCTCTCTCTGACCTAGATCATCACAACCCCCCTCTCTTTGTCTCCCCTTCATCTCTTATCAGATCTTGCAGTTAATAGATGCAGTTTGAATCCCAGGCTCCAAACATTTTTAGCCAACCACAAAGAGGCAAAAAGAAGTGAAAGTGTGCTGTCACAATCTGCCAGAGGACCTGCAGGGTGAGAAAACTTCAATTTGCCATTGGTTCAGACAGATGGACAGTCAAGAAAAGAGGTCATCAAGCAGTCTTGGCCATATAGGGAGAAATGGAATGAAAAAATTAATTGGAGGGGAAACTGTCAAATGTTCTAAGTATTAAACTTTAAAACAAAGAGAAGAACTGCAAAAAGGAGAAGTCTTTCCAGCCTCTTGGAGGTAAACTTGAAGGTAGATTTTTATACTAACCAGGATCCTATCTTCACCCAGTCCTGCCCTCAAAAATCAACTGCCACTGAAGATGAGGGCCAATTAAAGAGTTTCTTAGGAAGATCGTCTCTAAGAACTTCTCCCTTTTCTTTTGCGCTTCCCTCTTTAGATTACAATTTTAGGTATCAATTTTAAACATTGTTTAAACATTTTATTTAAGCTAGTAAAATGAACAATCTAACAGTGATTGTTTTTTTATTCTTATGTTGCAATTCACTTAAGAAGTTAAAGGTGTGCAGGCTGAATGGATTGCCTGTGAAGAGGTAGAATGTAACAGATTTGACTGAACTATGTTTATTATCTTGGGGCTGAACCAGAAGGCATGTTGTGATGGCTACATTGGGGTTAGGATTAATATAGAGTCTAAATTAGTTTTATCTTTGAGCAAAATTGTAGGAATGTCATGGTGATTATTCCGGAGCCTGTTTTGGTGAGTCATCTTGGGATCTATCTTCCCAGCAGGAATTATCCATGGTGTTTGGGTTCTAGAACTGATACAGCACTTCCAGCTTTCTACAGCTGATTCTCAGAGAGACATGCCTGGAAGGTGAAGCTGACTTACAGACTTAAGATGTTAAATTTGGGGAATCCACAAAGATATTCCTGTCTGTAGGACTAACTGATATCCCAACATGGACACTCAGATCTGGGTGAATGTCAGGTATGACTGGACACCCGAAAAGACCAATTTGGACATATCATCAACACTGAGTTAGATGGATCAATAGTCTTATTTAGCAGTAATCAAGTTCCTTTCTTTCTAAAGCAACAACACTACCATATTGAGAAAACAGTGCTAATTTTTGCATGTTTGTTGAGAAGTAAGTCTTCCTGTCTTAAATGAAATTTACTCCCAAGTAAATGGAGGTAAGATTGCAACATATATATTCTAACTTTAAATGAAGAAAATTGTTTAGAAGGAAATACCTGGATAGATAGTGTTTCTGTCCTTGCATTATTGATGTACAATGAAAACATGATGTTCATAGAATATCAATGCTAGTAGATACTTCTATCAAATTCAGATTTGTATAAACATATAAGAAAGAAATAAGAGTTGCAACAATCTCTCTTAGGGATATAACTTGGAATCCATTTGTTCAAGCATTCAACTAACTGCTAAGAAATAAGCTGCTTTCCCTTAGCTATTGAGGGAAAATTATCTAATTTCCTTGTTTCACAAGATAGTTGTAACAATTCCCCAAGGTGAAAGATTTGTCATACTCCGATTCTGTGGTTTTGCCCTAAATGCAAAAACAGGAGGTGTTCAATACTGCAAGTCAGCATATGTCATACTCTTTGTTATTATAAAGCAGAAATGCCCTCCTTCTTGTGTACTGGCCAAAAATGAGTGCTCTTCTCCAAATATCTAGTATGCTTATATCTATCTATTCTTAACTTGGCAAAAAAACAACCACCTATGCTAGCATTAAAATTGCTTTCTCTATTGCCTGTTTCTTATCCTACCCCCAACATTTCTGTACCTAGTCATTGCCAGCTAACGAATGATTCCAAGATAATGGAAAATCTTGGGGCTGCCCTTGGATGGTACTGTAATAAGGGGGAAATACTCTTTTAAATCATACAACAAGAACAACTTCACTGCACTCACGAGCTGCAGATAACATGATTTTAGTGGCAGACAACAGAAAAAAGAAATTCCCAAGGCAAGTTTGTGCTATGGTTAGGTCAAATTAGAAAAGGCACTATGTATTCTTATCCTATAATATAATGAATTTACACAAGAACTCATGAACAATTTAGTTCCAGTTCAGGGGATATGCCTGGAGTAACTGGAAGATCATATTTATGCCAGTTTGTATAGCAGTAGCAGCCATAAACTGCCAAGCTAGTAGAACGTCTTTGCTGTACAGTGCTCCAAAATAAGGTGCTAGGGCTTATGCAACTATTCACTACTAAACCTTTAAAGATGAGTATACCAATTATTTTGAGTGCTTCTGGTGGTTTCTTCTTAAACAGTCAGCCTGCCAAAAAAAGGCTAAATAAATCACTCCATTACAAGAACCCATTACATTTATAAAGGGAAAAGGTTCAGATGGATTTGTAAGGGAAGGAGGATAACATTACACAAGAACCCAGCACTGCAAGTTTAGACAAAAAGATGTGAGGGAAAATGAGGTATTTTTCTCTTTCTTCTACACAAATGAAAGATAATAGATCCATTACATCATAAACTTGTTTAATATACAATGAACAGGAAGGAAGAGGACCTGCAGCAAAACTGGCAACATAGGGGATATGTTTGGTAAGGCACAGGCAAAATATTTGGCATTATCATTTGAGACAGTCCTTAAAAAGGAAGAACAAAGAGAGAATCAACAATAACAGAAGTAAATCTGTCTTTTCCATAGTTGGCTATAATGGATTAGTTTCATTAGTAGTAATTTTATACATTTCTTCCTTTGTCCTGGACTCCTATTTGTGTCTTGCAAGCTTCCTGCTGATATTAATGAAAGGACTGCAGTAGTTTGAAGTTTTCTACTTCATTGCCCTCAAAAAAAACCCATATAGACCAGGGGTGTCACACTTGCATCGTCAGGGTGTTGTCACACATCACATATGGGGACTTTTTCCCCTTCGCTAAACCAGGCGTGGGCATGGCCAGTGTGTGACCCATCTGGTCCACAGGCCACGAGTTTGAGAGCCCTGATATAAACCATCAAGTGAACCCAACAAACTAACTTTAGTAACCTTTCTGATAGAAAAAAAAATGTGCCAATTCAGGATCCTACATCACTGGCGTAGGCAGAAATTTTTGTGACTTGGGTCAAAGAGAACAAATGTATTTGTGGATATTGATTAATATAAAATGAAATAGTAGGAATTTAAGTCTACTTTTATGTGGAAGTAAATTCAACAGTAATCACTTTTGAAAAATCACAAAAAGGATTATGCAGCAGACATTCAGCCACCTTCACTGTAAGCACAGAAGCTTAAATAGTTAAAAGGGAATGGGGGTTCATTACCAATTTTCATATCATTTTATGCCCTCAGAGAACAGTTTCTCCTATTCTTAAAGTATCTGAAGGTCATTCCACATAAGATGTTTTCCTCATTAGGTTATGTAACAGTGCATATTTTTTTTAAATGAGGAGCAATATATAAATGCTTTAAATAGATAAGTACAAAACCATGTACTTATGACAATATTGCAAGTGTTTATTTTATTAGGTGGGTACACTGACTACAGCTCCCAATGAGAAAACGCCCCTGTTATCAGATCCATAGAGCCATAATTGGAAGAGACCATTTAAGCTTTGGTGCAGAACTCCAAATGAAAGCATCCACTGGCTGGCTGTCATTGTTTAGCCTATAAACAATGAACATACCCATGGACACCTGTGTAGGGAAAGTAAAGTGACATTTCTCTAATTATGCATATACAGTAAACACATTACTGCCAACTTCCTCTAATTATGTCAGCAAAAATCATAACCCTCTCCTATGTTTTAAAGAAGCAACTCAGTCTCTTACCAAAATGTAGGACACTTATTTTTACAAGTTTCAAAAAACAAAACAGCTGGGGCAATCTAAATTAGGATAAAGCAAAATCTCACAAAAGAGCATATAACTCTTTGTCACATTTTGGCAGGCCTTAATGAATGACTAATAGTGAATTTAGGATAGTTTTTCTTTCTGATTTTTTTTTAAAACTTATTTCGGAAAAGTGCACTTCCACATCCTCAGTTTCAAAATAGTATTTCAAAACAAGCACCTTCCACAAGGCATCGGCTTCTTGATATTTGGATAATTTGGTCACTCTGCCAACCACTGCTCTCTCTGTAACTCTGTCAAGCTCTCCAGAGCACAAGCATCAACTCTAGTGCAAACTCCTTCTATAGATTCCTGATTCAGTTATTTCCATGCATTGGCTGGATTGCCATGCAATCCATACCTCAACTTTATCCTGTTCTTTGAGTCTGCTCTATCTGTATACAGGGGTGTTTTTTTTTCTTGAGTTGTAATGCTAAGAGCTGCCATACCTGGGACAAGTGCATCCCTCAAGTAATCATTCTTGCTTTACCCAATGCCATACTCAGATCTAGCATCTGAGTCCCACATTTTGCCTCTCTAGTGGCTCAGCCTCAGCTTATTCCCTTGCCGCTCACATACTGCTAGCTTAGTTTACAACCCCTTCCCCAGGAAGTCTTGTCAATGGTGTGCCTTCTCATGGGGGTGGACGGGTGGACACATTAGCCACCTATCATCCAACTCTCAAGCGCTCCAGTTCCTCCTATGGTATTTCCCTTCCCATTCTTGTCTTCAGCAAGGAGACAGCAACCGGAGGCTCTCCAGATAGAGTATAACCCTCCTTACCTCTGACAATGCCAGGGCTGGCTGGCGCTTACAGGAGTTGCAGTCCAAAGAGCCTGGGCTCTGGAGAATAGCAGGCTGCTTATCCCTTGTCTTAAACGCACATTCCATACTTTCGGTCTTCTCCGACTAGCATCACATACGTTCCGACGTACACCCCCAACCTAGTCGTGACACGTGACCAGCGCGGACCCCCCAAATCTACAGTATTCCTCGGCTTTTTTCCCCCGCCCCCGATCTTTTCTTGCATCCAGGTATAAACCCGCCCACCTCCAGATCGCAGACCTCAGCAACCCCTCCCCCCACTCCGCCCCGCCACACACAAGCGCAAATCGTGGGGACTCTCCGCATCCCCCGCCTCTTACTCCGAAATCCCTCCAACTGTACACCCACACGCGCGCGCAACACACAACCGCAGAGCTTCGCCGCTCCGCCCCGCCCGCCAAGGAGGTAGTAGCCCCCTTGCCTCACCTGAGCTCCGGCCGCAGCTGGAGGTCTACCTCTCGGCCCACACGCCGCCCGACCCAGATCCGCTCCTCCGCCACTCACAACCTGAGCCGGTGCGGAGTGAGCGGCGGCCCGTCAAGGCGAAGCCGCAGCTGGGCAACCGGTACGAAAACCCGCGAGGTCTCTGGGGCGCCATCTAGCGAGCTCCTGCGGCAACGGCGGTTGCCCTCCGAAGGCTAGCGACGAACCTTAAAGAAGGTCCCGAGGTTCCGGGTCGCTGATTCGGTGGAGACTTAATTAGAATTAGGCATTTTTTCTCTCTGCTTTGTTTTATTCCAACGATTTTTTACGCCGCCCAATAGAAAGGGTTTGGGCGGTGTACAATGTCAACGGAGCATCACTATCGCCTCCATTAAATTAAATTCACAAATACATTTTAAAACAAACCACACAATTGCCCCCTAGCATGGTTTAGGCAGTGAAACTATTTTTAAAAGGAAGAGTAGTACTTGCACTTGCTTCGATGCTAGAGACAGGAGCACTTTGTTTCTGGGACCAGCATATTCCCATACTGTATAGGCAACCACTGAGAAGGTCTGCTCACCTCACCTCACCGTAGTGGGCCTTGAGCACCTCCTCTCTAGATGTCCACATACATCAGGGAGAGTCATACTGCAACCTTGAGGGAGAGCTGTGCCATATATGGCTTTAAAGGTAACCTGTAGTGTTTTCAAAGGTGTGTGGGGATTTTCTATAGTTGTAATAGTCTGGTCACTATTATTTGTTTATTTGAATTTATTGGCTGCCCATCACTACATTCTGTATCAAGTGTAGCTTCTGAATCAGCCCTATACAAAATTGGAGTTACGATTTCAGTTGTCCAGTTTTGTGGTGATCAGGGCATGGATTAATCTCCTAATTCAGATAACTGATGAGCAAGCCAAAGCACTTAGCCCTAGCACTTCTTTCTAGAGCCACGATTCACTTGGGGAGGATGCAAAGTAAATTATTTTAAACAAAATAATTAAAAATTATAATTACAAACCTTCTGAATATGTTAAGAGCTCACAATTCTTAATCCACAAAAAAGATCCTCAAAGTCAATTGAGCTCTAAGTGATTCTATAAAATACTTTAGACACTTTAGGAGTGTTGGAGGAGAGGATTACCAGCATATGATTTGTGTGCTGAGCGCTGTGCCATATGCGCTGAGATCCAAAGGTGCAGATTCAAAATCACTTGCAGCAGATTAATTCCCCCATTTACAAGATGTTAATGATTTCATGTGCAGAAGGGGATTTTCCATCCACCCACACACTTGCAACACAATAGAAGGTAAGACATTATGGTGAAATTCCAGGTCATCATAAAATGCCGGCAGGCATTTTTGAATATAGGTAGTCCTTGATTTACAAGAGTTCATTTAGTGACTGTTCAAAGTTACAACGACACTAGGAAAAGTGATTTAAGATTATTTTTCACGTTTATGACTATTGCAACATCCCTATGATCATGTGATCAAAATTCAGAGGTTTGAAAACTCACTCATATTTATGACGGTTGCAGTGTCCCAGGGTCACATTATTTCCTTTTGCAACCTTCTGACAAGCAAAGTCAATGGGGAAGCCAGATTCACTTAACAACTGTGTTACTAACGCAACAATTGCAGTGATTCCCTTAACTGTGGCAAGAAAGGTCATAAAATGGAGAAAAATTCACTTAATAACTCTTTCACTTAGCAATAGAAATTTTGGGCTCAATTGTGGTGATAAGCTGAGGACTAACTGTAATGAGAGATTTTTTTTCTGGATCTAGGTTTCTTTAGGTGTATTGGAGTTGTTGTTGTTAGTTGCGAAGTTGTGTCCGACCCATTGCAACCCCATGGACAATGTTCCTCCAGGCCTTCCTATCCTCTACCATCCTCTGGAGTCCATTTAAGCTCATGCCTACTGCTTCAATGACTCCATCCAACCACCTCATTCTCTGTTGTCCCCTTCTTCTTTTGCCCTCAATCTTTCCCAGCATTAGGCTCTTCTCCAGTGAGTCCTTCTTTCTCATTAGGTGGCCAAAGTATTTCATCTTCAGGATCTGGCCTTCTAAAGAGCAGTCAGGGTATCGGAGTACAATTATCCTATTACATTGGGTAGTCATAATATATACAGGATGAGAACACTAGGCCACAAAAAGTCATTCTGGGGGGGAGGTGTCACAGGAGGCCTGGGTCACATGCGTGGTTAATTTCGCTTCTGAAGATTGTATTATAAAAGGCAACTCTGAGTAAAGAGCAAGTCAAGGGGTGACATTTTTCATCAGAAAATTGAAAAGAAAGAAAGCATTAAACCTCTTGCTCCCTTCTGCACAAAATTAAAGTACTTGGAAGCCTAGAATTCACATAGTGTACTTGACTCATTTGTGTGCAGAAAGGAAGTGGGTGAGTTTTGGCAGAGGAAAAACTGCTACCAACGCACATCACAGTACCTGGAAAACCAGAAATCACACCATCAGCTTTTAGATGCATTCTTTATGAAATTAACTCTTTGATGTATATGAAGCTGCATATTCTTGTTCAGAACTTTATAATTACATTTTACCCTCAAGAGAAACAGTGCTAATTCTTCAACTGTATTTTTCCCCAGTTAAACCAATGGCTTTTGCAAACAAAAGGCTACATGTCACTCCCTCTGTCTTCAGCAATGATTTACAACAAAATTTTGGCAGGGGAGAGGGAGGGCACTGCATCTGGAAGGTGTTGAGGGTTTTCTGATTCACCTTCCCTGACTGTTCTGCAGAATATGAAGTCATTGGCTGTATTGCAAAACACAATGAACTAGCCAACTACATTTTATTCAGGTGATGATGGTTGGGGTGTGTGTTTGTTTTAATTTAATTTACATCCAATGGCACATTTCTGCCCCAAGGGCACTTAAAGTAGTGAACAATTGAAATGTTAAATATAAACAATTAAACACAGATTCAAGGAAGTAAAATGACTATTAATTCAAACTGAAAAACATTAGCTAAAGAGGAGGATATCGAGTTCTTTAAAAGAGGATCAAGCAAATGCAGTCTGTGTGGTTTAGGATGATCAGATTTCCAAAAATAATTGTTCAATACAATTGAACGTGTCCAGAAATATTTTACAAGAAGAGTTCTCCACTCCTCTGAATACAACAAAATACCTTATGCCATCAGACTTGAAATCTTGAATTTAGAAAACTTAGAACTCCGCCGCCTTCGACAAGACCAATGTTTAACTCATAGAATCATCTATTGCAATGTCCTTCCTGTTGAAGACTACTTCACCTTCAATCATAACAATACAAGAGCAAACAATAGATTTAAACTCAATGTTAACCGTTTCAATCTTGATTGCAGAAAATATGACTTCTGTAACAGAGTTATTAGTGCTTGGAACACACTAGCTGACTCTGTGGTCTCGTCTCAAAATCCCCAAAGCTTTAACCAAAAACTCTCTACTATTGACCTCACCCCATTCCTAAGAGGTCTATAAGGGGCGTGCATAAGAGCACAAACGTTCCTACCATTCCTGTCCTATTGTTTCCTTTAGTTGTATTCCTTTTATGTATTCAATTCATGCTTATATTTATATAATTATTTAATATGTATTTGACAAAATAAATGAATGAATGAATGAATGAATAGAATAGAATAGAATAGAATTTTATTGGCTAAGTGTGATTGGACACACAAGGAATGAATGAATGAATGAATGAGTGAGTGAGTTACTTCAACAACATTGTCTCACAGAAAATTGACAATACAACTGCAAGCATGAAAATGAGTCCTCCTTTAGCTTCCAAGGGACCAGGGTGCCTCTGAAGGTCAGTGCTCTAAGCACTAAGAACCCAGCACAAATCTAAGCCTGTATGCACACCAATAGTGAAAATACCTGCACAGTGTCTCTTGGCAGAGAAGGTTAATTTTCATAGACGCTAGTGGCTCTTTTTTTTTTTTGGCAGGGCAATAAGGGTCTCTAATATCATTAAACCCAAGTGTGAGGAAAAAGACAGCAGCTAAAATGTTAAGGCCAGTTGTGTGACCTTCTCCAATACAGTTGGCCTGGCTGTTTGCCAAAACTTAAAACACCCTCCCATCCCCCCTCCCTGCTAAAGCTTCTTTCTTAAAACAATTGTGGTCTTTGCCTTTCATTGTGCCAATCGACTTTAGAAGTCTGTGTGTGTGTGTGTGTGTGTGTGTGTGAGAGAGAGAGAGAGAGAGAGAGAGAGAGAGAGAGAGGGAGGGAGGGCAAAAGGGGGAAGGAGGATTCCCAGCTCTAAACAAAGGGAAATCCCGGAATGCCAGCGAAAGGCGGTGCTCACGTTCCTCCTCCCTTGCTCAAAAGCCCCAACATGATATTGGAATTGGATGCCATTATATACCTGCTGAGGGGATAATTTGAATAACTTGAAAGATATAAAAGCTCTAAACATATTTGTTTAAAAATCTAAAATCTATACTTAAAATAAATGAATATAAAGTAATAAAGTTCTTTAAAGTTGTAATTCACTTTGCTGCTGAAAAAGAAAAGAAGCTTAACACCTTAAATGGTATTTATTAACTGAAATATCATCAAATCAAATATATAATGAGGTATATTATAATGACCTTTGTTTTCAGAAAGAAGCATGATGGAAGTTTTTCAATAAAGGGGGAAATATAGAAAAACTTAGTGTCATGCTCATATATCATCTTTACAGATGTTGTTAACACTATACTATGGCAGCATATGATGGTACAATGTTTCAATCAATTTCAGGATGAAAACTCATCAATGAGGAGGAGGAGTATAATTTATTAACCTTGTATGATATCAGTTTCTCAAGGACTCTAGAAGGACCCGAGGAAGAAATCTCTGCCCCTCCCACTTTCCCTTTCCAACCCAGCCTTCCAAGGGACCTTGAGGAGAAATCTCTGCCCCTCCCACTTTCCCTTTCCAAGGCAGCCTTCCAAGAGGACCTCTAAAAGAGCGAAAGCTTTCTCCTGGCCGTTTACCACCACCACACCTCCACGCCCGGCCATCCTAGGAGGGGAAGTTCAAGGACCACATCGATGGCACGAGCTCAGATTGCCGGCTGGGGATGATGGGCGCTGCAGTGCGATCTCGGGAGAGACTAGGGGGGAAGAAAGAATGACTGTTTCCCCACACCCTAGGATTGGGGAAAACATTGACCCCCCCCTTAGTTGGGGGAGAAGGGTGGCGCTCCAAAGCGGTCGCCTCCATCCATCAATCCATCCTTCCTTCCTTACTTCCATCCATCCATCCATCCTTTTTTTTCCCCCAGCGAGCGGTGCGTGTGTGTGACATGCAAGCAAGACGTCTCACGGGGCGTGTGTGTGTGTTTGTGGTGGGGGTCTCGTCCCAGCCACCCACTCGCTCCCTTTCCTCTTGTGGGCTGTTCCCGTTCGCCTGGCCTCCATCCTCCGATCTCCTGCGCTGGGAGCGGCGGCGAGCCAGCGGCAACCGGGCACCGCGGACTTTGTAAGGAGGAAGGTGGGAGGAAGCGGAGCTGCCGGCTGTGGGGGTTGAGGCGTGCAAGAGGAGTGGCGTGGAAAGGCCTTTTGTGTGTGTGTGTGTGTGTGCCTGTGTGCTAGGGAGGAAGCGGAGCTGCCGGCTGTGGGGGTTGAGGCGTGCAAGACCTCCTCCTCTTCCTCCACGCCGCTCCTCTGCACGCCTCAACCCCACCATCCCCACCCTCTCCGCGTGAAGGTCACCTCCTCCCTCTTCCAGGCGGCGGCGGCGCTCGGCTCGGCTCAGCGGAGCGCCACAGCCGGCAGCTCCGCTTCCTCCCACGGTCCCAGTCCAGAACGGTGAAAGCGACATGCCGCGCGCCCGCCACCGCTCGCTGGATTGGGACCGCTTGCTTGTCCGCGGCGGGCGGGAGCCGCCAGCCTTCTCGGCCGACGCCACCGCTCGGGAAACCCTCCTCCCTCAGCCGAGAAGGCTGGCGGCTCCCCGCCCGCGCCGGACCTGTGCCGACCATCCAGCCGAACGGTGAAAGCGAGCGCGCCGCATGTCGCCACCGCTCGCTGGACTGGGACCGTGAGGAAGCGAGCTGCCGGCTGTGGCGCCCGCCGAGCCGGAGCGAGCGCCGCCGCCTGGAAGAGGAGGAGGTGACCTCACGCTGGAGAGGGTGGGGATGGTGGGGTTGAGGCGTGCAAGAGGAGCGAGCGTGGAGGAAGAGGAGGAGGCGCCCTCTTGCACGCCTCAACCCCCACAGCCGGCAGCTCCGCTTCCTCCCTAGGCACACAGGCGCACACACACACACACACACACAAAAGGCCTTTCCACGCCACCCTCTTGCACGCCTCAACCCCCACAGCCGGCAGCTCCGCTTCCTCCCACCTTCCTCCTGCCAAAGTCCGCGGTGCCCTTGCCATCGCCTCGGCCTCGCCGCCTCCCAGCGCAGGAGATCGGAGGACGGAGGCCAGGGCGAACGGGAACACTGCACCACCAGGGCTTCCCCGCCAATGCACAGCCCGCCAAGTTTGCGTCCCGCCCACCAGACACGGGAATGGGGGCGACAAACCCGCGAGACCTCGGCGGGCCCGCTCCCCCCTCCCATGGAGTCCGCTCGGTACCCCTCCTGTGCGGGGTCCCCGAAGACGTAGACTCGAGTATAAGCCGAGGGGACGTTTTTCAGCACAAAAAACGTGCTGAAAAACTCGGCTTATACTCGAGTATATACGGTACTTTATTTGGCCTGGTGTGATTATAATCTCAGTGTACATAAAAAAGCAACAGAATGATGATGAAGATGATGAAGATGATGATGATACCAATAAGAGGGGAGAGCGAGAAAGATATTAAAAATAATAATACTGCAGCCGTGTGGTAGTATCGATAAATACACATAGACATTAAACAGCACTGTGAGAATTAGGTGTTCAGCAGAGTGATGGCCTGAGAGGGGAAAAGAGTATCTATAGTGCTTTGGCTGCAGTGCTCTGTAGCACCAGCCCAAGGCGGTTTATGTCTAGGATGTGAGGGGTCTGCAGATATCTTCTCAGCCCTCCTTTTGACCCACGCAATATACAGGTCTTCTGTGGAAGGCAGGCTAGTTGTCGCTGTTCTTTTTGCAGTCTTCACTATCCGTTGGAGTCTGCACCTGTCCTGTTTGGTTGCTGTATCAAGCCAGATAGTTATAGAAGTACAAATGACAAGACTCAATAATTCCTTTGTAAAACTGTATCAACAGCTCCCTGGGCAGTCTGAACTTCCTGAGTTGACGCAGGAAGAACAATCTTTGTTGTGCCTTTTTAATGATGGTTCTAATGTTAACTGTCTGTTTCAAGTCTTGGGGGATTATAGAACCCCAAAATTTGAAGGATTCTACTGCTGATGCGGTGCTGTCAAATATGGTAAGAGGTGGTTAAAATAGAAGGATTCCTCCAAAAATCCACTCTCATCTCTACAGTTTTAAGAGTATTCAGCTCTAGATTGTTACAGAGGAATTATTGAGTCTGTCATCTGCACCTCTATAACTGTCTGGTTTGGTTTTGCAACCCAACAAGACAGACACAGACTTCAGAGGATAATTAGAACTGCAGAAAAACATTTGCTGCCAACCTGCCTTCCATTGAGGACCTGTATACTGCACGCGTCAAAAAGAGGGCTGTGAAAATATTTACAGACTACTTGTATCCTGGACATAAACTATTTCAACTCCTACCTTCAAAATGACGCTGTAGAGCACTGTACACCAGAACAACTAGACACAAGAACAGTTTTTTCCCAAACACCATCACTTTGCTAAACAAATAATTCCCTCAACACTGTCAAACTATTTACTAAGTCTGCACTACTATTAATCTTCTCATTATTCTCATCACCCATCTCCTTCCACTTATGATTGTATGACTGTAATTTTGTTGCTTGTATCCTTATGATTTATATTGATATTTATTGTTTCCTGGTTGCTTATTTGTACCCTATGACTATCATTAAGTGTTGTACCTTAGAATTCTTGATGAATGTATCTTTTCTTTTATGTACATTGAAAGCATATGCACCAAGACAAATTCCTTGTGTGTCCAATCACACTTGACCAATAAAAAAATCTATTCTATTCTATTCTATTCTATTCTATTCTATTCTATTCTATTCTATTCTATTCTATTCTATTCTATTCTATTCTTTTTTTATTTCTTTTTGTCACAACAGTATACACAAACAAATGTCATAGATAAAATTCTATTCTATTAAAAAAATTAATAAAATTCTATTAATTCTATTAATTCTATTCTATTAATAAAATTCTATTCTATTCTAGATTATTATGGCTGCACAACAGGGCCAATTGTTCAACTTCATGTCTATCTGCAGACTCATCACCATTTCAGATGAGGCCCGTGAATCATCTGCAAACTTCAGAACTTTGACAGAGGTTCCCTTGAGCTGCAGTCACTGGTATAGAGAGAAAAGAGAAACCAAGGGAGCACACGGCCCTGAGGGGAATCTGTGCTTATTGCCCGGGTACTAGGTGTAATTTTCCCTAACCTCACCTGTTGCTCCTTATCTGGCAAAAAATTGAGTATCCACCTAAAAGTATGAGTAGGCACACTAAGTTGGATCGATTTAGAGTCGAGAATTTCTGGAATGATGGTATTGAACATTGAACACTGAATCCACAAAAAGGACCTATGCATAGGTCCCTGGTGATTCAAAATGTTGCAGAATGTAGTAGTTGTAGAATGACATATTGTCAGCATCATCTTCTAACCTCTTTGCTAGGTAGGCAAACTGCAAGGGGTCTAATAGTGGACCGTGATGGCTTTCAGGTCTCTTTTCCTGTAAGCTTCCTGTTTGGTGTGATGAAGCTGGTTGAACTTTGCTGTAAACCAAGGCTTATTGTTGTCATATATATATGTATAAGATTGAAGGTTGAGCAGACTTCCCCAGCACTGCATGTGAGGGAACATATGCATCTGTAATTCAAAAATAGTTGCATAGCTGTTGCATTCATATATCTGCAAATTTTAACGTTCTGGCTGGGAGAACTCAAACAACAAAACATAAAAGCACTTGGTCTGCGTCAAGTGCCCGATCTTCGGACCTTCCGTCGTGAGCTCAAAACATATTTATTCATTAAAGCGGGACTGGCATAATTAGTGATGTATTTTAATTGGGTTTTTAATATTTTTTAACTTTTTAATTTAAATTTTAATAATCGGCCTTTAAAATTTGCTCTTTTTAATTGTTGTTTTAAACTGTATATATCTTTGTTTTTACTTTGGATGTACACCGCCCTGAGTCCTTCGGGAGAAGGGCGGTATAAAAATTTAATAAAATAAATAAATAAATAAAAATAAATAAAATAAATAAAACAGGAAGTAAGATTAAACTATCAGCATGCAGAACGTGCCTCTCCACACAATGTACAGTTGGGATTTGGGAGGTGTTTGTATCAGCCCATCTGTGGCCATCTGCAACTTACGCATACCCCTTCGCAGTTTAGGTATGTGACAACCACTATGGGAAGTTGCGGACAACTTTATAATCTTCTGGTTTCTAGTTTGGTGCCTATAACCACTACAGCAACTTATTTTCTAGCTAAACTTAATCTGCTATATAGTAACAGAGAGACAAAATATCTGACTTAAGTTTCTTCACTCCTGTTTTATGTGGAATAGAAATCAGCAAGTTTGGGCCCAGAGCTATCTGCTGCACGGTGGAGAGCAGAGGCAAATGATGATGATTGCATCATGTTATCACATGTCAGTTATGTATTTGTGTCAGACATTTTAACATAATTATGTACTTGCATCATTTGAATAATGACATCATTACATGTATGCTCTCATTTTGCCATAAATGTGGTTTGTAACAAACACTGCAAGTAAATCATGCTCTCTGATGAGACAAGACCAGTATTGTAGAACAGGAGGTCCCGCCATTAGAATAATATTGCAAAAATAACTAAAAGAAGCTAATCTCTGCCTCAGAAGTTCAGCATCACAGACTACAATGCTTGATGTAGTCAGGCACATAAATTAATTGCGCATGAAAATCCCTTTATGTAAAAACCAGTTTGTTTTCTTGAACTAAAAAAAATCCTCCTGTAGGGCAATAGACACAGCTGTATAGAAGCCAGCTAATAACAAAATTACCTGGCTGCTTTCCTGAAGCTGAGTAAATTTTTTTTTTTATTTATTTTTGTCACAACATCATACAAAAAGATTATATAGTATATACACATATAAACATATATAGGAAGAAGAAAAGAAAAACAATAGGACAGGAACGGTAGGCACGTTTGTGCGCTTATGCACGCCCCTTATGGTCCTCTTAGGAATGGGGTGAGGTCAATAGTAGAAAGTTTTTGGTTAAAGCTATTAGGATTATGGGAAGAGACCACAGAGTCAGGTAAAGTATTCCAAGCACTGATGATTCTGTTGCAGAAGTCATATTTTCTGCAATCTAGATTAAAGCGGTTTACATTAAGTTTAAATCTATTGGTTGCCCTTGTATTATTGCAATTAAAGCTGAAGTAGTCTTTGACAGGAAGGACATTACAATAGATGATTCTGTGAGTTAAACTTAGGTCTTGTCGAAGGTGACGGAGTTCCAAGTTTTCTAAGCCTAGGATTTCAAGTCTGGTGGGATAAGGTATTTTGTTGTTTTCAGAGGAATGGAGAACTCTTCTTGTAAAATATTTCTGGACACATTCAATTGTATTGATGTCAGAGATGTGGTGAGGGTTCCAAACAGGTGAGCTGTATTCTAGAATTGGTCTAGCAAATGTTTTATATGCTCTGGTTAGTAGTGTGGTGTTTTTGGAAAAGAAGCTATGCAAAATTAGGTTTACAACTCTTAGAGCTTTTTTGCTATGTAGTTGCAGTGGGCTTTGGCACTTAGATCATTGGACATGAAAACTCCAAGGTCTTTAACGGGATGGGGGTCGTCTGTAAGGTAATGTCCATCTAGTATGTACTTAGTTTTAGAGTTCTTTTTTCCTATATGTAAGACTGAGCATTTTCTGGTTGAAATTTGGAGCTGCCAATTTTTAGACCAAGCGGTTAGATGGTCAAGGTCGTTTTGAATGATAGAAGTGTTGTCTGTGGTGTTAAATAGTTTGACATCGTCAGCAAAGAGAACACAATTACTTGAGATATGGTCACAAAGATCATTAATGTATAGAATAAAGAGTGTTGGTCCAAGGACGCTGCCTTGAGGAACGCCACTCTTGACAGGAACAGGATTTGATAAAGCATTGCCAATTTTGACCACTTGTTGTCTGTTAGACAGAAAAGCAGATATCCATTTGTGGAGGGGTCCTGAGATGCCATAGGATGTTAGTTTAAGGAGAAGTTTATCGTGTACTACTGAGTCAAAAGCTTTGCAGAAGTCTATGTAGATTGCATCTATTGATTTGCCTTGATCTAGATTTGAAGTCCATATGTTTTTGCAGTGGAGAAGTTGTAAGTTACATGATAACTTTTTCCTGAAACCAAATTGTTTGTTGGAGAGTAGGTTGTTAGTTTCTAAGTGTGAGGTAATGGATTGATTGATGATAGATTCCATGACTTTGCAGGTGACGCAGCAAAGGGAGATCGGTCTGTAGTTTTCGACTAAGCTGGGGTCTCCTTTTTTGAAGATGGGGATGACTGTGGCTAGTGACCAAAGTTTGGGAAGAGAACTGGTAGTGAAAGCTTTATCAAAGATAATACTTAGGGGTTCAGCTATATTAATGGAAAGTTTTTTTAAGAAATATGCACATAGACCATCAGGTCCAATAGAAAGCGATGGTTTTAAGTTGTGAAGAGCTTTACCAACGTTGTCTTCTGTGAAATCTATATGAGTTAAATCATCATAGTCATTGCTGGTTCGTTTGTGGAATGTTGGATATGTGTTATCGGAGTTAACAAAAACTGAGCCAAAGAAAATGTTGAAGAGGTTTGCTTTGACTGTTTCATCATTGCATTCTTTGTTGTTAGAATCTTTTAGTGGTGGGATGGATCTTGAATCTTTAAGTTTACTGTTGACAAAATTATAAAAGGCACGATTGGAATTTGTGCGTAGAAGGTTTTCTTCTTGCTTGGTGTGGTAATTTGTGCATTCAGTTTTATTTGGTTGCATATGTTTCTGTAACGGTTTCTGAAGTTTGTAACATAGCCTTTTTGTTTCTTTTCCAGAGGATTTTTTTTGATTGAAGCTTTTTATTGATATGGGTAGTTTGTTTTCTTGGACATGGTAGTCATTCGTGGTACATATAATTTAATGACTCTATTGATTTCAAGTAGGAAGATTCTATAGAGGTCATCAGCGGTTATGCAGGTTGCAAACAGATTTTGCCAGTTCAGAAGTGAAAGATCGTTGTTTATAAGGTCGTAATTGGCTTTCTTGAAGTTGTAGTTGGGAGTTCTGGTGTTATGACGATTTAAGTATGGACGATATTGAGACGAAAATCAATCATGCAGTGGTCACTGTTTGAAAAGGTTCTTTAATTTGTAGTCCGTAAATTGAGTTTGGATTGTTGCAGAAGATGAGGTCAAGGCAGTTGTTGAGTCTTGTATTGTTAGTTACAAGTTGTTCAAGACCTAGGTTTGTAACAGCGTTGTATAGTGTAGTATGGATTGGGTCAGTTGAACATTCATTGGTTGTCCAGTTAATGAGAGGTAGATTTAAGTCACCCAGGAAGATAAGAGGGTATGGGCAAGAGGTAGTCCATGTTAGCATTGAGGTTAGAATCTTTTAGTGGTGGGATGGATCTTGAATCTTTAAGTTTACTGTTGACAAAATTATAAAAGGCACGATTGGAATTTGTGCGTAGAAGGTTTTCTTCTTGCTTGGTGTGGTAATTTGTGCATTCAGTTTTATTTGGTTGCATATGTTTCTGTAACGGTTTCTGAAGTTTGTAACATAGCCTTTTTGTTTCTTTTCCAGAGGATTTTTTTTGATTGAAGCTTTTTATTGATATGGGTAGTTTGTTTTCTTGGACATGGTAGTCATTCGTGGTACATATAATTTAATGACTCTATTGATTTCAAGTAGGAAGATTCTATAGAGGTCATCAGCGGTTATGCAGGTTGCAAACAGATTTTGCCAGTTCAGAAGTGAAAGATCGTTGTTTATAAGGTCGTAATTGGCTTTCTTGAAGTTGTAGTTGGGAGTTCTGGTGTTATGACGATTTAAGTATGGACGATATTGAGACGAAAATCAATCATGCAGTGGTCACTGTTTGAAAAGGTTCTTTAATTTGTAGTCCGTAAATTGAGTTTGGATTGTTGCAGAAGATGAGGTCAAGGCAGTTGTTGAGTCTTGTATTGTTAGTTACAAGTTGTTCAAGACCTAGGTTTGTAACAGCGTTGTATAGTGTAGTATGGATTGGGTCAGTTGAACATTCATTGGTTGTCCAGTTAATGAGAGGTAGATTTAAGTCACCCAGGAAGATAAGAGGGTATGGGCAAGAGGTAGTCCATGTTAGCATTGAGGTTAGCATATTTGCGTGGGTAATGTCATAGTCGGGGGCTCTGTAGCATAGTAAGAATCGAAGAGTAGTGTCAAGGGATAGGTCGCATACTATAGTTTCAGGAAGAGAGAGTTTATGTGCTACTTGGATATTTTTTAGATTCAGTGTCTTTTTGTAAAAGATAGCCACTCCACCACCTCTTCGGTTTTCCCGATCTGATCGATAGACTTGATATTCTTTGTTTGAGATAATGGAGTCAGGAAGGGATGAATTCAGCCATGTTTCACAAACAAAAATGATATCAAATGTGCCACTGTTTAATAAGAGGATAAATTCAGGTAATTTGTTGACTATGCTTCTTGCATTTATCAATTTGCATTTGAGATCTGATATGATTGGTGTTGAAGAGGTAAGGGGCGTGCATACCTAGTGAATGTTATACATTAGGATTTATTCTACTGGAGGGGGGGAAACACTGTGGATGTTCTAAAGCAATCAAACCAATAAATAGCATGTGACACAGAATGATCTTCACAGTACACCCCCAAAATAAATAGTAATGTTTCCCAAGGCAGGGGATTTCACAGTTTGTGTCCTGTCATCAGATCACAGCCAGCTAGAATTCTGATAGTCACAGAATTGCAAATTCTCAGAGGAAAAACACCCTACAAACACCCTTTCATGAATTCAGTGAAATCCATGGCAATTTTGATATTGTTCCTTCAGTGTCTCTACTTATTTCCAGATATATTTCTCTTGCTAAAATTATAGTACTCAGATTGACTGAGTTACATATATGAAAATGTATGCAAAATTTAGTTTAGTAGTCCAAACTGGCTTCAGAAGGATTCACATTTGGGGGCGGTGGATAAATTACAGGCAAAATATTGTTGCATAATGGAAATATATTTCTGCTGTCATGTCAGAGTATTATCAATTTATTTCAATGAGTTGTTTAAAAAAAAGCCTTGAACAGTTAATTGGTTATTCCTCTGCCCTGGTCCTATTAGATCTCTCAGCGGCTTTTGATACCATCGACCATGGTATCGTGCTGCGCCGGTTGGGGGGATTGGGAGTGGGAGGCACCGTGTATCGGTGGTTCTCCTCCTATCTCTCCGACCGGTCGCAGACGGTGTTGACAGGGGGGCAGAGGTCGACCGCGAGGTGCCTCACTTGTCGATTCTCTCGCCCCTTCTGTTCAACATCTATATGAAGCCGTTGGGTGAGATCATCAGTGGCTTCGGGGTGAGTTACCAGCTGTACGCTGACGACACTCAGCTGTACTTTTCCACCCCGGGCCACCCCAATGAAGTTGTTGAAGTGCTGTCCCGGTGTTTGGAAGCCGTATGGGTCTGGATGGGGAGAAACAGGCTCAAGCTTAATCCCTCCAAGACGGAGTGGCTGTGGATGCCGGCATCCCGATTCAGTCAGCTGCAGCCGCAGCTGACTGTTGGAGGCGAGTTATTGGCCCCAAAGGATAGGGTGCGCAACTTAGGTGTCCTCCTGGATGAACGGCTGTCGTTTGAAGATCATTTGACGGCCGTCGCCAGGAGGGCCTTCCACCAGGTTCGCCTGGTTCGGCAGTTGCGCCCCTTCCTTGATCGGGATGCCTTGTGCACAGTCACTCACGCGCTCGTTACCTCTCGCTTGGATTATTGTAATGCTCTCTATATGGGGCTCCCCTTGAAGTGCACTCGGAGGCTTCAGTTAGTCCAGAATGCAGCTGCGCGGGTGATAGAGGGAGCTTCGCGTAGCTCCCACGTAACACCGCTCCTGCGCAGACTGCACTGGCTACCTGTGGCCTTTCGAGTGCACTTTAAGGTGTTGGTTATGACCTTTAAAGCGCTCCATGGCTTAGGGCCTGGGTACTTACGGGACCGCCTGCTGTTACCGTATGCCTCCCACCGACCCGTACGCTCTCACAGAGAGGGACTTCTCAGGGTGCCGTCCGCCAAGCAATGTCGGCTGGCGGCCCCCAGGGGAAGGTCCTTCTCTGTGGGGGCTCCCACACTTTGGAACGAACTTCCCCCGGGCTTACGCCAAATACCTGACCTTCGGACCTTCCACCGTGAACTGAAGACACATCTTTTCATTCGCGCGGGGCTGGCTTAAATTTTAAATTTTAAATTTTAAATTACATAAATTTTATCGATTTTAAATTTTTTACTAATTTTAAATGGGGTTTTGGTTTTTATAAATTTTTAAAGTTCTAGGCTAATTATAATAAGTTTTTTAACTTGCATTTTAAATTGTATACTGTAGTGTCTGTATTTTATTGTTGCCTGTACACCGCCCTGAGTCCTTCGGGAGAAGGGCGGTATAAAAATCAAATAAATAATAATAATAATAAAAATAATAAAAAAGTGCTAAATAGTTTATATTGATTGCAAGCAATTTAAAAAGTTATTTGGGAAAAAAACACAATCTGTTGCTAGATATTTTCCAAATTCAGTAGCTCAATAGCTAGGAAGGGTTTATCAGATGAGGTCAAAAGATGCCATTTTTTATCATTTGGGAGAAAATGGACATCCAGTTACATAGAGCAAATGCCACTAATACAGAGGACATTAGACATGCATGGAGCTTCAGGATCCAGATCTTTAACATTGTTAGCCCTGGATGGGATTGCACTACTCTGTTTAGATCCCATTTGCAACTTTGGGGCTCTCCTGGACTTGCAACTGGTTTTCAAAGAGTAGGTGGCATGACTAGGAGACAGGTGCACTTCAATTTGTGTGCCATCTGTGGCGTCTCATTGATCAGGACTCCTTGCGTTCAGTCCAGTGGTGGGATTCAGCCAGTTTGCACCTATTCGGGAGAACTGGTTGTTAACTTTCTAAGCAGTTTGAAGAACCAATTGTTGGAAGAAATCTTATTTTGTTTTTTTCCACTTTACAAGACTAATCCTCTAAGGAAGGCAGGAAGGAAACATTATGGTGTTTCTTGCCTAATCTTTATTTCCCTGCTTACAGAAACTGCCTCTCTTGTTAACCCTTATTACATTGTGACAGCTAAGGCGAAGCGCCCATCGACATAAGTGACATTGAGTTGGCCACGCCCATACAGTCACATGACCACCGAGCCACGCCTACCCAGCTGGTCATTAGGGCAGAGAACCGGTTATTAAATTATTTGATTCCCACCACTGGTTCAGTCACTAGTCTGAGTCACCTCTTGTCTGGACTACTGCAAGGCACTCTACATAAGGCTACCCTGAAATACATTCAGGAGCTTCAGCTAGTGCAGAGTGCTACAGTGCGAGCAGTCTTCGGGATCCCTAGAATTGCCCCTGTTATTGCTCTTACTTTGCAAGTTGCATTGGCTGCCAGTTTGCTTCTGAGTGCAGTTCAAGGTGTTGGTTATGACCTCCATGGCATAGGTCCAAGGTTACTTGATGAGCCATCTGATCTTACTAGGACAGGCCTATCCCATTCATGCTGCAGTTCCTGTCAATTAAGGAATTCTGGCAGGCAGGGTCCAAGCAAAGAGCCTTTTCTGCCGTAGTGCCACCCCTTTGGAACATCCTGATTCCTGACCCCTGGAATGAAGTCTGCCCGCACCGTCCTGTCCTTTCATAAGAGCTTGAAGACCTGGCTATACTGGTTGGCCTGGGGGACTCTATGGGGAGTACCACAGTGGAGGTGGCTATTAGACGAATAGCAGATCTCACCTTCCTCCCTGCACATTCTATTCCGTACTATATCTTTTAATTCATATTTAATTCATAATTCATAAAAATGCATTATTTATTTTGTTTATTTGTTTTACTATTGTCATAGTTACATTTTCACAATTTTACGTTCTACTGTTGCAAGCTGCCTGGAGTAGCCCCATGGCGAGATGGGTGGCAAATAAATATAATACTAAATAAATAAATTAGAAAGAACTGGAAATACAATCTCGTACATGCCTATTCAAAAGGAAAGTTATTTAAATCATTTAAGACTGTAGAACATGTTGATTCCTGGTTCAGACAACTATGGTTTATTAAATAAAACTCATTTGGCTGGATTTGCACGTGTAAGACATAAATCTGATTTTGTAAACCATAGTGATTTATAAGCCACTGAACAAACCTCATTTTGGCTTTGCATGATAAACCAACAAAATCAATATTTACTTGAGGGTAAAGATATAGGATTGCACTGTTAAAGTTTCATTTCCCTTACTAACCAGGGTACATTTCCTCAGAAAGATGGCATTTTCACAGAATTTGTTTCTAGTAATAGAGGATGTGGCTGGCAGTGATTGAAAAACACCTTCTTGCCATTAAGTTTAAAATATATATTCCATCACTACAGAAATCATTTTTATCATGAAGTTCAATAATATTAGCACTTGCAAGCATCTTTCAAGAATTCAAGGAGTACAGTGCTATTATCTACTGTAATTATGTTTCTTAAATCTATTCTAGAAGACAAGCAAGTAGCATTATTTCTCACGTTGCAGATGAAGTTATTTTCTAAGAATCCTTAGCAAGTTGATGGCAGAAGAGAAGACTTGCTTATTCTTAAATCCGTGCATCAGTCCAATAGGTTTCTCAAACTTTGGAGATTACTGGCATGGAGACAGGGAGAAGAGGCAGCCTAGTCCCTGAGTTGGATGCAAATTCCAGAAGTACTTTAGGAGAGATTTCAAGAAGGAATTTTCATTTTAGAGAATAAGATGGGTATTTACAAAGTGTTATAGATTTCTTATTGCATACTTTAATTGCATTACATCTATCCACACAGCAGGGTGGGTTCTACTTTCCTTTACTACCGGTTTGCATTGCGCCCACACGCGTGCTCTTCTGTGCATGCGCAGAGGTTTCTGCGCATGTACAGATCACTTTTGATGATGTTTGGGTCAGTGGGTGGAGCCTCCCGCCGGTTTTACTACCGAGTCTATAGAACCAGTCTGAACCGGAGGCAACCCATCACTGCCACACAGGAACATAACTAGTGGAGGATTTCTACCGGTTCGTTCTGGTTCAGGCGAACTGGTAGTGGCGGTAGCGGAAGGCTCCACCCACCCACCTGGATGTCATCACAGACACTCTGCGCATGCACAGAAGGTTCTGTACATGTGCAGAAGTGCCACATGCGAGCGAAGCGAGCATGTGCATGTGCTCTCAATTCCGAACCGAAGGTAAGAGAAACCCCCACTACTGAACATTACAATTATCCTAAATCAGGCAAAATGCTTATACATGTTTTTAGAGAACATGCCAAGCTAACTGAACATGAATTAAAAAATTTAAATATTGTTTCAACCATAAATCATAGCAAACAATACAAAGCCTAGGTAGTGCAGCAGTCAACTATAATTAAAATCAATAAGAGTCTATTAAAATGTAAATGACATAGCTAATAAAGTGATTGTATAAATAATAGTTAATTGCCAAAACATAGTATAACATTCTTTGACTGACAGTCTATATAGTGTCTCCTTAGATATTCAATGTTATGCAAATAAAACCAAAAGAGTTTCTCCTTTAAAAGGCACTCAAAAATGGTCATGGACAAAAGTAGAAGAAATTTGGTGTTTCATGGAATCAAGCATTTCTGAGAACTGATAAATTTGAAGTTTGCCGAGTGCCTCTTGAGAAGATGGCTTATTGTACATATAAAATAATATTCCCATTGAACCTTAGGTTTGCTAAGTGAATCCAAGGGAGAATGTTATTTTGAGTGATTTTAGAAAGACTCCTTTGACAAATATCCCAAACTCTATTCTAAAAAAACCCCAATGTATATGAGGGAATTTTCTAGAAAACATTAGCACTTGAAGATCAAGTAGGAATCATGACTGAACCTTTCAGGATTAAAAGTTCACCAAGAAAGAAACCTAAAACTAATTATAGGGGGAAATGGCTGGTAGGGATCAATCTAATATGTGAAAACAACAGTTCTCTTTCATTGAGAGGCTGGAAATGAACAATTGGTTTTCATAAGTCTCTACTCTGGAAATAGCAGGTAGCGTTGCCATTTGAGATTGCGGATCATTTTAGCCACCTTGAATTTGTTTGATCCTCTTTTAAAATCATCTCAACTTATACCCATCATCATATCCCTGTACAGAGGACAGGGTTCAGCTATGTGCAACACATGGAGAAAGGCTTCTTCCTTTTTTTTCTGCCTTGAATCTCCTGCTATTTCGAATCAGTGGATGACCTTGCTGTTGGGTATTACTTGAAACAGTGAGAAATATTTCTCCAAGCACTTTATATGCATGATTATATTCACCTCTATCTTGGTCCCATTACTCCTCTGTTTTTAAGCTTTCTTTCAAGCTCCAGATATTGTAACCTTTCATCAAAGGGGAAGAGATCCAACTGGTCCCACTGTCATTTTAATTGCCTTTTTCTGCCTCCCCCCCCCCCACCAGCCTCATGTGACTGGAATTGCACTTAGTATAGCAAGATTTGCCAGGAACCAATGAGGTTTTATCTCTTATCCTTTTCCTGAATATTACATTCTGAAATATTGCGGTGTGCTCTCATCACCTATTTCTTCTCCTGTATTAACTTCTGCCCAAACTCACCTTTCGCCAAAGGACAGCCCCCTCCCCAGCTGTGTTCAGTATTGAATTCCAAAAATCTCTGGCCACGTTGCTGGGGTTTCTGAGCCCTGAAGTCCAAACAAGTCTGGACTGCCCTAGTTTGAAAAGATGACCCCCATTTTTGCAAGCAGGTAATCACAGCCTTCCAGATGACAGGAACGAAGACAAGTGGGCTTCTCTTCCAGGCCAGCTCTTCCTGCTTCCACTGCCTCCGGTTCTTGCTTCTTGTACCAATGCCTTTGACCCACAGTCAGATTTTAGAGCAGGATATGTTTCCATGTAATATAGGATGGCATGCTGTATGTGCGAGAACATTGTAAAGTGTTCTTTCTTTGCCAGCTGGTATATTTCAAAAATAGATGACTCTCAAAGTAATTGATTTTTATTTTTATGACTAATTTGTTTCATACAATGAATTTTGATACAGGGACAATTTAACTGGGTTATGATATGTAATCCAGACAATTTTAGGCAGCTTCAGATTGTTATACTCTGTAACTGAATAAATGAGAACTTGGGGCGAATATAAGGCAAAGTCAAGAAACCTGCAGTCCTCTCAGTGACACAACTCATCTATGTGAGCTATCATTTAGAGCAGAGGTCTCCAACCTTGGCAACTTTAAGCCTGGTGGACTTCAACTCCCAGAATTCCCCAGCCAGCTTTGCTGGCTGGGGGATTCTGGGAGTTGAAATCCGCCAGGCTTAAAGTTGCCAAGGTTGGAGACCTCTGATTTAGAGGAGATATTATAAATGATGCTATTTGTCCTTATGCATTAATGTTGCCATTTCTACAACTAAGGACCAAGGTTTTATTGTGACAGGGGCCACCCAACTTTTGAACAGCATGTTGGGGACTATTTAATCTACTGAAAACGAGCAGATTAAAATATGGTGGGATTTCCAAATACAAGATGATAAAAGTCTTGACTCATAACACACAAGATTTAACTGCGATTGAAAAAGTGAAAGTGTGGATCGTTGATGCGGCAATACTAGATAGCAGAACAAAAGACAAAAAATTGGAGAAAATCACAAAAATTTCAAGGTTTCAAAATTGAAGTTAAAAGTTTGTGAAATAAATCATCCATGGTTGTCCCAGTAGTTATCAGCATGCTAGGTGCTATACCAAAGAAGTTTGGACACCACTTAGAAAATCTGCATCTTGACAAATTCCCATCTGTCAATTACAAAAGACTTGCTTGGGTCCACACATAAATTATACCAATACATGACATCCTAAATTCTTGGGAAGAACTTGATGCATACGAAGGCCAACACCAGCTAAAGAACTGGCAGCTTGTCATTTCATATTGCTGTGTAATAATCAGAATAATTCTGCCACCACAACTTTATAAACTGATAAAGATTACCAATGTACAAGACTATTAAACCAAGTTAAGTAAACCCAATGGTCAATTAAAGACTAGTAGTCAAGATTGTCAAAGGATGATTTACAAAACTCCAAGAACCAAAAGTATTATAAAGACATATTGACTTGTCAGATCAGAAAAAGTGGAGTCCACTTTGGGACAGATTGATTTTTTAAATTTCTATCTTGGAATTATGCCTTACTCCTACTCCACCCTTCCCAAGTCGACAAATGAAAGTATCTATGAAGACAAGGAAAGAATTATCATTTTCTTAATTAAAATTATCTAGGCAATTTGTGCCAGAGGACAAAAAAAACTTTAAAAGAAAGCTGGCAACTGATTGCTTTGAGTGAGAATTTCCTTCACTACCCAAAACTGGTGTGCTCTTTGGTGGCTCTTGGAGCACTTTGTTTATGATACTGTTTAAATTATAATGTACAATGTTGATCAAACTAATATTAAAACTGATATCAATTTAGGTTCATTAAAATGCATGTTACTGTAAGTGGTACACCCTTCTCTCATTCCTTTTTCATGAGCAATGGTACTCTTATATATTTTAAAATAAGCATTACAAAAATTTATCATGTAACTTACAACTTCTTCACTGCAAAAACATATGGACTGCAAATCTTGATCAGGGCAAAGCAATAGATGCAATCTACATAGACTTCTGTAAAGCTTTTGACTCAGTAGTACATGATAAACTTCTCCTAAAACTAAAATCCTACGGCATTTCAGGACACCTCCACAATTGGATAACAGTTTCCTGTCAAACAGACAACAAGTGGTCAAAATTTGCAATGCTCTATCAAATCCTGTTCCTGTCAAAAGTGGCGTTCTCCAAAGCAGCGTTCTTGGACCAACACTCTTCATATTATACATTAATGATCTCTGTGACCATATTACAAGTAATTTTGTTCTTTTTGCTGATGATGTCAAACTATTTAACACCACTAACAATACATCTATCATTCAAAAAGACCTTGACTTTGTATCTGAATGGTCTAAAACTTGGCAACTCCAAATCTCAACCAGCAAATGCTTAGTCTTACATATTGGGAAAAAAAACCTAAACACTAAGTACAAGCTTGATGGACATTACCTTATAGATGACCCCCACCTTGTTAAAGACCTTGGAGTTTTCATATCAAATGATCTAAGTGCCAAAGCCCACTGAAACTACATCGCAAAAAAGGCTTTAAGAGTTGTAAACCTAATCTTGTGTAGCTTCTTCTCCAAAAACACTACACTAACCAGAGCATATAAAACATTTGCTAGACCAATTCTTGAATACAACTCGACTGTCTGGAACCCATACCACATTTCTGACATCAATACAATTGAATGTGTGCAGAAATATTTTACAAGAAGAGTTCTCCACTCCTCATACAACAAAATACCTTATGCCACCAGACTTGAAATCCTGGGCTTAGAAAATTTAGAACTATGCCGCCTTCGACATGACCTGAGTTTAACTCATAGAATCATCTATTACAATGTTCTTCCTGTCAAAGACTACTTCAGCTTCAATTGCAGCAATACACGAGCACACAATAGATTTAAGCTTAATGTTAACCGCTCCAATCTTGATTGCAGAAAATATGACTTCAGTAAGAGTTGTTAATACTTGGAATACACTACCTGACTCTGTGGTCTCTTCCCAAAATCCCCAAAGCTTCAACCAAAAACTGTCTACTATTGACCTCACCCCATTTCTAAGAGGTCTGTAAGGGGCGTGCATAAGAGCACAAGCGTGCCTACTGTTCATGTCCTATTGTTTCCTTTTGTTATATCCAATTAATATAGTTATTTCATACTCATACTTATATATATACATTGTATAGTTATTACATGGTTATGCTTATATATACTGCGTGACAAAAATAAAACAATAAAAAAAAATACATGTAAAAATGTAAACGAAAACAAGCAGCATATGTATTCCTATTGGACCCGTTTTTGAATATCACATAACCACAGGGGCCTGTTGTCATAAAATGCCTCTTACTCACAGATCTCTGTGTCTGTCTGTCTATGACAACCGTATAGTGATGGAAATTCTACCACTGCTATGTTTATTATAGTGTAACTCAGATCTGTGTAAAAATCTGGAACAAAGAAAATGCTCTACTCTCTGTTCATTGTGTTGAAAGAAATCGTCTAGCTGGCTGTGTATCCCTCAGGTGCCATTTGAGCCTAAATGTTTGTAGCACATCTTTCTTTGAGCATAATTTTATGTGTAGACTATGAGCAGATGCTGCCTTCAACTCCTACTGAAATCAGCTCATAAATCAGCTCTCCACTGAGTAGAAATATACATTTGAATGAAGTTTGCTTTTGCCTAGAAAGACATGAGACATAATGTTAACTAAAGTTAACATATATGTGTATCTTGATTTTAATGTTCATTATTGTTAGTCCAAACCAGGTGTTGGAAAAAGTGGCAATTTATTAAAGTTAATGATGTTAAACTTAGTGTATATGTACATATTTTAAACTCTCAAATGCTGCTGATAGTCAACTGCCCATTATGGTAAGGTCTACAATGTTGTTGAGCAACTAAACTTTCAAACAAATGAAGGCAAATATACATGTCCCAGGATAATGTTGCATGAGTCTGAAAGCTCGGAAGACTAAATCTCTGGTCCTGGTGACCAACTCAGATTGGATCCTAAAATTTCACATCTGAAAGTCTGTAGCTTTTATCATGCTAGAGTCCTATGATTTTTGCTAGATTGCCATACCTTTACATGAAACCTGCTATGAAAGGTTTATAGAATTATTAGTTCCATTTATATTCCTGGATTGTTAACCTTTCCCTGGATTGGATCCAATTTATTTTCATCAGTATATTATCTTGTTTCACTATTAAACAAAATTTCTGTTTGAAAATAGAATTTCTGCTTTGTTTCTATTTAAAGAAAAAAAATGTTTAAAGGCAATGGTATGACAGCCACACATTATTAACATTCTTGCTACTATGGCTTTTAATTAACAATAATTTTACACTGCAGGAGATAAATCTTCATGCTGCTCAGACTTTTTAAAGTTAACATTAAAAGTTGTTTTAACTAAAATTTAGCTTTAAATGTGGTTTCAGTATTTATTTTTAACACTGCTATCTCTTCTAGTTTTGTTGAATTTAATTCTTTAATTGCTAATCATTGTTATTTCTGCTTTACTTAACTGTGCATTATGTTCCTGTGGCTACTTACACTTAACAATGGAGATTTAATTATTTGCTACTAATGTATCTTTTTAGTGTGCAATAATTTCCTTTTAGTATGCAATCATTCTAGAATTCATCTAAACTTGTACTATAAAATAAATTATCTTACTTTCCTTCTCTACCATAGCGATCACATTTACAATTTCCTCAGGTCTTTGAGACATTATAGTTTGTCCTCATTTGAGATATGTATTTCTTCTAATTTCATATCATTTCACTTTGTTGATGTGTTTTTTCTTTCTAATACCATAATCTTTGCACCAGTCATTCCAAGCCTAAATCCTTGTGGAAACTTATTACCAAGAATCGCTTAGAAAGACTGATTTTGCTATTATACATAGATGTGCTTGCCTATCAGTGAAGTGCAAAGCAGAATTAAAGAGTACAGATTTTTTTCCCCTCATAAATTTAGCTAACTGTAAAATCTCCTGTCTGTTGAGATCAGGTCCAGTAGCCTTCTTGTGTGTCCTCCAGATGTATTAAAATTCAGTTTCCCTAATATACAGCCAGACTGATGTGATGAAAGTTAAATCCCACATGACTGAGGAGCACTAGGCTGGGAAGAATTGTATACTGAGAAGAGAACAAGCTGCTTTTCCAAGATGCTCTTAATCTTTAAAATTCATCCTTCTCTTTGCATGAATCTATTTATTAATTGTCCTGTTTGGGACAAAGAGGTAGCAAAGTGGTTAGAA
Organism: Ahaetulla prasina; assembly: GCF_028640845.1. Classification (NCBI taxonomy): domain Eukaryota; kingdom Metazoa; phylum Chordata; class Lepidosauria; order Squamata; family Colubridae; genus Ahaetulla; species Ahaetulla prasina. The sequence goes on along the minus strand of NC_080544.1, from coordinate 59,552,669 downwards.
TGCAGTATTGCAGGCTAACTCTGCCCACAGCTATGAGTTCAATCCTGACCGGCTCAAAGTTGACTCAGCCTTCCATCCTTCCAAGGTTGGTAAAATGAAAACCCAGTTGGGGGCAATATACTGACATTTGTAAACTGTTCAGAGAGACCTGTAAAGCACGCTCTAGAGCGATATATAAATCTTAGTACTATTGCTTTCTTTCTCTTCCACTACTAAAAAAATGTTAGTAGTGAAGAAATTTGTGAAATTCAGTGTTGAATTCATATAAGGATAAGCTATTATTTTAATCCTAGTTTATTGAATAGGCCAATGCCACTAAGCCATATGTTGTAGTTTACAAACAAAATAATGATTGGGTTCTTATACTACTAAGCAAACAACAACAAAGTAAACCACTTAATGATTTCTATATAATGCATGAACCTAATCAGTATATGAAAATGACTGAGAACTTTATTCATTATGGTATGCTGCTGTGGTTTTTTTTTAAACATCTTGCCCAGGAAGTCTTTTATTTTGGCTGCCTCCAAATGTAGAACAATATAACAATTATTATCAGCCCTACCTTGCGCTACAAGGAATTTCTACCTTGTTCTGTCAAGCTTGCAACACACCATTATTTGAATCTGCGGGGGAGGCTTCCTCCCTCTCCTACTTGTTTGCATTGCTGCAATTAAATCCACTAGACTCCTTTCAGAGAAACCATTTTATTAAATCCATTCATTGTTTTACTGCGTCACTTCTAGCCCAAGATAATTTAACAGCAATTATCCCCCATGTTTTTTAACTTGTTTTACAACAGAGTAGTTTGGAATAGTGCCAAGGCCTGGGCAGAGTTGGTTCTATTCAAGATTTTGTGCTGTCAAGAAATGGAGTCTGTTGATTTACAAAATAACATCTTGTAAACTAGCAGTTGAACTAGGAGTCATCTATTTGAACATCACACCGGGGACGCTCTAGTCTGAGCACTGAATGGGGAAAAAGTCAGAATATAAATTGAACAAATTTATATATACATCTTTACATCTTCATGATGAAGCAACTCCCTGTTAAAGAAGCAATTTCCCCATTGTAAAGATAGTGAACAGTATTTCCTATGATAGTATCCAGCAGATACCAGCATCCATATTACTAATGTAATATTTTAACTCCATGGTTGTTTTGCATCCTCTGTAGAGAAAAAAAAAACCCAAATAGACTTTGTGATATGTGACATCTTATTAGGACAGATGCCAACATAACAATTTCCTTTAAGAGTTACTGTTACCGGAAAATTCTTTTTTAACTTCCTTCACTGGAAGTCTGCAATAGGACTCTTAAAGTTGAGCTACAAAAGTCCAACAAGCAAACAAAGAGATGCGTAATCTGATCAATCAGATTTTCACCACTCAGATTGTGAAATCCATACTTAAAAGGCAAAGAAGGGCAATGTTTCAATGCTGCGGACTGCAGAGAAGAAAATGAGGCAGTAGGGAGGGCAATTATGCAGTGAGGGAGGCTGTGCAACCCATGCCACAACTTTTTTTGCTCTGATTTAACAAATAGAGTTAAACAGATTTAAACAGCTACGGTTTACAGTTTAGTTTGTAGATATAGCATTTCAGAATGGGAGCAATGTCTGCCAATTTTTCAGTGATTGCTTTCAATGAAAAATCTTGGGTAGCACAATGAATCTAAAATCTGTGTGCAACTTCTACTATACTTAAGGATTTAAGTATAGTATTTTAAATGGATTCTAAAATCCTGGTCTTTAGATTCCTGTGCATATTGGATCCATTTCATGTTTATGAGAGTGGACATTTGAAAAAGTATAGCACTATTGACATACAATTTCTCCCAGTTTTTTCCACATCTTCAATTTTTATCACATTTGGTTTATTGCTACACTAGCTCTGACACACAAAAATCTTGTAAGGTCCCCAGATAATCCATTTTATTGCTTCTGAAGTTCAGCAACAAAACTATACCAGATATATCAGATTCCATGATATATACTACATTATATAGTACATTAAGCATCCTGGAAACATTCATTAAATCCTCACTGAAGTTCTTTAGATTTTCCATCTTTCTTTATGTGTCTGTGTAACTTGATTATATGTAATATTTCCTTAAAAAATGCATTTTAGATGTAAGAAATCGTTATTTTCAACAACAACTAATTTCCTGTTTTTATTAGTTGTAGTAAACTTCCTTGGTTCCATAGATTGAAGGAATGTTCAGTTAAACACGTTTTGTTAAACATGTTTTGCTTTCTAGGCTAAAAATCGTCAACCAAATCATATAATGGAACATTGGTAATATTTTGGTTGTGCTTGGCTTTCTTCAGCTATAAACATGGAAGAGGATATTCAACCACTTTCTTTTGTCAAGAGAATCTGTGAAACAGACATGGTTTGCTTCTCCATCCCCCTCCTTCCCAGCATGAATTCAGTAGTTATTCAAATATATGGGCACCTCAAAGATATACATAAATATGCATGCAAAACCATTTTTTTATTCTCCTGATGTCTTGGATTATGGAATTATGGGAATTGTAACAATATTTTTGGAGGCCATGGAATAGGGAAGGGCTGGCCTTTCCTCACTTAGGAAACATTTTCTACCTGTTTTTTTATTATAATCAAGCAATCCCTAAACAAGTTACCATATTAGCAGATTCCAGAACTGCACTGCTACTACCATACATGCATGCTATCATTGCTACAAGTGGCTTTTTGATTTTGAAAGAACATCCTCCTCTAACCAAAACTCATTACAGGTAGTCCTCGGCTTACAACAGTTCACTTAGTGACCATTCAAAGTTGCAATGGCACTGAAAAAAGTGACTTATGACCGTTTTGCACAGTTACAACCTTTGTAGCATCCCTGTGATCCCGTGATCAAAATTCAGATGCTAGGCCAACTGGTTCATACTTATGACGGTTTCAGTGTACTGGGTCATGTGATCCCCTTTTGCGACCTTTTGACGAGCAAAGTCTGTGGGGAAGCCAGATTCACTTAACAACTGCACTTATCAACTGCAGTGTTTCGCTTAACAACTATGGCAAGAAAGGTCGTAAAATGGGGCAAAACTCACTTAACAAATGTCTCACTTAACAACAGAAATCTTGGGCTCAATTGTGGTCATAAATTGAAGATTGCCTGTATTGTTGCCCTGTTATGGACTCAAAAGCAGTAAGGAGTCGAGTTACATCACTACAGGTAAGTGGACTCTTCATAGTAAGGTACTGTAGAAAATAGAAAATTTCAAAGGGAAACCCATTTCCTTTTTACCCTTTCCTGGGCCCTGCTCTGAGATATCTGAGATCCATTTCTATTCTTCTCACCTTGACTTGCTGATCCATGACATGTGATCAGAGTTCTATACAAAGGGAAATTGTTCTTAGCCAGCCTATAACAGAAATGCAATACTGATGTTGTTAACACTGCACTGTTCAAAACAAAGGGAACTCTTTCACCATCTCCAAGGTGGCTGCATTTCATGATTGGCAAAGAATTACGGGCTTGTAAATCACAGTGGAAACAAGGCCAAGAAAAGACTTGAATGCAGATTGTGCCCATGAATAAGTAAGTACACCTTCTTTGAACAACAGGATAGCCTTATGGATTTGGTTTTCTATCAAAATCAAATCCTACCGGTCAAAGATGTTGACACACAGCTTTGCTCAAATCATTCATGCCCACCTTCTTGTCAGTTTATTACTAGCATACAGGATAAGGCACCAGCAGGAGACTGTTGAGTCCAAGTCCTGCCTTTGCTATGAAAGCCAGCTGGATAACTTTGGGCCAGTCACTCTCTCTCTTTCAGCTGAATCCACTTCACAGAGTTGCTCTTGTGGGGAAAATAGAAGGAGGAAGATGTATTGGATATGTGTGTCACCTTGAGTTATTTGTGAAAATAATAAAGACAGGAAACAAACAAACAATACTCGTTTTTTTCCAGTTCTTGCAAAATGATATCCTTTTTTTCTAACTCTTTATTCAAATATCAAACATTTTCTTTGGAAATCTCATATTTTCAGGGTCTGATTCAAAAATGTATTTTGTGGCTGTGCTCAAATTTCTTCAGCAGACCATTTCTTCTACTTCTCTGAACCACCTAGTTATTTTACCACTGGCCACCCTGCTTGCTAGCAGGATCAGCTTAACTCTGTAGCCCATGTATTGCCTAGAGCCGTAATGTCGAATCTATGGCACGCGTGCCAGAGGTGACATGCAGCGCCCTCTCTGGCATGTGCACCGTCGCCCCAGGTCAGATCTCCGTGGCGTTTCTTTCGTGAGCTTCTGTTTCCCTGCAAACAATGAAACAGAAGCTCATGAAAGAAAAAGATCTTACCTCTTGCCACGCTGCCCGTGTTGGGATGCCCTCCTCCCTCCGGCCAGCTGGTCTTTGGGTTTCTGCTGTGCATGCTCATGTTTGCACATGTCCGCGTATGCACATATTCGTGCACGTCTGCAGATGCACCCATTCGTGCATGTCTGTGCATGCACCCATTCATGCATGTCCACGCATGCGCGTGCTCACACGCACGCACACACCTTTTAGTTTGGGCATATGCGCGCTTGCAGCTTGGGCACTCGATGTCTAAAAGGTTTGCCATTACTGGCCTAGAGTCACCTCTTGCGAGATGAGTGGCATATCAGTTTAATAAATAAATAAATAATGTTCAGGAACCATCATGACAAACGGTTCTTGCTGGCCCAGGCAAGACTAAGCCAGTATGGTTTTCAAGTTGGGAAAGAATACATGTGTGTCAGATTTGGGTTAATGTTAGGATTCCAAGTAACACCCCCAACGAAATAAAACTCTTGAGACTGGAATTTCCTCAAAGCTACATTTTATTAGAGATGTCATACTGGCACATCTGGGAAAACCCAAATCTGAAAGTTTCCATGTTTTCCCCACCCAAAGAAAAGTTCAAGTTCCTGCCCAACACGCACAAGTCCATCACATGGTCCAATCACACATCATCCCAACTGGAGATGCCTCCCAAGTCCAGCCTTCCAGGTGCAGGGAAATTTGTCCTTGACTTTCTATGGAAGAAATGTTATTATGACTACCATATTTTTTGGACTATAAGACATGTGGAGTATAAGATGCACCTTAGTTTTGGGGAGGAAAACAAGGGGGGGAAATTCTGCCTCTGTCTACCAGCATCCATCAGTATTCATCTGGCTAGCATCCTTGCAGCAAACAGCAAACTACCTTGTCAGCTTCAGCACATTATTGCAACCGGACTCAGCATGAGCAGCTGATTGGCAGGTGGATCGGCCCCCTGGAATACCCCTAATCAGGTGTTCCAGGCTGCAGGGATTGCCACAGACCATTGCCGCCTTGCGTTTTTGGGCTGTTCCAGGTGGCGGGGATCGGTGGCATCCTCACTGCCACTCGGATTTTGATAATGAGCAGCACAGATCTTTGTATTCATTTAAAACAAACCCTATCACCCTACGTGCATTTAACTGGAGTGGGTGTGGTATGATTTTTCATGGGGGCAGAAGTGGGACTTCACACCAAAGGCTTCACTCCCGAGACGCCCCCATCTTCCTAGCTATAGCTGTAGGCGTTGAAAGCCTGGCTTTCTCAAAGCAAGGCCCGATAGAGACGCAATTCAGTCCTCCTGGGCGCTGCCATTTCATAAACATGCTGCTGAGCTTCCCGGCAAGCCCCTGCACCTTTGCTGCCTCAGTCGGAGCCTCATTCTGGAAGCGGCAAGGTGAAGTGTGGAAGTTGGAACTTGTTTGGCAAAGCAGGCACTGTGCGAGAGGCATAAGGCAAGGTGGCTCGCTGCTCAGCTTGTCCTTTCTCCAGATGACCAAGGCGGAGGGTGGTCGACTTCTGCTCCTGGCCCAGGAGATGGATCTGGCCAGGAGGAAAGAGAAGGTGAGTCTGTGGAAATGGAAGAGGAAGGTGTGTGGCTCTGCGAATTGCATTGGGGAATCAGAGAGGAAAATGAGCATTGCATTTTCGGCCTTCACACATTGCCACCTGGAACCATCCGAAAATTGCTGCCACCGTCAATCCCCAGCATCTGGAGGCCAAAAACATAATGCTCATTTTCCTCCTGATTCCCCGATGCAATTTGCAGAGCTGTGCACCCTCACGAAAACACAGCAGTAGCGGTTTTCAGGCAGTTCCAAATGACATGGATTGCCAAAAATGACCATCTCATTTTCGGCCTCTGCATGCTGGGTGTTGTGACTCCAGCTCCCGAGCCTGTCCTCATGGAGGAGGATGACTCTGAGACTGAGGGGGAGGAGCCGACAAGGCCTCCCTCTCCAGGTCCCTCCTTTCTGGCAACACCTCAGGTGCCAGCTGAAGGCCAGGAAGAAGGCGTGTCGGAGTCCCCACAGACAGAGGATGAGGAGGATCAATCCTGGATTGATTCCAGGCAGCGTTGGAAGGAGAAGCGTGTGCAGCAAAGGAAGAGGTGTGGCAGGCCCAGAGATTGCTGAGTCACTAAGCCACACTCCACAGGGGATAAAAGCGGGTGGAGTTGCTCTGTAGCCCCTGTGATGGACAAAAACTACAAAGCACGAACTTCGGATCAGTTGCTTTTGAGTTAAAACCTGGACTGTGTGAAGGAATTATTCTGTGAACTCTTGGCTGCCTCGGCAATGGCCTACGGACAAGTGGACTCCCGTCTCTGACAGTGATAAGGAACTTGGCAGGCATTTGAACTGTAGCTGCTAAGTCTTTTATCCACAAAGGCAATTCAGGTCGGTTGTAGAATAAATGACTGCTAGACGCTCGCTCCTGTGTTCTTCTATGTGAGGTGGGGAGGGGGACAGAACACTGGGGGATCGGCGGCAGCAGCAGTTAGGGTGCCGCTTTGAACCACCCAAAAACTGCTTTCACCCGCAATCCCTCTGCGTGCAGGGGCTGAAAACGTGATCGCCTGGAATCGCATTGCCTGGAACCACCTCAAAACCACTGCCACCACGTTTTCATGAGGGCGCATGGCTCTGCAAATTGCATCGGGGAATCGGGGAGGAAAACGAGCATCACGTTTTCGGTCTCCACACGCTGGGGGATCGACAGTGACAGCGGTTAGGGTGCCACTTAGAACTACCCAAAAACTTCTGCCACCGCTGATGCCCCAGTGTGCAGAGGCCAAAAATGCAATGCTCGTTTTTGTCATTCTTCGTTGCCTGGAACCACCTGAAAATGAGATGTGTGGAGCCAAAACTATGATTCTCTTTTTCCTCCCTGATGCAATTCGCAGAGCTGCATGCCCTCCTCCTCCTTTTCTGCAGATTCATCTTCTCTTTCCTCCTGGCCAGATCCATCTCCCAGGCTAGGAGCAGAAGCTGACTGCTCTCCGCCTGGGTCATATGGAGAAGGGCAGGCCGAATGGCAGTTTGGATGCCACCGATCCTCGCCACCTGGCCAAAAACATGATGCGCAGAGGCCAAAAATGTCTGAAGGGTGGGGGCTGGTGGGTAGGCGTGGCTACCTTCAAAGTATAAGATGCACCCAAATTTTCAGCCTCTTTTAGGGAGGGAAACTGTTTCTTATACCCCGAAAAATACAGTATATATCACCCTGGCTACATACAATCCTCCCTCCCAGTTTCCCACAGTAGTAAATGTGGCAGGTCTGAAGGCCTAGTGTAAAAGATGGCTTTGAGGCCTGACACATGTGTGTGTAAGAGTGGGAGCTTCTCTGTCCCTTTCACAAGCAAAAACATGGAGGAAAGAGGAAAGAGTATAGTGCAGTGTTGGCAAAACTTTTTGGCACTGAGTGCTGAAACGGGAGCACACATGAACCAGAAAAGCAGATGATCTTCTAGTTTCTGGCATGCATGCACGCATGAAGACCAGCTATATGGTGCACATGCACCAGCTCCACCTTGCCTTTTGGGGGTCCTTGCCCCTCCCGGCCTGCCCCCCTGCCAGCCCCCCTGGTCCCCATCAGGGTGGCGGGACATCCCCACTGATGACCTAGTTCCACAGCCCTGGACAGGGAGAGAAAGTTGGGCAAGGAATGCCACCTCCCTCCACTGGAAAGCCAGAGTCCCTTCCCGGCCATGGAGGTAAGGGGTGTTGGTGTTCCTGGAGCTTGGCTTGGGGGGCCAGCAGACAGGAGCTTTGCCCCAACTCTGGCCAGGATGAAGTGCCCCCCCCAGCCTGCCACCAATATCAAGTCAGTGCAGGCCCCCCCCCCCGTTATTCCTTGGCGGCGCCTTCCTGCTTCCTGGCTGGCCTGGTATGACTCTTACCCCTCAGCGGCGTCTCCATATTATACTCTCCTCCGGCCCTCTTGGGGCAGCTCGCCTCCCCAACGGCAATGCCTTTTCTTCCTGGCTGCTCCAGCATCCTGGCCAGAAGCAACAGCCTGAAAACCACCACCACCCCCTTGCCCCTTGCCCCTTGCTGTGGCAGGAGCAGTGGGTGGGATGGCCAGCCAGCCGGCCAGCAAATGCTGTCCCGCTGCCCTGTGTTTCTGAGCTGGCCAGGTGCTCTGGACTGTGGACATGCGTCGGTGCCATGAGCTGTAGGGCTGGGGAGTGCAAGAAGCCCACTTGGGCAGGGAGGGAGGGAGGCCCCAGCTCGCCCATCCTGGCTGGCAGCTTTGCTCTCTTTGCTTTTCTGGGTTCCGGGGTGCTGGCCAGCTGGTCTTCACATGCCCTGGAGTGCCAGAAACCAAAAGAGCAGCTGCCTGGTGTGCATGCACTGGCCAGCTGGACTTTGTGCTTGCATGCATGCCAGAAGACCATCTTCCTGGAGTGTGCATGCTATAGGTTCGCCATCACGGGTTTAGTGTTTGGGACTTTCTAACTTTTATTTATTTATTTTTATTTATTTATTTTGTCACAACAATATATGTAAGTATCATACAAAAAGATTATATAGTATATAAACATATATATGAGTAAATATTAGGAGGTATAAGCATTTATATATATAAAGGAAGAAGAAAAGAAAAACAATAGGACAGGAACGGTAGGCACGTTTGTGCGCTTATGCACGCCCCTTATGGTCCTCTTAGGAATGGGGTGAGGTCAATATTAGAAAGTTTTTGGTTAAAGCTTTTAGGATTATGGGACGAGACCACAGAGTCAGGTAAAGTATTCCAAGCACTGATGATTCTGCTACAGAAGTCATATTTTCTGCAATCTAGATTAAAACGGTTGACATTAAATTTAAATCTATTGGTTGCTCTTGTATTATTGCAATTAAAGCTGAAGTAGTCTTTAACAGGAAGGACATTACAATAGATGATTTTATGAGTTAAACTTAGGTCTTGTCGAAGGCGATGGAGTTCCAAGTTTTCTAAGCCTAGGATTTCAAGTCTGGTGGGATAAGGTATTTTGTTGTTTTCAGAGGAATGGAGAACTCTTCTTGTAAAATATTTCTGGACACGTTCAATTGTATTGATGTCAGAGATGTGATGAGGGTTCCAAACAGTCGAGCTGTATTCTAGAATTGGTCTAGCAAATGTTTTATATGCTCTGGTTAGTAGTGTAGTGTTTTTGGAAAAGAAGCTACGCAAGATTAGGTTTACAACTCTTAGAGCCTTTTTTGCTATGTAGTTGCAGTGGGCTTTGGCACTTAGATCATTTGACATGAAAACTCCAAGGTCTTTAACGGGATGGGGGTCATCTGTAAGGTAATGTCCATCAAGTATGTACTTAGTGTTTGGGTTCTTTTTTCCAATATGTAAGACTGAGCATTTGCTGGTTGAGATTTGGAGTTGCCAAGTTTTAGACCAAGCGGTTATATGATCAAGGTCTTTTTGAATGATAGATGTATTGTCTGTGGTGTTAAATAGTTTGACATCGTCAGCAAAGAAAACACAATTACTTGAGATATGATCACAAAGATCATTAATGTATAGTATGAAGAGTGTTGGTCCAAGGACGCTGCCTTGAGGAACGCCACTCTTGACAGGAACAGGATTTGATAGAGCATTGCCAATTTTGACTATTTGTTGTCTGTTAGACAGAAAAGCAGATATCCATTTGTGAAGGGGTCCTGAAATGCCATAGGATTTTAGTTTTAGGAGAAGTTTATCGTGTACTACTCAGTCAAAAGCTTTGCAGAAGTCTATGTAGATTGCATCTATTGTTTTGCCTTGGTCCATATGTTTTTGCAGTGGAAAAGTTGTAAGTTGCATGATAATTTTTTCCTGAAACCAAATTGTTTATTGGAGAGTAGGTTGTTAGTTTCTAAGTGGGAGGTAATGGATTGGTTGATGATTGATTCCATGGCTTTGCAGGTGACGCAGCATAGGGAGATTTGCAGGTGACGCAGCACAGAGAATTTTCGACTAAGCTGGGGTCTCCTTTTTTGAAGATAGGGATGACTGTGGCTAGTGACCAAAGTTTGGGAAGGGAACTGGTAGTGAAAGCTTTATCAAAGATTATGCTTAGGGGTTCTGCTATATTAGTGGAAAGTTTTTTTAAGAAGTATGTACATAGTCCATCGGGTCCAATAGATAGCGATGGTTTCAAGTTATGAAGAGCTTTTCCAACATTATCTTCTGTGAAATCTATATGAGTTAAGTCATCATATTCATTGCTGGTACGTTTGTGGAATGTCGGATGTGTGTCATCGCTGTTAACAAAAACTGAGCCAAAGAAAATGTTGAAGAGGTTTGCTTTAACTGTTTCGTCATTGCATTCTTTGCTGTTAGAATCTCTTAGTGGTGGGATGGATCTTGAGTCTTTAAGTTTATTGTTAACAAAATTATAAAAGGCACGATTGGAATTTGTGCGCAGAAGGTCCTCTTCTTGCTTGGTGTGGTAATTTGCGCATTCAGTTTTTATTTGGTTGCATATATTTCTGTAGCGGTTTTTGAAATTTGCTACATAGCCTTTTTTGTTTCTTTTCCAGAGGGATTTTTTTTGATTGAAGCTTTTTTATTGATATGGGTAGTTTGCTTTTCCTGATCATGGTGATTTGTGGTACATATAGTTTAATGACTCTATTGATTTCAAGTAGGAAAACTCTATAGTGGTCTTCAGCGGTTATGCAGGTTGCAAACAGATTTTGCCAGTCCAGAAATGAAAGATCATTGTTTATAAGGTCGTAGTTGGCTTTCTTGAAGTTGTAGTTGGGAATACTATTTTTATGACGATTTAAGTATGGACGTATATTGAGACGAAAATCAATCATGCAGTGGTCACTGTTGGAAAAAGGTTCTTTAATCTGTAGTCCATAAATTGAGTTTGAGTTGTTGCAGAAGATGAGATCAAGGCAGTTGTTGAGTCTTGTATTGTTAATTACAAGTTGTTCAAGACCTAGGTTTGTAACAGCGTTGTATAGTGTAGTATGAATTGGATCAGTTGTACATTCATTAGTTATCCAGTTAATGAGAGGTAGATTTAGGTCACCCAGGAAGATGACAACACAGTCCGGCATGATACAAATCTATCAATTTATAGAAAACGTAGAGGAAAAGAAACACCTCCTTTCATAATCAATTCAATAAATTTGGTGAGATTCAGAGTAAGTGTTTTTGTTTTTTATTTGTTTTGATTTACAAAGTACAAGACTAACTTTTTGAATTCAATACCTATGATGTTATCTGAAGCTTGGACACACTTTTGGAAGAAAGGACCATCAAGGACTAGCAGTTTTGATGGCTGTATTACCTACAGACTCAAAAGAAAACAAATATTAAAAATCAGTAGCTCAGCGTTATTGAAGTCTATTTCTCTCAAATCCTGCACATTCCTGGATGCATTAGAAGGCCATCAGCTGACTGACAGCTGGATTACAAACCCCTCTGGTATGACACCGGGCTTTTTTTCTCTCTCTCTTTGACCTAGAAGCTTCAGTTGTGGTTTCAACTGACATAACAGTCAATGAGGTTCAGCAAGTATCTATTTATCGGTCAGTCTCCTAGGACTTCCCAGCAAAACCATGGAGCAATGTCTTGCATCTAGTCACACCGATGGTAAAATGACAGGATGTTTTATTGTTGGTTACTGACCAGTAAACATTTTCTGGAAATGAGCAGGCAGGATTGGGGAATAATAAATGTATGATAATTAACGTCTTCTGCACAGAAATTTATAGTTCACATGGCATTAATTTGATACCAGCAAATAGATGAATGGTTAGTAAATCTTGAGTGCAACTGATAATTGGATAATGCTGTAATCTGGCAGCTACTTTTATTTGTGCCAGATGTTGGGACACATGCTGGCAGCATTTATATGGTAATCTCATTGCATTGTCATCAAGATTTGCTTAAGTCCCAGAAAATACACTTTAAAACCAAGAATCACACCCAACAAGAAATTTATCCCAAAAAAATGTCCTCATATCAAATATGGTATTGCCGCATGCCTTTAGATCACATGTATATATGTGAGTATGTTAATACAGGTAGTCCTCGACTTAACAACAGTTTATTTAGTGACTGTGTGAAGTTACAACGGCATGGAAAAAATCGACTTATGACTGTTTTTCACACTTACAACCATCGTAGCACCCCTGTGGTCCCGTGATGGAATTCAGATGTTTGGCAACTGACTCATATTTATGAAGCTTGCAGTGTCCTGGAATCATGTTTTCATCTTTTATGATCATCTGACAAAGTCAATGGGAAAGCCAGATTCACTTAACACCATGTTACTAATTTAACAACTGCAGTGATTCACTTAACAACTCTGGCAAGAAAGATCATAAAATGGGACAAAACACATTTAACAAATGTTTCACTTAGGAAACAGAAATTTTGAGCTCAGTTGTGGTCATATGTTGAGGACTTAGTGTATTGTTTAAGATAATCACTGTGTCAAGGTTCCAGAAATACCTCTTCTGCGTAAAAAAAGACTCGGAGGCATCCGTTCCTTTTCTCAAAGTCCTTTACTAGCATGAGGAGACTGGCACACGATGAGTGCAATTCCCAAAACTGAAGTTCCGGATTCGTTTCCCCAGTTATACAAACCCCAGTAGTCCCACCCCCCTGACCCCTCTGATGATCACACGGTCCCACGTCCTTCCAGTTCATTCGAGTAACTCCTTGCCACTCCTCGTGCAGACGTGAACGCCATCCGACCTTGACCACCGGAAGAATGTTACCCTGCCCTCAACCCCCTTCTCCCTTAAGATAAAATGTGGCAGCGCCTGGAAACCGAAAGTTCAATATGGTTTCCAGGCCTGACAGGCGCCCCTTGGAAAAGAAGCTATATCCTAGGAAAGAAAACAAAAAGTCGATAAAGAAGAGTGTCAGTGGTTCACACTTCCCTTCTACCCCCCCCTCCCCCCTCCAAGAGGTTTCCTAGGTTTGTCAGGGAAAGTGTCGTGAAAATGTTTAATCAAAGTGTCCGCATGTACTTTCCAACTTTTGACCCAAGTAGATTCAGATATTGGATATCCCTTCCAGTGGACTAAATATTGTAACTGACCTCTATATAGTCTAGAGTCAAGGATTTTGTTGATTTCATAGTGGGTTTCACCTTGGATTATCAAGGGTGGTGGGGGAGCAGCAGGTTGAGGTCTCAGACCAGACTGTCTAGCAGGTTTTAATAAGCTGGTATGGAATACCGGGTGTATTTTTCCCAATATTCGAGGGAGCTTAAGTTGGACGGTAACGGGATTAATAATTTTTACAATGGGGAAAGGACCCAAAAATTTTGGACCGAATTTCCTGCTGGGTATTCTTAATCTTAGATATTTAGTAGACAAAAAGACTTTATCTCCAATGCGAAAAGGGGGTTGAAGGGAACGGTGTTTGTCAGCTTGGGCTTTGTAATTCGGAGCTGTGACAGCTAAGGCCTTTTTTGAGTTTTCCCAACCTTTCTTCAAGGAATTCATCCAGTCCATTAGGGAAACCAAGTGGGGGTTGCAGGAGTTCAGGCATTGGAACAAGTCCATGCCGCTGGTTATTTGAAAAGGGTTAACCCTGCTGCTGTGTACGGCATTATTATATGCGACCTCTGCAAATGGTAACAAGTCGGACCAGTTTTCTTGTTGGTAATTTACATAACACCGTATGTATTGTTCCACCATCAAATTTAATTTCTCAGCCGCTCCGTTAGTCTCCGGATGGAATCCAGAACTAAGTCCTTGAGACGACCCAATGGACCGTAGGAACTCTCTCCAGAACTTGGCTGTGAATTGAACACCCTGTCGGATATTATCCTTTAGGGACTCCATGCAGTCTGTAGATGTGTTTGAGGAAGAGCTTTGCTAATTTTCTAGCCGATGGTAATCCGCTGCACGCAGAGAAGTGGGCCTGTTTAGAGAACAAGTCCACTACGGTCCATATCACTGTATTTCCTCCACTAGGTGGGAGTTCAACAATAAAATCCATGGCAATCTCTTCCCAGGGTCTGGTGGGTTCGGCTACGGGTTGCAGGAGTCCAGGGGTTTCCTGGTCTGGACTTCATGGTGGCACAGGTAGCACAGCTCCTGACATAGTCTTCGACATCTGATTTCATTTTGGCCACCAGAATTGTCTTCTAGCCAAGTGGAGAGTTTTAAAATCCAAAGTGGCCTCCTAGGCGAGAGTCGTGGCTTCTCTGTAGTATTGGCAACCGCATAGCGACGGGTACATAAATTTTGGTCCCTTCCAGGGTATCCCATCCCTTAAGGTGAGGTCTTGGCAAGTTTTCTTTAAACCAAGCATCATTAGTGAGTGCTGATTTTAAGTCCGCTAGTAGTTTATTTGGTGGGATGTTGGTACTGCGGTGTGATCGCGGTCGAGTAAGTGCTTGGTTGATCGGTTCGCTATCGGGGATCATTGCATGTATCACCTCTTCGCGTTTGCTGTCAAATTGTGGTTTCCTAGATAGGGCGCCAGCCAGCAGGTTTTGGTCGCCTGGGATGTATTTGAGGGTGAAATGGAAGCGCTTGAAAACTGAGCCCATCGAACTTGTTTGGGAGAAAGCTGGGGTTTTTCAAGTATTCGAGGTTTTGTGGTCCGTCCATACCTCGAAGGTTCTTTGCCCTTCAAGGAAGTGTCTCCAGGAGAGGAGTGCCCAACGTACTGCAAAGGCTTCTTTTTCCCAAACTGCCCATCTGCGTTCAGCGTCGGTCAGTTTTTTAGATATGTACGTGCAGGGCATAAGGTTGTTTTCGGTATTTCGTTGTAATAAGACAGCGGCTATTGCTACATCACTTGCATCAGCTTGGACCACAAAAGGTTTATTTGGATCCGGGTGTTGAAGAATCGGTTCCATTGAGAAGAGGCGTTTCAGGTGTTCAAAGGAACGTTGGCAGTCCATTGTCCAAGGTAGGGGTTGGTTAGGTTTGGGTTTGGTGGGTGATGGGCCAGTTTTTAGTAAGTCCGTTAATGGTAGAGCTACTTCTGCGAAAGAAGGAATGAATTTGCGGTAAAAATTTGCGAAACCCAAGAAACTTTGAAGTTGCTTACGTGTGCGTGGCGGTTGCCAATCCAATACTGCTTTCACTTTACCTGGGTCCATTTCGATACCTTTGTTTGATATCCGTAACCTAGGTAGTCGAGGATTCCTTATGGAATTCGCATTTGGAAAGTTTGACATATAGCTTGGCGGCTAGGAGTTTTTTAAGAACTTGTCTGACCAATTTGATGTGTTGTTGCATATTGTCTGAGTAGATAAGAATATCATCTAAGTAGACAAGAACCCCATTGTAGAGATGGGGGTGCAGGGTTTCATTAATCAGTTGCATAAAGCCAGCTGGGGCCCTTGGAGACCAAAGGGCATGACACGGTATTGGAAACTACCCAAGGGCAATTGAAAGCTGTCTTCCATTCATCACCTGCCTTGATACGGACACGGTAATAGGCTTCCCTTAAATCCAATCTGGTGAAAATTTTTCCTTTTGATAGGTGGTTCAACAGGTCGTGCATAAGTGGTAACGGGTAAGTGTTTTGTATGCAAATCGCATTGATATTTTTGAAGTCAATACATAATCTGAGTGAACCATCTTTTTTTTGTTTAAATAGCACAGGCGCAGCTACAGGTGATTTTGCTGGTTCAATGAACCCTCTGGCTAGGTTAGTGTCAATGTATTTCCTTAGTTCAGACATTTCTGCTGGAGTCATTGGGTACATTTTGGGTTTGGTAATTTTGCCCTGGGTGCAATTCAATTGCGCAATCAGTTTGCGGTGGCGTGGTAAGAGGTTACATTCATCTTCGCTAAAAACATCTGATAAATCTATGTATGCTCTAGGGATGTTGGGTTTTTTAGGAGATGGCTTGGATATGGTGGTTGAAGGTTCCATCTGGTGGTCATTTTGGGTAAGGTTTTCTTTTGTTGTTTTGGGGGGGGAGGGGATTTGGTCTAAGGGTCCGAAGGTCCATATAATTTTTCTGAATCCATCCTCCCATTTAATTGTGGGTTCCCATTTGTCCAACCAAGCTAAACCTAGGATGATGGATTCTGACATTTTAGGAATTACTATGAATCTTATAAGTTCATGATGGGCCCCAATTTCTAAGCGAAGTAGTTGCGTGACTCGGGTTGCTGGAACACCACCAATTAAGGTTCCATCTACTTGGTGGAATTTAATTGGGTGTTTTAAGGGAAAAGTTTTTATGGAGTTGGGCGATTGTGGAGGTTGAAATTAGGCATCTGGTGCATCCTGTGTCCACAATAGCGTCTAAAAGTTTTTGGCCCTCCTCCTGGAATTATTAAGTTCACTTTAATGGCAAAAGGAGGAATAGGTGCACTACCATTGGGTCGTTTTCTGCTTGGGTTGAGTCGTTGGGAGGCGAGTCAGGTGATGGAAGGTCAGTAGCGAGGTCTATGGCTTGCCTTGCAAAGCGAGTGGTATTAGGATGTTTTCGAGGGGGGTTGCGTGGTCGAGTAGCCGTTGGTGGTCGATATTGTTGGAGGGGTGTTGGGGCTAGGCAAACTGACGCCGATGACCTAGTTTCCCTAGCGGTAGCATTTGATCATTGTTGAGGGGTAAAAGGTGGAGGGTGTGGTTGGTCTGGAGGGGGAGGATCTTGTAGGTGGTCTTTGAGGAGGTATAGTTGGTGATCGGCTTTGGAGGGGGTTGAATTCTCTGTCCAGAGCAATGGACACGTTGTACCAGGTATTCAGTTGTTCTGGGATTCCTCTGGTGGAGCAGGCTTTTCTGATGTTTTGATCAATCGCTTCTTTAAAGTAATGAAGAAGAATTGCTTCTGGCCAATGTCTAAGGTTGCCGGCCACTCTTCTGAAATCCCATACAAATTGTTTGAGTGGCTTGTTGCCTTGTTTCATTGTTTTTAAGGTGGTCTCACATTCTGCAATTAGGTCATCATCTTGAAACCGGTTGCGAAGCAGTGTTATAAATTCGTGAATATTATTCAGTTCTGGTGCTTGTGCATTGTATAGCTGTGCTATCCACTCTGAAGCTAGCCCCACATTCATTCCATCTGAGATGGTGTTGATTAGGCTTCTTTCTGATGGGTAGAGATGTCTATATTGTTCAGCGTAAGCCTCAATTCTGCTGAGAAAGTAAGCCAGGTGTTGTGGATTCCCATCAAAGGTTGGTTTGAAAGGGGGAGGGGTTGGGTGGGGGTGTAGTTGGCCTGCTTGTGGTTGCAGAGGGATTTGCGGGGGTGGGGCTGCTGCTGTTGCCGCTGGTTGTTGGGCTGCAAAGGGGGGTGGAATTCTTCTTTGTTGTTGAGAAGAAAGTCCTTGAATCGCTGCAGCAGATGAATCAACCATTGGTGTAAGGCCCACTGGAAAGGAGGGCTGAACTAGCTGGTTGCCATTGATACTGAATCCACCCTTGTCCCGGATAGAACGCCATCCAGGCGGGATAGACGCGGTTGGAGGCAGCGTAAGCCTCTGCTGGCGGGAAAGGTCATTTGGGTGGGGGAGTTGCGATCCCCCCCACGCTTCTGGTGTTATTTGAGGTCCTTGCCATTTGAAAGAGGGAGGGGGCTTCTTGCGTTCTTCAGAACGGTTTCGAGTTTCAGTAGTCTCTCTCTCTGGTGAGAGGAAAGTGAATCTAGGCTGAGCTAAAGGTTCTCGAGGTCTCACCTCCAGCCGCTCAAAAGTTTCAGGAGGTCTAATAGAGACTGGGATTTCAGAGGGTCTCTCGGTCCCAATCCAGGGACTCTCCTGATTCTCCAGGTTTTATTGCTCTCCAATGAGGTTGAGAAGAGGAGGGGCTCTCCACTTCGTCCCGGGAAAAGTTTCCTCCGGACTGGCAGCTTACCCATGAATCAGAGTCCTGGGCGTGCTCCAAGCGGACAAGCAAGCTCTTCCTTTCGGGCTTGGTCCTGTTGTTAGATGGGTAATAGGTGACTTCAATTAAGTCGTTAAGATCCTGCTTGGCTCCTTCTACGCTCTCAAGTTGTTGCTCTTCCATCTTCACTGGGTCTTTGCACCGCAGTGGAGGTTGCGGAGACTGGGGCCCAGCACCCTCTAACAGGCCCCTCTGAGAGGAGGAGAGGTACTGTTAGCAAAAGAAAGTTTGTGTGAGTTTTGGGAATAATGTCAAGGTTCCAGAAATACCTCTTCTGCGTAAAAAGACTCGAGGCATCCGTTCCTTTTCTCAAAGTCCTTTACTAGCATGAGGAGACTGGCACACGATGAGTGCAATTCCCAAAACTGAAGTTCGGATTCGTTTCCCCAGTTATACAAACCCCAGTAGTCCCACCCCCCTGACCCCTCTGCTGATCACACGGTCCCACGTCCTTCCAGTTCAGTCGAGTAACTCCTTGCCACTCCTCGTGCAGACGTGAACGCCATCCGACCTTGACCACCGGAAGAATGTTACCCTGCCCCTCAACCCCCCCCTTCTCCCCTTAAGATAAAAATGTGGCAGCGTCTGGAAACCGAAAGTTCAATATGGTTTCCAGGCCTGACACACTGATGTGGTAGAGTCTTTTTGAAAATGATGTCACACTGAACAAATCTGTTCTCCAAAAATAGATACTTCTACACTGGAGAATAATTAATTTAAACAATCATCCAAATTCAGAAATCTGAAAGTTGTTCTTTTGTCCTTTTTCACACATATGGAGTTGCTGTGAAGACTAAATAGGTTGGGGCCTATGGTGGATGTTATTTTGTGCTCATGGTGGAAATATTAAATAAACTGTATCAGAAATAATAATGATTAGACTTTCGATTTCTCAGCATTTTTATTATACTACTGCATGTTCTATAAAATGGGGAACTGAGAGGTATCTAGAAAATAAAGAATTTAATCCTATGCCAAATAAGCTAAGGAAGGAGCCACTCTTGATATGACAGGGCATGTAAGGTGGCAATTTTTTTGTGGTAGAAATGATGGGCTTAGAACAATTAGTTGGTTTTGGAGAGGAAAAGAAACAGAATACTATTGTTTCATAATTTGTATATAGCTTGAAAATATAAACATTCCCTCAGCTAAACTTGTTTCTGGTGGTTATATGGACAGTTTCTTTATTATTCTTTTAATTAGGCATTTTAGAGTAAGAATATAAGCAAAGAAAGTTAAAGAGTAAGTAAAAAAAATAAAAAAGTAAAATGCAAATAAGTAAACAAAGGATCTAAAATACTAAAAACATTATGATTTTCCATTTTATCATTAATTACTCATAAACTATATTTTAAATAAGGAATTGATACTTTAATTAAAATAGATTTTTAGTATTAATAGTTTATAATTTCATTGAGTCATTTAAACTACATTGATCATGGTTCCTGATGTGTATTCTTAGTTTAAAGCTTAGCAGTGATTACTATGTAGACATCTACAAAGTTACAGAGAATTAGACCGTGGGCACAACAAACTGTTAGTCCCCAAGCTTTTAATTGCAGTTATATAGAGGCAAAAACTCAAGCTGAACTGTCAGGATTTTGCATAGAAGTAGGTTAAAAGATAGCTAAACAGTGATACTTGGCTAGGCATTTAAAGTTGCTTTCCAGTTCTTTTATATTCTCTTCCTGATACTAAGAGAGACATCAGAATGGACCAAAGTTAATGTTGAACAAGGATGAACAGAAATATTTGAGAGCAATCCATTTCTGGATTAATCTTTTACCTGTCAGCTGTCAAAGGGAAAAGAACAAATAGCAAGATTCAACAATAGTTACAGAGTTCTGAACAAAGTGTACATGATCCTTAAATTACTATGAGGCTGGACTAGAGGTAGGGCATAAAAAAGTAAGCAAGATGTACTCTGAGTAAACCTCAAGAGATTTTTTTTGAGATTAGTTTTATGCAGTATAAATATGTGTGCAGAGATATAAAAGTAATAGAGCAATTTGCACAAAGATTTCTTCAGACTGCTGCTTATCTTTTTTAAAGAACAACTTGATTAGGGAATTGCATTTAGAAAGGAAGCCAAACCTCCAGTCTACTTGAATTCTAAGGAAAAGTGTAATGCAAAAAAAAGGATCAGGAATTGAAAGCGGTGACAGCCTTCAGTATCTAATCAAATTGAAGTACATGAAGTAACTCAAAGAAGGCACATAAAGCAAACAAAGCGGAAATCCCTATAAAGCAGTTTTGACTGCAAACACTGCTCTTACTGGCTGATCTCTTTTATGAGATGCTGAAGTTTCTTCACACTGCAATCCCAGCTAGCATGCTTACTTTTTAAAAGTGTCCAGAAATTGTAATTGGTGGAAATGCAGCAGCCAGATTGTTGACAAATGCAAGATACAAGAATCACATGATCCTGTCGTGTCCCACTCCTCCTCTGACGGCCAAGTCTGGGAAGTCTGTATCAAGCGTGGCCACGAAGCCTCTGCAGCTTTGCCAAATTTCCTGTCAGAGTTCTCAGGGTAGGCAGGAATCCAAGGTGTGACTTCAGCAACCAGATGAGACTTTGCCTGACTCAAGGAATGCCAAAAAGCAGACTCTTTATATAGGCCATGGGGTGTGGCTCCATGACTCAGCACTTATCCAGGCCTGCTCCTCCCTTCCTTTTGCTGACGTCGCCTCTCCATTCTCCGGAAGCGGGGATCTGTCCACTGTGTCTTTTCGTCCTCCTGCTCAGCTGCCGGCAATTCTAGCTCGTGGCTGGCTTCGTGCTCACACGCTGTAGGGAGGTTTGTTTGCTCAGTCTGTCTGGGCATGGTGCCACGGCTGGGGGCTGGAGGCATGCCAGGCCATTCTTCTTCACTATCAGTCTCTGGCTCAGATAGCAGGAGATGGGAGGGGCCCGGCTGAGGAGAGGAGGGCAGGCGAGGCACAACAGATCCCTATGCTGAAAAACTGCACTGATTGCCAGTTGTCTCTCAAACAGAATTCAAAGCTTTGAGATGGATTGATTGATTTATAAAGTCATAAATGCTGGAGCCACTGTATTTGAAGATGACTCTCCCTTGTACTTACCTGGCTACTCAGTTTAGCAGAAATGCTCCTTCTGCAAAAAAACCCCCATCTTCCTTGTAGCTCCCAGGCTATGAAATATAACCCCAGGAGAAATGTCCTTTGCCCACACTCTCCCAGCATTTAGGAAGTTGAGAAAAAACTATTTTGCCAAGTTTTAAATTCTTAATATATTTCTTTAATCCTTCATTTTAATTCAATTTAATGAAGATGAAACAGCTGCAAGAAAACAACTAAGCTCAGAGAGCTTCAAGGACCTCTCATTCTGGTTTCAGTTCTGGATTCTGCACTAGGATATTTTTAGACTGTCTAGTGGAGTGGGGAAGTAGACGAATGGAGTAGTCCTTTTCTCAGCAGTGTTCATTACTATTGACCATCATAGTCTTCTGAACTTCTTCATAGGGATTTATGGTTTAGAAAGTAATGCTTCCTAGCCTTCTTCAGAAGTTGGTTTTAAGTGGCGAAGTTGGATATAAAAAATTTGGTTTATGAACTTTGGTACACAATATACCTCAGGATCCATTCTTACATCTCATGTTGTTCAACACCTAAATGAAACCTTTGGGTAGGCTCATTAGGATATTTAGGATAACCCAATACTAATATGCAAGGGACCTTTTGCCTTTTCATCTACTGTCAGGGAAATATTAATGTCCTGAAATGTTTGTTAGTAATAATGGGCTGGATGAAAACTAATTGAAAATAAATCCAGAAAAAAGAAATATGCTCCTAGTAAGAAAACAAGTGGATTGTGGAACAAGCATTTTGGATGAGATAAAATAAACAAGATTAAAGTAATTAAAAAACAGAAAGATGTCTCAGTGGGTGGTAGCACCTGGCCAACTTGCCTGGACCTTGGATTGTACAATTATGGATGGAGAACTTAGGATAACACTATTCAACTGACTCTCTCATAAGGAACACTAAAGAAACTTTGGAGAATGTTTTTTTCTGCAGCTTCTAGCAAGATCTGACCCATTTTCAAATTCAGTATAGCTTCCCCCTCCCCCCATGTGATTTGGTTTCATTCTGTTGTTTTCAGGATATATCTTGCTGATGGATAGATAGTTTGGTCTAGTGGTTAAGGCACCAGGCTAGAAAGCAAAAGACCGTGAGTTCAAGTGCAGCCTAAGCCATGAAAACAAGCTGGTGACCTTGGGCCAGTATCTCTCTCTCTCAGCCCAGCTCACCTCACAGGATTGTTCTAGGTGAACCTATGAAACGCATGCCAGAAGCAGCATGCAAAACCATCCTGTGAAGAATGTGAGGCCTCGCTGACTCCTATTCCATGCCCGTGATCACGCGCACACCAGTCAGCTGGCCATCGCATGCATGAGCGGCAAAACCCGGAAGAGCAGTGTTCTGTCGCGCATGTGCAGGTCGGCACCTGAACTTCTGGGTTGATGTCACCACATGCACAATGGCCAGCTGTTTGTCAGGTGCAGGTCCATGCCAGTATCTGGGTGCTGGCTCACACATGCACGATGGACCGCCGCTCTTCCAGGTATTAGCGCTCCCACATGTGCGAAGGCTAGCAGGGCCGCGCATTTCCTGCAGGATGGTTTTACATGCACTTTCAGCACATAGGCTGGCACGCAGTGACATCAAAGGTTCGCCATCACTGGAATAGACAACTGTATTTTCTTCTTTGTAATAAAGTAATATGTTAGGTGGGTATACATGTCTTTATTGTAGTATCCATCAGTGGTGGGTTGCTTCTAGTTTGCCCCGGTGATGAACCGCCCACCCGCCCAGATGTCATCAAATCAATCTGCACATGCACAGAAGTGCCGCACGCCACCAATAGCGAACCGGTAGCACTAGGTTTTGAAACCCACTACTGGTATCCATGTATTTGTGTGCACTGGGAAGCAGTAGGCAGACTGTATATGCTGTGCTCTGAGGCATATAAACAGAAAGGAGAGCTTAGAATGGAGCAGACACCAACCTTCTGAGGTACTGCTTAATTGTGTCTCATCTCCCTTCGGAAGATTTTCTAGCCTTTTTTCTTCTTCTGCAGTCCCCAGACTAATTTGGGCCATTTTCAGTCTTTCTTGAACTGGGTTCTCCCACCAATATTCAATTTACTCCAGTACTGTATGATTTAGAGTGTTTCCATGCTAACAGACAGGTGAAGGACAGAATACTGAGCCTAGAAATTACATAATATGTGCTGAATTCTTTTGGGTTGAAAAGAAGAAAAATGTGACATGATCAACAATGCCACCATCTGGTGGCGCCTCACATGCAACACTAGAGCATTACAATATAAATTACAAAAGACACAGTTAACATAACAGGTAGTCTGCATTTAGTGACCATTCATAGTTACAAGTGTGAAGAAAAAAATAACTTCACAACCAAGTTATTTATCTTTTAAAGCTCAAGAAGGCATGGGACCAGGTTATTTCGGAACTGCCACACCCTATTACATCTATCAAGTATCCCACCAGGTTTGTAGGAGGAACTTGCAGCAGATCCAATTAACTAATGATTTCCATCTGATGGGATCCAAGAGACAGGTCTTTTCTGCTGTGGGACTCACCTTGTGGAACATCACCCCCCTCAAAATGAAGTTGGCTTAGACTCTATTGACTTTTCAAAAAATTTCTTAAAACATGTTTTTTTCAGTAAGCCTGGGGATCCCCTGCAGGTAGGGAGCCCACACATTGGCTGCATCATGTATAATATTGCAATGCATTTCTTTTCATTTCCTTTTTGTTTTTAATATTTATGCTACACGGCTTTTGTATGTTTTAATTGTTGGTTTTATTGTATGCTGCTCAGTCATAGTGTCATGGGGGAATACTCTAGGCCAAGAGGGGAAATGGCCACATTGGAAAATTAAAAATCTTTCTGGGCCACCAAGAAATACCTGTTGAGCCCAGCTCCGGCTCGACATATGATGCTGCAGGGATCCAGATCATGGAAGCAGCCCCTAATCAAAGATCCAGGGGGATGACATATCGGGGACCTGTTCGAGGGGTGCAGGGATCTGCGTTTGGGAAACATGGGAAGGGAATCAGCACACTGGCAGCCAGGATAGAGGGAGATGAGGGCCGGGCATTACAAAGAACTGCTTTAGTTCCGGGATTTGGTAGATGACGTGGCAGCTGGGGCTGTCAGACGAGGAGGGAAAGAGCGGCCGGGCGTCCAATCAACGGAGCAGTTCAGCCATGGGGCAGGGCATGAGCAGCGCGGGATGTTTAAAAAGGGGCTGAGAGGCAGAGGCTCTCAGCGCTGACTTTGTACAGAGACCTCGACTTTTATTGAGGCCCAGATTGTAGCAGACCCAATAAACAAAGCCACTATCGGAAAGAAAACCAAGTTAGCTAGCCGAGAATACCTGCTGCACGGATGAATTGTTTTATAGCTAGTGGAGCCACACCAGCACTGGAGTTGGCAATTGCAATGGTTCTAAATTTACCTTTAAAAAAAAAAGTGGGCCACACAACGCTTGGTGGGCCATCTGTTGTGGAGGCAAAACAAGATTTTGTGTTGCTCTAGGCCGGGGGTCAAGGGGCACGCACGGTGGCTCAGGGACTAAGACGTTGAGCTTGTCAATCAAAACATTGGCAGTTCAGTGGATCGAATCCCAAGTACCGTGTAACGGGGTGAGCTCCCACTTGTCCCAGCTTCTGCCAACCTAGCAGTTTGAAAGCACGTAAAAAATGCAAGTAGAAAAATAGGGACCACCTTTGGTGGGCAGTAGCAGCATTCCGTGCACCTTTGGCATTTAGACATGCCGGCCACATGGCCAGGGGACGTCTTCGGATAGTGCTGGCTCTTCGGTTTTGAAACAGAGATGAGCACCGCCTCCTAGAGTTGGGAACGACTAGCACATATGTGCGAGGGGAACCTTTACCTAGGCCGGGTGGTCAAACTGGCAGCCCACAGGCCAGATGCATCACATGTAGACCATGCCCACCCATAACTCCACGAAGGGGGAAAACGTCACAATACGTAACGTGACAGCAAAGTAATGGCACAAGTTTGACACCCATACTCTAGGCAAAACAAAAGTTTAAAGATCTGAGAAAGTAGAGCAAGATTTGAGCTCTGAACTGTTGGGCCATCAACACCTTGTCCAACTTCCTAACTGTTCTTATACAGTAACAGAATAACAGATTAACAGAACTGGAAGGGACTCTGGAGATCTTCTCGTCCAACACCCTGCTCAGGCAGGAAACCCTATACATTTCAGGCAAATAGTTGTCCAATCTCTTCTTAAAAGCCTCCAGTGTTGGAGCACCCATAACTTCTGGAGGCAAATAGGAAAGGCTGAGCTCTTAAGTTCTCAGATTCACTTTTATGAATTTGGGGACTGTGTGATTGTTTCATGATCCATAATTTTGACAGTCCAGTACAGGGGTCACCAAACTTTCAGACCTCAGGGACCACTAAATTCATAATTTTAAATCCCACGGACCACTAATACGATGCCTAATTAGCGGCTGGGTGGGTATGGCTAGGTGTGATCAATTCAATGTCACTCACATCAAGGGGTGCCTTGCCAGCCTCTACTCATCCCTCCCCTCCCAGCTGCTCCTCACCTGCCCACCCAGGCTCCTTAGGGCCCCAACAGGAAGCAGTTCTTGGAGCTAAGCAGCCAGCATGAGAAAGTGTTGGCAAAACAGCTGGCTCAGTTCAAATTGGATCTGACCGAGAAGGAGGCTCAGCAGAAGCACCTCATTGAGGACTACAAGCATAGGCTTTCCAAGTAGACAGAAGATCTGTGGGAGTTCAAGGACAGGTACCGGTGCCTGGAGACTCAGTGGGCTGAGATGGTCAGCCAGTTCCATCCATGATGCAGTCCCACTGGAACAAGGCCCTCAAGCTCTTTGCCACCAGCAGCACTTCCCTCCAGCCTTCGCCTAAAGCCCCGCACCAGGAAGCTGAAGCAGACCCCAAGTCAGAATTTCTCCCCACCTCCGACCCACACAAAAAGACCCCAAAGGAGGAGACTTTCTGCAGTAACACAAACATTCATTGCATGTATCTGTCCCAGGGGCCATTAGTTTGAGGACCCCTGATTTAGTGCAATACAAAAAAGGCAAATAATTTTTCAGTGGATCACTCCACAAGTTGGTGACCACTGATCCAGTAAAAACAATTAAAAAAAGGTTGAATCTTATATAATGATACAACATAACCTCTTCCATTTCAGTTTCAGCATATTGCTATTTCCAGCTTTCAACCAGACTGACTTGATAGTACATTTGTTTAAAAAAGTTTTAATTACATATTACATTAGTTACAAACATAAACAAGAAATAGCTTAGTAAAAAAAAAAAAATATCTAGCAGCATTAAATAAAAATTAACTGGCTGTATAATTAGAGACATCTATAATTATGCAGAGGGAAAAATCCAAAGCCATAAGTTTTTTTTTTAAAGAAGAAAGAACTAGAATAGTTTTGATACTAATAGTCAGATAAATCCACTGAATTCTGGTCTAATCATCACTATAAATTTTGTCCATATTTGCAAACTTTCTGGCTCTATAGGTTTAGATTCAAGAGAGGCTGAAGGGAAATTATTCACATTTTGCAATCAATATATTAAGCAAGGGTGCATAAGAATCTGAATTGTAGTTTCATGTACATCATTTAAAGTTGCACTAACATTTGCAAATACATGAAGAACATAAAAAAGGCGCATCAGATGGAAATAAGGAATAAAACTATCAAGACAGGTTGCCAAAGTCTCGCTTGAATTTCGATCTTATTATAAAGGTAAAGGTTTTCCCTTTCCAGTAATTTCCAACTGGAATCTAAACTGGATCTTATTATAAACCAAACAAAACCAAAACCAAACTGAAAAGCTGGATCTTATTATAGGCAGGTCAATAATAGTCTGTGAACGTTATTACCCTTCCTATGCAGGTGGGTCTATTATCATAATTATTTCATTTTAGATACAGCAAATAGTAACTTTGGGGTTGGGTGTGTGTGTGAATGTATGCCAGTGACTTATGTGTGAGTTCTCATAAGGTTTTGGTGATAACGTAGAGGTCCTCACAAAGGAACAGAGTGAGATAATGCTATATTTATGTTATTTGATTGCTGACTTGGGCTGTTGATAGGATCCATTAAGATTAAATTTAATTGTTTCTTACTGGTGCAGTTCCTAAACTGCATTGCAGCATCCTAGGGTTTATGTTACGACAATCAATAAATGTGATTGTCCTAACTGTCCCACAAAGATACTAAGGATGCCCAAGAAAGTCCAAGAAAGTTTGGGAACATCGTTCTCATTAAATCAATTTACTTGTTCAGCTTTGTCCAGGATCCATTAAGCTAAAATATGCCTGGCTGATTTATGATTCAGTATGTTATGTACAATTACAAAGTATATAATTATACCTACAAAATATAGTACTTTTGAGCTTTTAGAAGTATTTTGCATTAGTGTTCAACAATTATTCTTTGATTTTTATGTCCAAAAGCCTATTATTTAGATATGTTCTAACTTGAAATCAGAATATTAAGGGGCATGCATAAGAGCACAAAAGTGCCTACCATTCCTGTCCTATTGTTTCTTTTCATTATATCCAATTAATATAGTTATTACATACTTATACTCATATATATGCTTATATATTATATAGCTATTTCATTTCATGTTAATGCCTATATATACTGATATGACAAAATAAAATAAAAATAAAATAAAAAAATAAAAAAAATATTTTACTAGTCTTTCATAACATGAGTATTATTAAGATCCAACAAACATGAAGATAACAAAGTTAAGAAAACTGAAAGCACAACCATAGCTAATGTATTATGTTTTTATCAGTTTATGGTTTGTTACTTTTTGGATTAACTTTTCTTAGAACATACATGGTTTGTGAAAAACGCAAGAGCCTAGTTCACATACCTTGTTAAAGCAAGAATTAAATACTTTATAACTTAAGTTCCAATCAAGCAATACATTCATATACTGTATAAATCTCAAGTTGGGTTGTGCAGCCTAAATAAAAAAATGCACATCCAAAACAAAACAGAATTTTAATATTAGGAGTACCAAGAACTTGGATAGCTGGAGAAGTCTGATCTATAAATACCATTTTTCGGAGAGATTACGCTTACAGAGTTTGTAAGAACTAACATGCCTGTTGTTTAATATTTAAGAATATAAATGCATATAAACAACTGGAATGAATTAGCCTCGAATGCTGTAAGACCCTACAGTTAAAATGTTATTTTTGTAAAAGGGGGATTCTGTTCTCACTATATCTGGGTTTTTTAGAATATACTAAGGATGACATGTTTGCAATTTACTGTGAATTTTAGAGATGTAATCAATGTTATTCTTGTACTTCAAGTGGTTAAATTGGACCTTTCATCTGAACATTCTTGAAAAACTATAAAAAAGAAAAAAATCATATTTCTTCACATAATATATATATATTACACAATATACATAATGTACATGTGTATTACATATACACATTACATACTATACGCAATATACATTGCGATTGAAATGTTATTTTTTGTATTCTCTTTAAAAGTTTGGCACAACAGTTCATTCAAAAGTAAACTTTAAGAAAAAAGTCTGTATCCAAGTCTTTATGACCATGCAGATCTACCAGGCTGTTTCTATTAGGATAGCTGTCTTCCTAAGCATTCAGTTCTTGGCAGTTACTACACTTTCTACAATAATCTTCAATGCAATCTAAGGTGCTGCAGCCAAGAGAATGCAGAGGAAGTGTACAAAATCTCATGAGAACAGAAATTATTCTAATTGCACACAGGAATTATTTGTACCCTAGGCACAGAATGCAGGAAGGAACAATAAAATCTACCCCATCTGAATAATAATAATAATAATAATAATAATAATAATAATAATAATAATAATAATAATAATAATAATAATAATAATAATAATAATAATAATATATCCTTACTTATTCCTCCTAAAGTAGCATTTTCCATTAAAACTTTATATTGGAATTAATGAAACTCCCAACAGCATTAAAAGTCAGAACCAGATTTACACTTCTGAGGCATAAACCGCCATTCATTGAATAAAGATAAAATTCCTGAATGATTTATCAGTGCTTATTGCACACTTAGATAATAGCAATTTATACTGTTTATTTTGTCATTTTTTTATTTGACATGACTATCTTGATTTAAATGTAAATATAAAAATCAACTATTTTATGTATACTATTTCTAAAGCATTTAATTTGTATGGCTTCTAAAATTTTGTTTATTTACAGATATGGCAGTACAAGTTTTCAGATTAAAACTGCACACAAACGGTATTTACACATACATACATTTATATTAATATTAAGACTGAAACTTATGGACGATATATTTTATGTTCATGTCATAAAATAATACATATATTTAGTCCAAAGGTATATAAATTAGGGGTCCCCAACCACTGGGCCATGGCACATTCAAAATTGGGCTGTGGGATAAATTGGCAAGTCCGTGTGTGTAAAACTCCACTTATAAACTCCACTTATGAGAGCAGATGGCGCTTGCGCTCATGAAGCACCACTTGACTGGAGCTTCCCGAGTGAGACCAAGCGCACTTGCTCATGCAAGTGGAGCTTTGCGGGCAAGCACAACCTCTGATATAAACAGAATAGTACATGAATTCTAATATAAAAGATTGACCAAATTATTGCATCAATTTATCAGCATGTGATATGAATACCTGAATGTTAGGTATGAACAACCAGCAATCTTAAACATTTGAACAATATGGACTTGCTAGGACTGATTTCTTAACCCCTTTATTATAAATATAAAGCTACAGACTATCCAAATTTACTTGGAGATAAACTCTAACAGAATAAATTCCAACTTGCTTTCCAATTTGTATAGGTCTATAGTTTTTGTGTCATCCATCAAATTACTGTTTCTTTCCATTTCAAAAGCTAACATTCGATATGCTAATCGTGCAAGTTAAAAGTCACATCCATATAACTGATACTATTATAAAGTCACCAGAAAAGCATTTTTAATACTAAAAACAAACACCAATGATGATTTTTAAATTCTGCTTCACAGTAGGAATGAAAGAACCACATTTGTTGTAAAAAGGGCAAAATAATCATACCTTGATTTTTTTTAAAATGTATTTGTCCAATTTAGATTAAGAAAAATCAGGTATCATTATCATGTAGAAAGAAGCAACTTTCTCAATGTTAAATGGATCTTTTAAAAAATACAGTTGACTAAAGTTGCCCAATTAGGTAATTGGAGGAGTTAAGTGCACTTTACAAGAATGCCTCTTCTTAGACAATAGTGTAGTCTTCCCACTCGTTTTGTTGGTCTTTTGATCATCCAGTCTCTATTTTTTAAGTATCTGGGACCCAAAAGTCATGGATCTTACCCTATAATAAAAGATTGTCAAAGGAATTAGATGGAAAGATATATACATTTAAAATAGATTTGCAATACTAAACTAACTAGTGGAAAATTACTGACATTATCAACACAGCTTTAAAATCAACTTAACTGGTCTAAATCCAACACTGCATATCCCTTTACTCCATTCCCCAGTTATTATACTGTTTCTATTTCTTAAAAGGCAAAAAAAAATCTTTCCAGAAAGTTTTATTTCTATGCCATTATTAACTGATAATATGTAACATTTTGTATGAAAATATATTATAACTGTACCATACCTGAATAAGCTGAGAACTGTGTATCATTTGCTGCCATTTGCTGTATGTTCTAGCAACTAAGTCTTTCACCTAGAGACAGAAAGTTAGGAACTGATTGAAAGATGAAGTGATAATTATTGCTGCTGTCTTACATTACTTTGGAGTGTACATTAGGAATATAACAGGACTTACTTTGGAAGAAATAAGGATAGAATTTTATTGCAAATTTAAAGACAGACCACTCCATACAAGTAGGACGCAGGGCAAGTCTCATGCCCAGGACTTTAAGCAAAGAAGCACTTGCAAGTTAACAGAATGTTGCTGGCATTATGAATTACACATAGACCTTGACCTACGACCACTCATTCAGTAGCTGTTCAAAGCTACAGATAGTGCTGAATGAATGGTAGCTATAACCGGTCCTCAGTGTTCTGGCCATCCCAGAAACCCCTGCGATCACGATTGTGATCTGGGTGCTGGTAACAAATCACACTTATGACCTGTTACAGTGCCTCATGATCATATGATTGCCATTTGCATCCTTCCTGCTGACTTCCCTAGAAAGTTAATGACAAAGTTGGCGTAGAAGACCGTAA
Organism: Ahaetulla prasina; assembly: GCF_028640845.1. Lineage (NCBI taxonomy): Eukaryota > Metazoa > Chordata > Lepidosauria > Squamata > Colubridae > Ahaetulla > Ahaetulla prasina. Next base: position 59,521,220 of record NC_080544.1, on the reverse strand, counting down.
GTCACTGGGGTAAGTCTTCCCCCCACCATCCATCTTTCTCCAGCCTCTCCTTTGTTCATGCTGCACGAGCCATTCATGCACCCTTCCTGCTCATCTCTTTCTCACCATCCCTGGCTTGTACCTCTCACCCACCCACTTACCCACCCTTCTCTAACCCTCTCTTGCATTCCTTGCTTCCCCTCCCACAGCCACATATTGTGCCTCTCATGCATTCCCCACAACCCTTGTGTACCTCCCCTGCACCCTGGCACTCTTCCATCCAATAACTGCCATTTATCTGGTTTGGGACTTGCAACTTCCTGCTGATTCCCTCATTGACTTTGGTCATAGCAAGCCAGCAGGAAGTTGCCTTACTTAATAACAATGGGATTTGGTTAACAATGGCAATCAGAACTGCAGGAGTTGCCATCACTAAGCAATGTAGTCACACTTTATTACTTAAAGTCGTAACTTATTGTGAAACTCTGGTTCCAGTATCTGTCATTAAGTTGAGGACTTCCTGTACCCTGTGAAATTAAGAGTTGCTTCTAATTTTCTGGATACATTTCTGTTAAATACCTTTTCCATTAATATTATAGACCACAAATGGAATCAGTAACACAGTGTTCTAATACAAAGGTGGAGTTTTTTCTCTCATTTGGATGAGATAGAAGGAAACTATTTGCAAACTTGTCTTCTCAGATTTTATATACATTTATCTGAAAGATTTATATAACCACTCATCTTATATAGCATAATCTGTGGAATCTTGCAAGCAATACTAAAACAGTAAAAGCAGTAAAAAAACCATAAAATCAACGTGAAAAACTTTCTGGAGCCCCCAAATATAACACACTTCAAACATATCACTAAATACATGTTATATACTGTTAACTTTCTGCATATCAACTGAAGCCAGACTTGATACCTGAGAAAGAAACATTTCCTATTTGTTGATATCCAGACTTTCCATCTTCATGTATTAGATTTTCATATCTAATGTCATGCCTAAGAAAGTAGGAACTCGTACAAAGGCTTCAGAACCCATAGATAAGAACAATCAAAGAATGTATTTGCTTTGACCAAAGTAAATTGTTATAATGGTAAAAAGAAATTTTAAAAGACAAGCGGTATAATGCCTATCTTCTGGGATGAGAAAAGAAAATGCAAACTTACCTTAGTTCTATAAAACAGTCTGACATCTTCCCTAATATCACACTTTACATGTTTTTCTAAGGTGCTACAGAGTCTCAACAGCCATTTCTAAAAGGACATTAAACATTAAGTTAGGTTATTTCAACCAATTGTGCTATAGTTTGTAATGTATATAATTTATTTTATTTACTTATAATTTAATTTCTATACCGCCCTTCTCCCGAAGGACTCAGGGCGGTTTACAGCCATATTTAAAACACAAAATACAAACAGCAAGTTTAAAATATAATTAAAAACAAATATTTAAATAGGCCAAATCAAAACTAAAACGGTCATAGGCCGACATAAAACCCATTTAAAATTACAATTTAAAATTATGCTTAGGCCAGTCCCGCACGATGAAATAATAAAGTCTTATGTTCACGTTTGAAGGTCCGGAGGTCAGGGAGTTGGCGTAACCTCGGAGGCAGCTCATTCCAAAGGGCTGGTGCCGCCACAGAGAAGGCTCTCCCCCTGGGGGCCGCCAACCGACATTGTTCGGTCGACGGCACCCTGAGAAGGCCCACCCTGTGGGAGCGCACAGGTTGTTGGGAAGCTATCAGTGGCAGAAGGCGGTCTCGTAAATAGCCCGGTTCTAAGCCAGAATTATCCAGAATTTGTAAAGCTGCAGTATAGTTCACATTTTTAGTGCTTTGTAATATAATCATGTAACAGATGATTACAAATTACTTAGGAATTTCTATTTTTGTCTTTCCACTTCTAAAATGTTGATGAAAAAAACCTCATACATGTTAATGAAAGAATTTGAGCAAATTACTTACTCTTTGATTGGAACTTGTACGCTCAAAATTGCTAGCTTCCCTAACCAAGTGAAGGAGGACATAAGTCAGATAATAGGCCTAGAAAGAAAAGCAGGCAACATTTAGTAAAAATGGTTACTTAAAAGGCTACCAAGTTTCTGGGACGAAGAAACCCACCAGGATTTTTTTAGGTAGTTCAGCTTTTGAAGTGCTTCATAAGCTTACACATTCCAGATATTTCTCTCTTACTGCACATTAAACATGCATTAGACTTGAAAGTTATCAGTGCCAACTGTATGGGAAAACATATAATTTATCTGTGGAACTCTCAACCATCTGCAAACAGTGTAAGAAAATTTATGTTCTTAAAACATGTTTAAAAAATACAGGAAATCCTCAACTTACTACCAATCTTTTAGTGATTGTTCCAAGTTACGACGACGTTGAAAAAAGTGTCTTATGACCAGTTTTCACACATGTAACCATTGCAGCAACTCCATGATCATGTGATCAAAATTTAGGTACTTGTCCACTGGTATGTATTTATGACAGATGCAGTGTCCCAGGGTCATTTGATCATTTCTAACTTTCCGAGCTGGCTTCCCATAAGCAAAGTTAATGGGGGAAGCCAGATTCACTTAACAACCGCATGATTTACTTAACAATTGCAATGATTTGCTTAACAACTATGGCAAAAAGTCATAAAATGAGGTGGAACTCACTTAACAACTGCCTTACTTAGCAACAGAAATTTTCATTTCAATAGTACCTATATGTTTATATTAAAAAAAAGAAGGAATTCATTAAAAAAAAAAACTTTACGCATTGTGGGTTCCCACACTATTGCCAGACATTCTGCTCCTTGCATATTAGGACTTGCATGTCAGACTCTTTGGCACTTGCCAAAGATCTCAAATGGAGAATAATCTTTTTCCCAAACATGAATCACACAGTTCTCTTAATGGGTTTTATTGAAGTGAAGAAAAAAGGTTACAAGAATCGGAACTAAACAATATATCTTTTACTCCCCTTCCCCACACACACCAAGCAATCTTTTCTGGTAAATAAAAGAGGAACTAAGAAACTTCTTGATTAATCATGATCAGATCAGAGAACTTCGCTTTTAATATCAACACTTACACATTACTCCTTTTCAGTGAAGGAATTTTTTCAAATTGAGTCTATTAACATTGTTCACTCTGTTGCACATAGAATAGCAACTTGGTTATGTGACCTCATGAAACATGAGCATCTCTTATATCACCAATAACCACATATAGTTTAGCATATCTTGTCTAACCCTTCTTAAAAAAAAATATTACCTGGTGCTCAGATGCAGAAAGAAAAGGCTCTGTAACACCATCATGATGACCTGAAGTTTCTGACAGCCTCTTTAACAGACCTGAAGGTTTCATCTTCACTAGCTCCTTACACAGTAGTGACATCTATTGGGGGATTAGAGTGCAATACAGTTCACATTATAGGTTTCTTTTCAATCTTGAGAAGAATTATCTTAAATCATTTTAGAAACTAAAACACTGCAGCAGCAGGAGTAGGAGGCAGTTTTCTCAAAATCTGTATGCATGAAGCTTCTAAAACCCTGATGCCAGGAATAAAATAGGAGGGACTATCACAGCAAGAGGAATCAAGCTATATCAAAAAGAGCAGCTCTGAATTGAAATAAAGTAGATGAAGATTATATTTCTCTTTATCTAAATTTTGAAAACCTCCAAAAGATACATTAGAATTTAAACAGCAAGCTTGAACAAACTGTGTTTACAAGTTTAAATAAAAGAAGAATGAAAAAACACAGTGCTGGGGCCATATTTAGCCAAGCAAGAAATTTACAATGTCTCTTCCACTTGGTACCTAATCTCCCCCTTAGCACAGATGTCCTTGACATTTTCCTCTGTTAGCTTACTTTCTGCTCATTGTTTCTGCCATTTCCACTAGTTCCCCTATTTATTCCCTGATTATTTTGTGTGCCTTACATTGCTGACTTGGCTTTCCCCATAATCTCTGCCTTTTGCAGAGACCCATTCTAAATGCTGGGCCTTTTTACATCTTGCACTCATTCTATATAATAGCGTAATAAGCTGCAGCTTTGGGGAAAAAATTTGCTGTAGAAATAATTATAGAATGGAGTCCATAACACTGAGGATAGGCGAAATTAAACAATTAGAAAATTAAAATATTGAATTTAAATAAAATATATTATGTCAAATATAAAAAATAAAATGTCTCAACCATTTCCTAGTGTAACGTTCAATTTGCTATGCAATAATGGATGCAGCTCTCAAGTACATGAAAGCTGCACACCACTAAAAGAGAAGTAATTTTTTTATCCATACAAAGTTATGGAAGGAACATGAATTACCAGGATGGTGAGATTACTAATGTGAATTTATGCTCTGCTTATTAGGCCCATGCACTGATTCAACCCTGTAGACTAACCTAGGAAGTTAAAAAAAAACATCCAGAAGAAGGCCAACTAAACTACCTCCACAGCATGTCAAGAAGGCTACATGCTCATTTTTAAGCAACTGAGTTAGACTCTTAGAAGACTTTAAGAGAACAACACAAGCACTCACACAGTCAAATTCAAAAAATGTAATTAAAAAAGCTTCCTTCATTGAGAAAACAAGTCTTAACTCCAGCTAACTATTTTTCTAATGAAAGAATATATACTCTACCTGATGATCATGGCTACTGGGTATTTTCACATGGCTTTTAAGAAGTTTTGAGATTATTACCAAGCTAAGATGTCGTCTTATTTGTCTAGAAGAATAAAGTTAACATAAACATAAATACGTGAGCAATTATAATTTAGTGCTTTTGTCATGAATTCTGTTAGGCATACTAAGTGGTATTGTCATAAAAGTTTACCTTCCACGAATTGTCCAATTGGGGACAAACTGAACAAGCCACAACAGATTATGATGGTGATTGGATAGACAACTTATTGCCAAGGATAATTGGGACATCTTCTTAAAAGAGAAAGACAAATTTGTTAATAGAATTTGAAAGCAATTGCTAAATTCAGTATCAGCGTGTATGCAATTGTTAGACAATGCATATAAATATTATATTTAAAGACTATTCATAGCATGTGATTGATAGGCATTGGCTTATTACATTAATATTTCTTAATGTATTTATTGAAAAGACAAAAGTTGACTATTAGCACCACAACTTAAAATGCTCCCATTATGCAAAAATATTTCCATTTAAGGCATTTAACAGCAGTTACCGGTAAATGGTTTAACTATATTTATTAGATATATCAGTTCCACAAAACGTAATTTAACCCACTGATTATATTTGCACTTAACATCAAACTAGACTTTTTTAGTCGGGAACAACTAGCACGTATGTGCGAGGGGAACCTTTACCTTAGACTTAGATCTAGATTTCTAGATTTTTTCGTTACTAAACAAAAATCCAGTCTACATAACATTTATAAAATTATTTTTTACTACTAAAAATAAATTGTTGTTTCTTCTGGGCAGATTTGCCCATTGTGGTAACACAAAATGAGCAGTCAGTATATACATATGCATTAGAGTGTGTAATTTAAAGAAAGCCTAAGGTTAATTGATTCTAAGAGTTTTTATAATGTTAAAAACTGGATCTTCTAAAAATGCATTAAATTAGCATAAATTATGTTACCTCATTATCCCAGTTTCTGACACTTTCAAGCAATTTTATAATAAGGCACTCCAAGTCTACTAGTGGAAATTGCTTCAGTTCTGTTTCCAAACTTAATTTAAATAGTAGCAGTAGCAATATAAATATTTCTCTGTCTGTGTAACCTTCTGGATACACAGTTATACACAGCCGTAGAAACTTAAGAAAAGAAAAAGTGAAAGAATTATTTCAAATATTTTTGAACAATATCAATTTCAAAAGGAGTATTTGTGTGCATACATTCTGAATGTATCCTTGATTCTAGTGAAGTTTTTAAAGGTAGCAATATATTATATAAAGGATCTTTAAAAAAAAACCTTTCACCTTTTATTATATTAAATTCTTGTTAATTTTCTCTATCTTAACAGAAATGTTTTCCTGTGCATCTTGAACTACTTTCGCAAGGAAAATTCCAGCTACTACTAACAATTCTCAGTTAAAAAAGACATATTCTTATACTCAACAGAGAACTTTTAAAAACAAAGCACCAGTCTTACCTTTGCTATATTGCAAAGATTGCTCTCTATTAGAAGAAAGAAAGCTTCTGGGTTTATATATGTGTCTCTTTTTGATTGTTTATTCACAGTTACATGCATTTCAGACCTGGTCAAAAAAAGAGAGACTTGTTTCCATATAGTTTATTACATATTTTTAATTACATATATTCATTCCCACATGTAACTTATTATGAAGGGATGACCTAGAACAGAGGACTCCAACCTTGGTCCGTTTAAGACTTGTGGACTTTAACTCCCAGAGTCCCTCAGCCAGCAAAGCTCTGAGAATTGAAGTCCACAAGTCTTAAAGGGACCAAGGTTAGAGACCCCTGACCTAGAAAGAATATTCTGTATTTTAAAATTTCAAAACTAATAATTTTATTGCATAAAGTGGTAGGGATGAGGACCATACTGTAACAAGTCTCAGACCCATGGCAATTTGAGTTTTAGAAAAATCGCAAAAACAAAGGCTTAAGTCAGGTTGTTCAACCTTTTGTCTTGCCTGAGCTGCATCGACAGAAGAGGAATTTTGTGTATGTGTGCACACACACCAGAAGTGGAATATTTTTTACAGGACAAAGGTCGTAATTGGACTTTGACTGACATGCTGGAAAATCCACTTCTAAAAGTAGGGTGGGCTAGGACACAAATTAAATTTGACTTAATTCACATTTACATTTAATTAAAATTAATTTACCGTATATACTCGAATATAAGCCGATCCGAGTATAAGCCGAGGTCCCCAATTTTACCCCAAAAACTGGGGTAAACTGGGGACTCGAGTATAAGCCGAGGGTGGGAAATGAGGCACCTACCGGTTGGGGAAAGCCTCCCTCCCTCAGCTGAGAAGGCTGGCGGCTCCCCGCCCGCCTCTCACTGCACCGGCAGGGCTTCCGTCGGGAAAAATGTGAAAAAAAGAAAAAAAAAAACTCGAGTATAAGCCGTATATACTCGAGTATAAGCAGAGGGGCTTTAAAAAAAAAAAAACCTCGAGTATAAGCCGTATAGACCCGAGTATAAGCCGAGGTCTAATTTTACCCCAAAACTGGGGTAAACTGGGGACTCAGTATAAGCCGAGGTGGAAATGAGGCACCTACCGGTTGAAAGCCTCCTCCTCAGCTGAGAAGGCTGGCGGCTCCCCGCCCGCCTCTCACTGCACCGGCAGGGCTTCCGTCCGGTAAAATGTGAAAAAGAAAAAAAAAAACTCGAGTATAAGCCGTATATACTCGAGTATAAGCAGAGGGGCTTTAAAAAAAAAAAAACCTCGAGTATAAGCCGGATAGACCCGAGTATAAGCGAGGGGCGTTTTCAGCACAAAAGCGTGCTGAAAAACTTAATTCACATTTACATTTAATTAAAATTAATTTATTTAAATGCAATTAATAGAAGTATTCAGGTGGGCTTGTTGATCACGTACCTGGCTCCTTGCTGCGTGACAACAACCCTGCCCGAGCTGTTAGAGGTGTTAGCCGGGATGGCAGTTGATACCCCTAGACTTATGGTCATGGGGGATTTCAACTTGCCATCGACCGGTGTGGCATCGACAACAGCTCGGGAGTTCATGGCCTCCATGACGGCCATGGACCTGACCCAATTAGTTAACGGCCCTACTCACATCGGGGGAGGCACACTGGATCTGATTTTTGTCTCTGGACAGTGGTTGAATGATCTGGAACTGGGAGATTTAGTCATTGAACCCTTGTCATGGTCGGATCATTCCCTCCTTCGTCTAGACTTTCGGACCGCTACTCAACACCGCAGGGAGACGGAACCAATGCGTTGGTTCCGTCCCAGGCGCCTGATGGACCCGGATAGGTTTCTGACGGAGCTTGGGCCATTCCCTGAGGATCTGGCCCACAGCTCGGCCGAAGAACTAGTCGTGGCCTGGGAACGGGCCGCGGCTGGGGCTTTGGACCGTGTCGTGCCTTTGCGGCCTCTGACCCGGCGTAGAACTCAACTGGCTCCTTGGTTCTCCGAGGAGCTGAGGGAGATGAAGCGCTGGAAAAGACGCCTAGAGAGCGCCTGGAGGTCCAGCCGTTCGGAAGCTGACCGAACACTAGTTAGGTCATTTATTCAGACCTATCTAGTGGCATTGAGGGAGGCTAAGCGTATTTACGTCTCCTCCCTGATTGCATCGGCAGATAACCGCCCGGCCGCCTTGTTTCGGGTGACCCGTTCCCTCCTGCATCAGGAGGTTTGGGATGACCCGCTGCAGGGGCGAGCCGAGGATTTTAGTAAGTATCTGCACAATAAAATCGCTCAGCTTCGGGACGGTTTGGACCAAAATTGGGTAGATCCAGGTGAGATGACAGAGACAAGTCTTGTTGAGAACATCTGGGATGAGTTTGACACTGTGGCTCCTGAGGACATGGACAGGCTGCTGGGAAGGCTGAATGCCACTACATGTTTATTGGACCCGTGTCCCTCCTGGTTGGTGCTGGCCACACAGGAGGTTACACGAGGCTGGCTCCAGGGGATTATTAACGCTTCTTTGATGGAGGGTGTTGTTCCTACCGCCTTGAAAGAGGTGGTGGTGAGGCCCCTCCTCAAGAAGCCTTCCCTGGACCCAGCTGTTTTGGGAAATTACCGTCCCGTCTCCAACCTTCGTTTCGTGGCGAAGGTTGTTGAGAGTGTGGTGGCACGTCAGTTACCCCAGTACCTGGATGAAACGGTCTATCTGGACCCGTTCCAGTCGGGCTTTCGACCTGGGTATAGCACAGAGATGGCTTTGGTCGCGTTGGTTGATGATCTCTGGAGGGCTCGGGACAGAGGTTATTCCTCTGCCCTGGTCCTTTTAGATCTCTCAGCGGCTTTTGATACCATCAACCATGGTATCCTGCTGCGCCGGCTGGGGAGTTTGGGAGTGGGAGGCACCGTTTTTCAGTGGTTCTCCTCCTATCTCTCCGACCGGTCGCAGACGGTGTTGGCAGGAGGGCAGAGATCGACCGCGAGACGCCTCATGTGTGGGGTGCAGCAGGGGTCGGTTCTCTCACCTCTCCTGTTCAACATCTATATGAAGCCGCTGGGTGAGATCATCAGTGGTTTTGGGGTGAGTTACCAACTGTACGCTGATGACACTCAGCTGTACATCTCCACCCCAGGCCATCCCAACGAAGCTGTTGAAGTGCTGTCCCGGTGTCTGGAGGCCGTGCGGGTCTGGATGGGGAGAAACAGGCTCAAACTCAACCCCTCCAAGACGGAGTGGCTATGGGTGCCGGCATCCCAGTACAGCCAGCAGCAGCCGCGGCTGACTGTTGGGGGCGAGTCATTGGCCCCAATGGAGAGGGTGCGCAACTTGGGCGTTCTCCTGGATGGGCGGTTGTCCTTTGAAGAACATCTGACGACCGTCTAAAGGAGAACTTTTTATCAGGTATGCCTGATTCGCCAGTTGCACCCCTTTCTAGACCAGGATTCCCTATGCACAGTCACTCATGCTCTCGTCACTTCTCGCCTGGACTACTGCAATGCTCTCTACATGGGGCTCCCCTTGAAGAGCACCCGGAGGCTTCAGTTGGTCCAGAATGCGGCTGCGCGGGTGATAGAGGGAGCCACTCATGGCTCCCATATAACACCTCTCCTGCGCAAGCTGCACTGGCTGCCTGTGGTCTTCCGGGTGCACTTCAAGGTGTTGGTTACCATCTTTAAAGCGCTCCATGGTTTAGGACCGGGTTATCTACGGGATCGCCTTCTGCCACCATTTGCCTCCCACCGACCCGTAAGCTCCCATAGGGAGGGCCTCCTCAGGGTGCCGTCAGCCAAACAATGTCGGCTGGCGACCCCCAGGGGGAGGGCCTTCTCTGTGGGGGCCCCTACCCTCTAGAACGTGCTTCCCCCAGGACTTCGTCAACTTCCTGATCTCTGGACCTTCCGCCGCGAGCTGAAGACGTATTTATTCTTCCGCGCAGGACTGGCATAGAATTAGTATTAGTATTTGTAATTTTAAATGGGGTTTTATGGTTTTATGTATTTTAATTTAGGGGCCAAATTTAATAAGTTTTTTAGCACTGTTTTTATTTGTATTGTATCCATTGATTGTTGATTTTATCTGGCTGCGCACTGCCCTGAGTCCTTCGGGAGAAGGGCGGTATAAAAATTTAATAATAATAATAATAATAATAATAATAATAATAATAATAATAATAATAATAATAATAATAATAATAATAATTATTATTATTATTATTATTATTATTATTATTATTATTAGAGATTTTCCCTTTACATGAACAAATATTAATTGGTGACAAATTTTTGGACAGGTCCTAAAGACTGCATACTTCAGATTATAACCTTTTGGTAAATACTTACATAATATCATTTTCGGTAAAGCGAGGCTGGCAATGTTGCAAAGGAAATAACACACTGAAGGAAATACCCATGTTGATTAACACAGTTGTTATATCAAATAAAGATGGAATCCATGGCTTTTGTTTGTCATTCTTATCAGAAACTGCAGAGAGAAAAAAATGATAATTTTCAGACCAGAGAAACTGGAGTTCACTTAAGAATAACTATGTAATTTTTTTATTCAGTAAGCGGAGCAGAATTAACAAATAACCAAATGTGATACGATCACAAAATACTTTTGAAATTATAGCAGTTATGTTTCTTGAACCAAATTATATTTTTTAAATATTTTTTCTATTGTTCTTGTACTTCTGCTCTATATAATAACATTCAGAAGGGCAAATACTTATAATAGCAATAGCAATAGCACTTAATGTCAGGATTCCAAGGAACATCCCCAACAAAATAAAGTTCTGAGTCTTGAGGTTCCTCGACGTTTCAGTTTGTTAGAGATGTCATGTTGGCACAGTTGGGAAAACCTGAATCTGAAAGCTTCCAGGTTTTCCACACCCAGTTGACAGTTCACAGCCCACCCCCACACCCCCAAGTTCATCACATTGTCCAATTAACTCTTCACACTCAATTGGATACAATCTTCAGGCAGTCTCCATCAGACGCAGGATGTCCTTGAATACGGGATGTTGTTATGCGGGATGTTGTTATGACTAATTTTCTACCGCTCCAACAACCCCCTCCCAACTTCCCCAGCTAAAATATGTGGCAGTTAAGAAGCAAAAAAGAAAATTGTCTTCCAAAACTGACACTTAGATTTATATATTGCTTCACAGTCCTTTCCAGCCCTCTCTAATTGGTTTATCGAGTCAGCATATTGCCCCCAACAATCTGAGTCCTCATTTTACAGACTCTGGAAGGATGAAAGCTGAGTCAATCTTGAGCCGGTGAGATATAATCAATGTTATAAAGCTGAGAAAATGGATGAAAATATTGTATCTGCACAGAATATCTTTTAAATTGTATGTTCTAAAGCCCCCTCCTTGAATCTGTTTTGCTATCAATTAGTTGCATCAACTTAGTTCCAGCTTCTATGTAGATATACTAACATACTTTTGATTATATTGGTAAAGCTATAAGGCACAATCTGGAATAGGAATCCTATAATTCATATCACTTTTTTTTAGCTTAATCAGTTTAAGGTAACAGCAGAATCTAATCAGGTTTCTTTTGAATTAATTATGCAGCAAGTAAGGTTACAAGGTCTCAAGTTTTAATTCAAATACTTATTATTTATTTATTTATTTATTTATTGAATTTTTATACCGCCCTTCTCCCGAAGGACTCAGGGCGGTGTACTTACAATTTCTAATTGTTAATATCATCAACGTATCCAAAATTTTTCTTGAAACTGTGCTATCTGAATGAATTGACATCATCTGTTTAAGAAAAAACATATTTAGCAAATTAAAACACTTTTTACAGATTTAGTTAGAACCTAATACAACAGCTCGTAATACTGGGATTGCAACATGATGCCTCTTGAGTACCATTAGAAACTGCTACAACCTGATCCTCCTCCTACCCCAATTCTTTGGAAGAATAGAATAGGACAGTGTTTCTCAATCAAAGTTAGCTGTGGAATTCTGGGAGTTGAAGTCCATCCATCTTGCCAACGATGAGAAACACTGGAATAGGACTGTAAATTTTCTCTGAAACATTCCCAGCCAGCTAAATTCTGTCTTTGTTTTTTTTAGAGGTTTTTGAAAGGAAGATATTTCTATGCTTCACAGATTATTTTTTCTCCTAAATTTGCTGTGCATGTTTGAGAGGAACATTTTACTAGTAAACTTTTGAGAATTCAGTTTCTCAAAACATCACCTTTTTTTTCTCTGAAACTGATATTTTGTGGTATTGTCTAGGAGCAAACTTGTTGTTTGGTATCAACCTTTACTTTGTCCTTTGTAAGTATATAGGCCTATTGCAGCCATTGTGCCATTAATAATTCTTCAAATTTTCAAATGTATTCACAATTAAATAAAACAAGACACCTGTTCTCTCACAACAGAATACAGTGATTTGTAAGTGATTTAGCAAATGATTTCTTGAAACGCTATGTTCAAAAGCAGTAAAGCTTTTTCTAAAAACCATGCATATCCTTATGGAACCCCCTTTTGATGTGGGAATAAAGATAAAATAATTATTAATTATTGAGAATAATTACAGTAATTACTGAGAAATTACTAGCTTCTCAAACAAAACCAATGATCTGGGGTACTTTTGGTATTCCTACATCCAACAAGTCAAATAAACAGTACATTCTCCTAAAGAAATAGAAGGGAAAAACAACAGGCAAGCACACTGAAAATGTGAAATGCAAAATGTCAGATAAATTTTTAGCATTATTGAATATAATCTTATAATTATTTTCTAAATGAAGTAAAATGAAATGAGAATGTTCATGCTATACATTAATGCTATTCTTACTGACACTGCAACATGGCAGGAATACTGGCTAAAAATGTAAAAAAAAACCACCTCCACTTTTCTGCATTTGGCAACTGATCAGGTTCTACCAACTAACAGTCAAGAATGGGAAAGTGGAAACAGGCAATGCAGAAAACTAAGCTAAAGTTGTAAATTAATTATAGTTCATACTCATTATGTATTTAATTATATCCATCCAAGGCAAAATAAAAGATAACGTACCTGAAACATCCATTTTAAAATTGGTACGGGACAAGGAGAATTATGGTAAGTAGATGCAAGTAAGCCTTCAATAGTTACAAAAAGCTGCTGTGTTATTCCAGATCTGCAAAAATAACCACAAATTAAGGTTCGATGTGATATTTTCAAAGTTAGCCTATACATTCAAATGTTAAAGGATCCATTCTTACCTAAGAAGATACTTTTCAATCAGATTTTGAGGATAAAAACCAAAGTTTCTCAAATCAAGATTATTCTGGTTGAAGATTTTCCCAGCATTCACTATTTGAAATATGTTTTCTCCAGGGTGCTGGTCGGGAATAGCATCCTGGCTGAATGAGTATTTTTCTATAAATTCTCTGAAAGACAAAATTATATCACTACACTAAAAAGTATTTAAAGCACAATAATTTGGATGTTAATTCACCTCAGTTTATTGACCTGGATGAGATTTTTACTTAAAGAGCATGTTCAATACAGTCCTTTTATACCTCCTTTCTCTAGCTAATTTTAGGATATCCTATAAAGCAGCTGCTATGAAAAGAGGAAAACATTAGGAGTCAGAGCAACTCAGAGTTATGTTAAGTTCATGTACTGTATTAAAACATAATTATGTATTTATGTATGTATGTATCTGGCTTAGGATATTGATAAACTCAGCATACTAAATCAAACTATGGCTGAGCATGATACATAAATACAGATACTAAATGACAATGTATCCAAACAAGTATAATGTTAAAATAACTAGAAAGCTAAGAAAGGGAGTAGATTACAGAAGTCAATATGACAAAAAGTATGAATATGACTAATAAATATGTCAAACAGTATGAATATAATTAACTATAACAACATGAGAAAGCGATTAGCAACTGAAATCAGAGGACCAACCTATGTTCAGCAGATAATTCACCATCAGTAGACTGATCTTCAGTTTCATAAAATTACTGTATCTTTTACAACAAATTGTAACATTATTTTATTCAAACATCACTTCTGCAGCTATTACATCATCTTTCCTTATGGATGGGATATGGATAATCTTTCTATATCCTTTTGTAAGGGCCTAAAAGCGTGCCTCTGCCAGCTGGCTTGGGGCCCCAGTGAGGGAATAACAGAGTGGAAGTGGTTGATTGAGTAACTACAGATCCCACCTCCCCGCACCCACTCCACCCCATTCTCCTCACATGTCCTTATATTTTAATGTTTGATTTTAATTTGTTTTAATGTATATATATTATATGTATAGACATATTTTTATAACTGTAAGCCAGCGACAGTTATCCTCTTGTAAAATGGGCAGCCGTTACATTTTACAAATAAATAAATAATAAATAAATAGAGGATAATATATGTAGCTCAGGGTTGAAGTGTGGAGTCCTTGGTGCTCTGAGCTTGGTTGTGTGCATGCAGGTGTTTCATTACCAAGTAGGTAACATCATCAGCCCAAGTGAGAAGGATTTGGCGGGAATTAACACCAGACAAACAAGCAAGCAGAAAACAATATCTCAGTCAAGTAAGAACAAGGAGAAAAAACATATAATCACTAACACTGGCAGGGCATGCTATTGTATATAAACAGGGAACTGTATATAAATAGAGAGTATGGGATACAATCCTCATTGGCACTGATGTTACCAAGTTGTCCAATGAAACATCTGCAAACAACCAGGCTCAGAGAGTGCCCAGGACCCCATAAACTTAATTTATTACTACTACTAAGATTCTAGTAGCCTTTGCTTTAGTTTATTACTAATTTCACTGCCCTCCACCCCCCAAGTGATAAATCTTTATTATTGTCCTTTTATTACTTTAAAGTCATTAATTAGCTGTCACAAGAAATAAGTTGGAAACATTTGTTAACTGCCTTTTGGTAATAATGTCCCAAGGAAGGTTATCTCTTGCTCTGTCTGCTTGAAAATAACCTTCAACATTCATTCATTCATTCAACATTCATCTGTTTTTACATATGCCTCTGTTTTTCTTCTCTCTTTCTAGGCTCTCCCATACCTACATGAAGTCAAGTTACACCTTCATCTAAAAAACTTTTTTAATCTAACAATTAAGTACTTTTTCATTATATATGTAAGAACAAAGCTTAGCTCACTTGCCAAGAGGCAGATGAAAAGCAAGTAACAGCCAAGTTATAATCATGTTATAAACAATAATATGTAATTGTAAATGAGGATGGACCAGAAAGGTAAGCATGCATACCTCTTTAACTCTTCCTTCTCTTTCAGGAGATGCTCCAAATGATTCATGTATGAGGCCGCACGCTCAGTAAAAGTTTTAGAAAGCTGAAGCAAAAGTCCATGAAAAACATAAAATATTTTCAGACCACTGATGGCTATTACACTTAACATCCACATTTCTTAGATGTTTATTCAAGAAAGTGCTTGAAAGAGCTAGAAAGACACACCTGAAAATAAATTACAGAGTCCTCAACTTACGACAGTTGAGTCCAAAATTTCTGTTAAGTGAGACATTTGTTAAGTGAGTTTTGCCCCATTTTATGACCTTTCTTGCCGCAGTTGTTAAGTGAATTACTGCAATTGTTCAGTTCTTGGCACAGTTGTTATGCAAATCTGGTTCCCTACTGATTTTGCTTGCCAGATCACAAAAGGTGATCAAATGACCCTGGGACATTGCAGCTGTCCTAAGTATGTGCCAGTGTCCAAATTTTGATCTTGTGATCACAAGGATGCTGCTTATAATTATAAGCATGAAAAATAGTTACTTTTTTCAATGCCACTGTAACTTCACTAAACATCACTAAATGAATGTTTGTAAATCAAGAAGTACCTGTATCTCAAATGTAATAAGTGGAATATCAGAGGGGAAAAACATGATCTCTTAAAAAAATTGTTCACAAGTCCTCTAACAGACTGCAATCTATTAACTGAAAAACAGTGACTGAGCTAATCACAAGAATAAGTCAATATGGTGTTTTTTTTCCTTTTAGGTACAAGTACAACGTTTCAAAAGTTTCCATCACAAGCACCACCAATTGAGAAACAATTTTTTGGCAAATGTTACTTTGTATGTTCTGATGTCTAGAACTACTCTAGTTTGAAAATATCTTCCCTTTTGCAATGGCTTCCTAATATATACAGTAGATTCAATTAAAAAGTCAGATGCTATCTTCATATTATAATGAGGCTTTTCTGGAATTTTTTTCATGTAAAATTATACCAATATTTTAAACTTCTAAAAAGTAAAGTAGGGCTAACTCAAATACTTGGTCACTTAGTGAGAAGAAAGGATTCACTGGAGAATAGCCTAATGCTGGGAACGATTGAGGGCAAAAGAAGAAGGGGACGGCAGAGAATTAGGTGGCTGGATGGAGTCACTGAAGCAGTAGGCGTGAGCTTAAATGGACTCCAGAGGATGGTAGAGGACAGGAAGGCCTGGAGGAAGGTTGTCCATGGGGTTGCGATGGGTCGGACACAACTTCGCAACTAACAACAACAATAAAAGTAAGGCTAGAAGCTGTACAAGTAAATAGTCAATTTTCATGAGGATATTTGTATCTATGGTCATCACAGTAGATAAGACTTTCTAACCAAGGACAATTACTTACAGAAGCATTATGTGCTGTAGAATTTGTGCTTGCTATTTCATCCTCATCCAGAGCTTCTTCTGACTTTTTTGCAGCTGGTTTGACACTCTGGAATAATATTTTTTCAAGAGGGATGAGTGTCTCTTCTTCGCTACTGTCCACATTGCAATCGGAAGCTTCAGCATCACTATCAGAAGTGCTTTTTAATTTTTGTATTAACTCATAAGCTTCATCGTTAGATTTATTTAAGTTACATGAAGAATTAGGAATAGTGTCACAAGTATAATCTTCAAGTGAGACAACACTGTTACACTCTCCCAAAGAACATCCAAGTGGCTCAGCAATTTTTTCTGGAGGAACTGTAGAAGCATTATTTCTTCTTGTTTCTAAATAAATAAGAGGAGTAGATGTCTGTAATTTCCTCTCGCTAATATCTGAAATTTGGATTTTGTCATTTTTACTTATAGTATATCTATATGATTTAATTTCATTTTCTTCAGATTTTTCTACTGAAATAGCCAAGTTACTGCTAGACCAGTCTATATCTGCTGGCTGGAAATTCTTGTGAGCAGATATTCTATGTTTTGAGTAATTAGTACTATGAGAAATTCGTGAACTACGACGTTTGTGTTTATTTAACGTCTGAACATTCTGTAAATTTTTCACATTTGTTTTTGATGAAATCTTTTTCCGTTTTTTAGGATGTTTATGGTTAGCTATTCCAAATGAGGTTGTAGCACTGGAATATGCTGTTGGACTGGGCTGGCTTTTTGTAACAATAGTTTTATCAGACCTTAATCCTGAACGAAACACACTTTTCGAAGCTTGTGCTGAAGAAGACTCATCTGTAAAATGAAAATAAAGTGATGATTACACTGTATATTCCTGTCATTATTAACTATTCAAATGGTCAAAATAGTAATGAACGTGATTATTCTCTCCTCTTGCATGCATGTACATACATAAAATGTATAATGTTAAGCAGTATACATTTTGAAGCAGTAAACCTCAGGAAATTAAATGTTTTTACATGTTTTAAATGTTTAAATACAACTGGGTATTGTATTTAATTCCCTAAGTAGTTCAAAACTATTGTTATGAAATTAATAAATTATGAATAGCATGTCAAAAAATGTTAAGCTATGAATAAAACTCCCTAGCTCAAGATTAAGCAAAAAATGTGAGAGATAAAAGAGTTACAAAACAATCTCATTCAGGGTCAGAAGTTTGTATGTGGTGGAGTCCTTGGTGCTGTCTGAGCTTGGTTGTTTACATACTAATCCCTGAAGAGATTACCCAATTGAGTAAACAACCAAGCTTGAACTGTGGAGTCTTAACCTTAAGCTACATATATTCTCTTCTGTAAGTATGTAAATTCTTGCTCTTTTAATGAGTAAAAAGAAGAATAGAAACATCAAAAAATATAAGAAACTGATGAACCGAGGAATATATGTTGTATTCTATATTTTTATTATACTGTAAGCCACCTGGAATCATCCCAAGGAGTGAGATGGGCAGTTCAAAAATGCAATAAATAAATATACTTGGGTTTATAAATGTAGCTTTTTAAACATACATAGCATACATAAATTTGGAGTTAGGATTTAAAATAACATCTTCACAAAAACATAATTTTAAACATTTTAAGTCCAAAAAATAGTATCAGTTTTTAAAATTATGGCTTTTAGCAAGTTCAGTCAGCTAGAGTTCATGGAATAATAAACGATAATAGCTTAAAAATTATGTAAACAACTCTGAATTTTGGAGCTAAAAGGCATGCATGACATTGAAGCTCTTGCTACAGAGGGCCTTTCTTTTTTAATTAATTAATCCCATGGGATTTACTTCCAAATAATTACCATATTTTTCGGAGTATAAGATGCTCCAGACTGTAAGACGCATCTACCTTTTTTGGTGAGGAAAACAAGAAAAAGAAATCTGCCTCTTCCTCCTAGCAATTTTGCCTCTTTGCAGCAAACAGCCTGCTTTACTTTCATTTTCATCATAGCTTGATTAGCACAAGAAAAACAAAATCTGCAATAGGCTATGGCAATCCCTGCAGCCTGAAATAGCTGAGAATCAGGAGGCCAATCCAAGGACAATCAACTTGTGCTAATCAGGCTGTGCTGAAGCCAAAATGGGCTGTTCCTTGTTGCTGCTTGCTGCAAGGAGGTAAATTGCTGGGAGGCAGAGGCCATAGGGTGGGAGGCAGTAGGTGGGCGGGGCTACATTCAGTGTATAAGACCCACCCAAATTTTCACCCCCTTTTAGGGGGGAAAAAGGTGCATCTTATACTCCGAAAAATATGGTATATATAGAATTGTTTTGCAAATGGAATACAGTGGCCATCCATCAGTCACGGAATCTCTCTTGGTGGCTCAGGGCATTGGCAGGAGGTTGCACTGTATTAACTGTTTCTCTGTTCTTCAAGGCTGGTTCCAGTCAGTCTTGGAGGTCCCTGCTTTGTGGGGCTCCTCAGGGCTCCATCCTCTCCCCACTCTTACTTAACATATTACATGAAGCTGCTGGGTGAGGTTACTATATTGATAATACCCAGTTTTATATTTCCACCATGGGCCAACCAAGCAATGCTGCCAAGAACCTTTCCCAGTGCCTGATGACTGTGGGGACAAGAGGCTTTGTCTCAACTCCAGCTAGACTAGATAGCTGCAGAATATAAAGCCCCTTCTCCCACTGATTCCAGAGACTTGTCATCTTTAATTTTGCCTGGCATATAATTTATGTGACTTTGAGGGCCAGGAGCTACAGATCCGATAGGCAATTTAAAGGTTCTTCAAAGAACAGGTGGCAACTGTGGGTGGGAGTGGGGATCCTTGCATGGGTTCATCTTGTGCAACAACTGCATCCATTCCTGAACCAAAAAAGCCTTAGTCATGGTAAATTATATTCTATCTGGATTTCTGAAACATATCTTACACGGGGCTGCCCTTGAAGAGCATTCAGAAGCTACAGCTGGTCCATAAAACTGCAGCACAGGCGCATTTTGACATTTCTTGCTACATTTATATAGCACTGCTGTTTCATGAACTGCACTCTCAGTAGCCATCTGAATGCAATTCAAGGTGATGGTTATCACCTATAAAGCCCTAGTTGTGCAAAGAGCATATTTTAGGTCCTTTCCATCAGTGCCATGCTATTGCAACCAGGAGACTGCCTTCTTTGTGACAGCACCTGCCCCGTGGAATAACATCCCTCCAAAAACTGTATTGCCCCGACAATGTTGAACTTTCTCAAGGCTTTGAAGACCTGGCTGTTACTCCTAAAATTTGGTGATTAGGTAAGATCTGCTTCTGATGTGGATTCTTTGATTGGAGTGACGGGTTTTTTTCCCTTTAACTTCAGGCTTTGTGGATTACATATGGACGCTCTTATTGCTTTAATTCTTATATGATGCCCTGAGTCATTGTTGTAAGAGGGGTGGCCATATAATTTATTTGAATAATAGCCAAGATGTAATGAAATAGCATATATATTTTTAAATTTTATGTTACATCATTTACTTTTCTATTTGTACCTGAAGAAGATTCCAGTGAAGCTGTGCTTGATTTTTTTCTTAAGAAATCTTTGGTGCCCTTAAAATAAGAATATACAGAAAAAGATTTTAGAATATACAGGTAAGCTTTTACAGAATATAGCCTTTTCAGTATAGCAGATTTTTCAGGATTAAATAGTACCATTACTATTTATTTGAAGCAGTTAAAATATCACCTGCAGAATCACAGAAGTAATAAATTTAGAACTGATAAACATTTATACAGATTCAAAGGTAGAAAGGAGCTTCAGTTTATAGCAAACCAAAGTGAAGCAAATCTCCTGAGAAAATCATTACATTGGCCAAGTTCAGAATTTGTGCTAAAGATAGCTTGTGTCACAATTGCTACTGTCACACAACACAGTAATGTAAAACCCAACTACATGATGGTTTAGTACAATTAAAAACCTAATAAACATTTAGAGCTTTTTTGGCTTCTGGGTGAGGAAATGGCAGACTAAGACTCTTCTTTTTTTAAAAAAATATTTATTAAATTTCCAAAAGTTAAAATTAAAGTTAAAAGTTAAAACGCTAAGACTCTTCAAAGGAGTGGAGACAACATTGTGCCCAAGACCAGCACTCAGGCATTAAGCCAGACAAGGAAAAGCCAAGAGACCACCCTCTTGGGTGTAGAAGGTTGCTCCTCACAAGGAGATTGGAGTTCTTCTGGTGGATTTGTGACTTTGAGGGGCAGGAGCTCTAGAAGAAACAATGAGCTCACAGCTGCAGCAGAGCCTGCATTAGGACACTGGGTTAAACCCTCACTTTCTTAATCCAATTAGGATTGTAATTATTAAGAAAAAATGGCAGCCATTTCTACATTTTGCCATGTGGCCAGGAACAAAGAAGCATACTCTACTTCCCTAGCGTGAGTTCTGAAAAGCGGTCAAGAGCTTGAGTTAATGAAGTAGAGCAAGCTGTTCCATTCCTGATCTGTGTGATGCAATCCTGGAACTAGCTGCTACTTTTGGAGTGTCCACAATTCAATGTGGCTGCCCAAAACATGGTGGTTACTTCCAGGATTACATGTGGCCCAGGAACAGAGCAAACTATCCTTCTTCCCTAACCTGAGTTCCTGAGATCTTCAAAAGGTGAGGAAGGTGTTGGGCCCAACCTGGTGGGAAGGAGGCCCAAGACCCGCAGGGATCCAGTGGGGGGGACACGGAGAAAATAAACAGTGGGGGGGAGCGCTGCATCATTTCTACAGCCAGTCATAACTGCAGAGGCACAACAGTGGCCATACTTTTGGAACCAGGTGGTAAGTTTGAGGGGAGTATCTGCTATAACTCTGAACTAAGTGACTGGTTTCAGCCCTGGTGGTGCAGTGGTTACAGTGCAGCCTGGAGTTCAGTCCTGATGGGGTCAAGATTGAGCCAGCCTTCTATCCTTCCAAGGTCAGTAAAACTAGGACCCAGATTGTTGCAGGCAATATTCAAATAACCCTTCTACAGGCAAACTACCCCAGAGTGTGCTGTAAAGCGCTATGGGCCAAATGGATAAACATTTGTCTGAAGTGGTGTAGGGTTTCCTGCCTGGGCATGGGGTTGGATTAGAAGACCTCCAAGGTCCCTTCCAGCTCTGTTATTCCATATTCTATATCTAAGCCTAAATGCTATTGCTATAAGCAGAGGACTACCTGTATTAATATGCTATGCAGTTATTATATACATGAATAGGAAAAAATAATTTCTAAAGATTTATTTTTAGAAACAATGGTGCAGTTTTTTTCACCTTCTTTCGTCTTTTTCTGCAAACGGTTCCTACTGATTTTGGAGATGAAGAACTAATTGAACTGACTTGTGGCAACTTGGAATAGATTGTTTTTTGACACTGAGTTATGTGGCTCTGCTTCTTCAGACTATTTCCTGAAGTGGAAGGCCATTTATTCAAGCTTGAACCAGTTGTGTCTAGGTCTTCTTGTTCTGTTTTATGTTGTCTACTACCATTGTCGATTAAATGTGTTGCTGTCTGAACAGGATACTTCTTATTTCTTTCCAAATTTGTTGTGTTAATATGATCTTTTAATAGGAAAGAACCGTCAGGTAAGGCATTAGGTGATATGAACAGTCTCCGAACCACAGGTTTTGGATAATTAAATTTCTTGCAAACAACATTTTCTGAACTCTTGTTTTTCTCTGACTTAGTCTTTCGGAATAAAGCATCAATTATTGAGCTTCTGCCTGATGGTGAGCATGGCAATTTCTTCTTTCTATTTTGCTTTGAAGATGATGTATTCTTTTTAACATGGTCTACACACGAAACTGTATGTCCAGCTTGTCCATTTCCTTTTTCTGGAGAGCACAACAGAGTTCTGTCTTCATTAATACATGTGAAAGAAATGAATAACAGATTAATCATACACAATTTCTAGAATTTCATGAAGCATGCCATAATTGTCATATTCCAATGGCCAGTATAAATCCCTGGCTAATGATAATTAAATAATTTTCTGATATTTATTGAAATATATATGTCTTTGGGTGAGATTATTTGAATAAGGGGTTAATGCTGCACCACGTACTAGATTTTTGAGAGGAATATCCTTTCCAAAACATTGTTTGGCATCTCTTTAGGTAAGATTAAATCTTTCCAAGAGAATCAAAAACATGCACAATCCCAGTAATGGGTTCTTGGGAGTCAAAAAATGTTGTTTGCCTATGATGTAAGTCAGGGGTATCAAACTCTCAGCGTCACATTGTTGTCACATGACATATCACAATTTTTTTCCTCTTTGCTAAACTAGGCATGGGCATGGCCAGCACATGATGCATCCGGCCCACGAGTTTGACAGCCCTGGTCTAAGTCATACAATTGAATTATATTTTACAGCAAGAAATGTATCAGCTATAAGAATACTCACTGCTCAGTAATACCAATAAATACTTTGCAGTAAGAGAAGCCAGCATTTCAACTGAATAGGAAAAACATAAGGGACACTGACATCAGTGTAGACCTATTTTTAGGCAATTTATTTTCTCTTGTTATTTTGGATGGCAACATTCAATCAGCTTCAACTAGTAGGGCCAGTGACCAAAGACAAAAGCAGCTGTAGATAATATTAAGAAATGTGGATTAAAGGAGAAACATTGTAATTTAGTACACATTCCACTCTTGGGACAGCTATTGCAGTGCATTATTATTACCAAATTGTTTTAGTTCCTTCAAATTACTGAGATTTGGAAATTTAACTGCCTATATAATAGCATAATTCCATCCCAATTGTCAGTGGATCCACTAAGGAAGAATAATAGAATCATCATTTGTTTTCACCAGTCCTCAGAAAACATGATCACAAAAGGGAATGGAACTTGTAGTTCCTGGGAGGAGAGAAGAAGCAGAAGAATCTACCAAAAGGAGACTAATAACAGTAAGGTAAAGGTAAAGCTTCCCCTCGCACATATGTGCTAGTCGTTTCCGACTCTAGCGGGCGGTGTTCATCTCCGTTTCAAAGCCTAAGAGCCAGCGCTCTCCAAAGACGTCTCCATGGTCATGTGGCCGGCATGACTCAATGCCATCGGCACACGGAACGCTGTTACCTTCCCACCAAAGGTGGTCCCTATTTTTTCACTTACATTTTTTACGTGCTTTCAAACTGCTACGTTGGCAGAAGCTGGGACAAGTAATGGAAGCTCACCCCATTACATGGCACTAGGAATTCAAACCGCTGAACTGCTGACCTTTCAATCAACAAACTCAGCATCTTAGCCACTAAGCCACCGCATCCTTTTTGTAATAACAATAGTCCAGACCAAATACCTTTACATCACAGCACCCAATGTGAAGGAAAGTGGTTAAATCTGGAAAAATATTTCTTAAGCCGGCTTCATTTCTAGTTCATGAGATACATGCAGCTGTTCATAAAATATCTATGAATCAGTAAACATTCATTAACAAGTACAGAACATTACCGTATTCCTGAGGTTCTGAGGTTTGTTTTAGCTATGAACTTTATCCCTTCCATTGCCTAGCCAAGAAGCATGGCACTATATATCACATATTTTAATTTCCTACTGTGCATTAAATCACAAATTTTGAAATTCTGATTTTGTTAATGTATACAGCTGCATATGATTTTTCACTGAAGGACAACTTTATAAAACATTTTAACATACATTTATTTATGTATAAATCAAATGTAAAGGCCACTCAGCGCAAAAAGCCACACAGATATCTAAATTAAAAAAAAAAACATTGCTTACCTTGTTTGACAGTTGGTTTGAAAAAATCAGTAATACATTTGCTTCTATAATAAAAAGAAAGAAACATAATAAAAAACTTAGCAATGGTTGGAAAGGACATTTTAAAGCATACAGTAAATTCTTTTTCTCAATTAGATCTTTCTAGATGTACTGGAATCACATTTCCCATCAAGTCCAGTCAGCCTTGGTAAGTTGAAGAAAATGTCAGCGTTCCAGAAAAGAACCCCTTGCCAAGTAAAACTCCGAAGCATGCATCTTTCAAAGTTCTTTTACTAGGATAGGTAAACTGGCACATCTGTGAAAACCCGAATCTGAGAGGTCCGGGTTTTCCCTCAGTAAATCAAAACCCCCAAAACCATCCCGACTCCTCTGCTGATCACATGCTCCAATTGTCAACCATCCCATCTCAAGACATCTCTCCAACCACTCCTCCTCCAGATGCAGGATCGGCCTGACCTTGACCGACAGGAAGAATGTTATTATGTCTAATGGCAACCGCTCTACTAAATCCCCCCTCCTACTTTCCCACATATGAGAAAATGGCAGCACAGAAGCTTCTGGCCTAGTATGGCTTCCAAAGCTGACAGGAGGATGATTTACTGCCAGGAAGTCAACAGGTGACAACTCAAGTTGAATTATAGGAACGCAGCAATCTATAGCATGTTGAGTATTAACTAACAATACAGCTCTCTCAACAAACTGAATAAGATGTAAAGTTGTAACAACAAACTACTGACATTACAGCTTTATTAAGTAACATGGACTCTTGCCACACATATAAGAGAATGATCATCCCCATTTGTAGACATACTTTGCTTGGTTTTTGCAAAAAGCAGCAAATGCCAGGTTAACCTTTTACAACAAATTACTCCAATGCTTGCTGCTAATGGTTTATTTATAAAAACTGGATCCAACATGGAGGTAGCTGAAACATACAACTCAGGGGTAAAATCTAATTTTTTTTGCTACCGGTCCTGGGGGCATGGCTTGGTGGGCATGTGACAGGATGGGTGTGGCCAACTTATAAAATGTGGTGAAACTTGCTTAGCAACCAAAATTTGGGGCACAATTGTGGTCATAAGCTTCCTTCCTTCCTTCTCTTGTCTCTCTCTCTCTCTTCCTCTTTCTTTCTCTTTCTCTCTTTCTCTCACTCTCTCTCACACACGCACACGCACACACACACACAACCTGGTCTAAACAGAACCTTCCCAGGAACTTTTCTTGCCGGGGCGCTCCTGGCAGCGGCAGCAGCAGCAGCGCTTGCCTGGGCTTCCCCGCCATCCCAGAACTGCGCTCTGCCGGGGAGTTTTCCGCATGTGGACGATCCCGGCAGCAGCAGCGGTGGCGGCAGAGCTTGCCTGGGCTCTCCTGCCATCCCGGAACTGTGCTGCACCAGTGGATGGCCTGACCCAGAAGCGGCACCTTCTCCATCATGGGCTGGATGGGGGGGGGAGGCAAGTGGGCGGCAGTCAGCCAAAGGCCCCACGGAAGCCAAACGCAAAAGCCGAGTGCACCAAGCCCAAAAGGCTTAGGCTGAGCACAGTGGGTTCCCTCCCCCCGCACTGCCAGCATTGGCTTACCTTGTAGATTCTCTCCCTGCAGCCCTGCCATGCTTTCCTCAGTTTCTGCCTTCCACATGGCCTTGCTTGCCTGCCTTCACATATGGCTGCGGGCCGCAGATTGGTTCTCCGAACCAGCCCCAATCTCCGCTACCTACTCATCCGATCCGGTCCAATCCAGTAGCATTTCACCCCTGATACAACTATAATACATCCAACCTACCACCGTACTAAATTCACACAACTTACTAAGTTAAATCCAAACAAAACACTTTCTAGAAACAGGTAGAAAGTCTGTAATGAGTCTTGGACAAGTACTATGCTCACAGATTCTAACTGAACTTGAAACCCTGCAAAGCAATAGCTGCTGTAAATTTCCACTTTGCTTCTGGAGTCTTTACTATTGAATATATCACCCACACCATATATATTTCCCATTTTATACTGAAAATGCTACATTATTAATATAAATGTATTGCCAACAAACAATACCTGAATCGGAGTTTCTATCAAATTTTTAAACTGTTTTCTTTCTACCAGTTGTAAGAATAGTCGTAGTACAAACTGAAGTATAGTAATGACAGTTTTTCTAATGAACATCACATTGTGGCAACATTCCTAGTGTCTTACACACTGAAAAATGTTGTACAATAAAACAGTGATATCATATGAGATTCCATGCTTACAACTGAATAAAATTTTTAGGAATACACAAGATTTTAATAACCCATCATAATATTTTATTTTATTGCTAATCTACATATTACCGCAAAAATTAAACTGACATAAACTGTATTAATTACAACCCACCTCATCAGATGGCTTAAATGCTATGCTAACTTATATTACAAGAAGATATTCTAAATACCACTAATAGTTTAATTTAGGATATATTCCAGATTAGTGCTTGGCAGCTGAAGGACCAACACATGCACAGCCTCACCGAAAGGTTTGTGTTCTAGGTGTAAAATAAAAGGCAAAGCTTTATCTGGTAGCATAGTGAGAGTTTATGGCGTAATAACTAAATGTACAAGGTAAGGTATGAGGAATAAATCACATTCATTTTTTTTTAAAAAAGTACTGTATAAATGTTTAAAATTTCCTAGCCTTCTCCACATGTGCTGGTCTCTTAACTGTTGTGTATCTGTTGTGGTCTGTCAGCAGCCTACGGAGCTGGCAACGGAATCGGTCAGCGACGAGGCTGCGGTGCGGACTCTAGAGCCTCCAGAGTCTGAGATTAGTGAGGAAGGGGAACTGGAGGAGCCTGTTCCTAATGCTCGCATGAGAAGAGCTGCCAAAAGGCAAGGGCAGCTCAAGCAGAGAGGGTCTCTGTGGCTCAGACTGGTAAGACAGTCTGTTATTAACAGCAGCTGCTTGCAATTACTGCAGGTTCAAGCCCCACTAGACCCAAGGTTGACTCAGCCTTCCATCCTTTATAAGGTAGGTAAAATGAGGACCCAGATTGTTGGGGGCAATAAGTTGACTTTGTATATAATATACAAATGGATGAAGACTATTGCTTGACATAGTGTAAGCCGCCCTGAGTCTTCGGAGAAGGGCGGGATATAAATGCAAAAAAAAAACACCCAAAACTCGGGAGTAGGGCCAAGAGATAATTGGCCCCTCCCATAAGGCATAAAAGAAGACCAGCACTGGTGTTTCAGTTTGCCGGACAACAACATTGCATCTGCGGTCTTTGCTCCGTTCTCTGCTCTGACTTCTGGACACTTATCAGGAAGGGCCTTGGCAATTTGCCTAATTGGACTCAAGTTCGTGATAACTGAAGAATGTGTGTTTGTGAGGCCTTCGTTTTATTTTGAGTTGCACGACAATTCCCAGCTGTTTGAATAAAGTTTATTTTATCACGAACTGAGTTTGTTGCTACCTACTTGGGTCTGGGTCACAACAGTGGTTGGGATCAAATGTTGTTGCATTAAATCAAAACCGGACAAACCCTATTATGACTTAGCTCTTCTATTTAATAATTCCCCAAGAATAAGAAACAACGTATTTTTCAGTCCTCTCCTTATTGGTTATATTTCCCTCAAATATTAAGTAGTGCCAATAAAGTACTTGCAGGGCATTCCATGTCAACAGTGCCAAAATTCTACCATCAAAGTTATACCAAAAGCTGTGTAGCTATGTCCAGAGGTTTTACCTCCCAATAATATACTTTTTATTGTAACAGAATTTAGAATTACTATGGTAAGATTTAGTCTGCTCTGAATCTGTAAAAAAAACACACAAAAAAAACCACCTCTGAAACTAATCCAGTAAACTCTCCACATTGATCGTGCCAACATGCATTTTCCTTCAACCCTTATTTCAGCATCTAGCTTTCCCAGACATCCTGTTCATAACTCAGTTAATTCTAAAGCACTATAAAATATTAAGCTTGCCATTTAGAATATCATCCGATATTTGGCGATTTTCAGATTAGCTACATAATGTGCAAAAGATTCCTTTTCTCCTCTGAAATCCAGAAAATATTTCATAAAATCTCAAGGCAAGCCAAAGAGAAAGGAAACACAATACTCTTGCAGGAGGAGAGCATCTTCTTTTCCAGAGTCCATTTTCTTTCTGTGCTACATAGTGAGAAATGGAACTTCTTTTTAACTATTTAGTACAAAAGAATTTTGAACACGACCTAGAAGTAAATATTGTATTTTCCCCCCTTTATGGTGACATTGCTTGCCGTTCTTCTATACGGCAATTGTAGTATGTGCAAACTTCTGGAGCCACATACTAGCAGTGCTTACTTTCAGTTGCTACCCTATTGCTGTCCTTGAATGGCTGGGTGGACTGGACATTAACATTTGAACCACAATAAGTCCATGTATTTGCCATACGCTGCTGGTATTCAACTTTCATCGTATCCATTTATTCCCCTAGAAGTGGTTTCTCCTCAGAAAAGGCCAACTGGAAAAGCAAAGAGCCATTCCTTGCAAGCATCATCCCAAATGGAAGAGCCCAGCAAGAGTTTATCCCTCTTCTCCCCAACCCCAAATTCTTTCAGGATTGGAACATCTTATTCTGTCAGATAACATGAGAAGATATTAAGATAGGCAATAAACTTCCTACACGGCGTCTTTCTTTAGAGGGAAGCCTACAAGCCACTCCAGGACCCAGTTTAAGAAGAATCTGCTGTTCTATTTTATCCGGCTGCGCGAATTTCGCACCCAGCGAACAACACGTTGCCTTCCCCGAACGCGGCACCAGCACCCTCCCATCAAGTTTTGGAAAAGCGGCTGACCCTTCCGCTTCCCAAGCTCCTCGCGGGCTATTTGAGGGGAGCGGTCACTCCCACGTACCTGGTATCCGAGGTCCCGGGGCCCAAAGACTGGCGATGCTGACTGGGAGAAAGCGCAGAAACGCTAAGTTGCGTGGAGCCGCCGCTCCCATTACAGTTCTGGGTCATGTTTCCAAATACAGCCGCCCGCTTCGGGGATGATCGGAGTAAGAGTTTCCGGGCTTTCGCTTCTCCATTGCACAACACCGCGGCCGAAAGCGGGAGGGCAGAGGGGGCGCGGCGTCCCTTAAGCGGCACCGGGATTGGTCGACCTCGGGGAAGGGCGTTCCGGTTCACGTGCCGACCTCGAGGAATAGAAAAACACCGAAAGCCGGAGCGCCCTTCGGATTGGTTGCTACTCCGAGCCAACTTCGAACTCCGTCTCGTGACGTAACTTGGCTTTCACGGGGCGTTTCTATGGAGCGGGAGTGGGAAACGGTTGTAATTGGAGAGCTTGGCGCTTTCCGGTGGCAGCGCTTCCAATAGGCTGGCGGAAGAGCGCGCGCTGCCGGCCCAGTTTCTCAGATTTACGCCGAAGAAGGCAAAAATGAAAACAAAAAACACGCACACGCGTGCATCCGCTCTCGGCATTGGGAGAGGGAAAAGGCGGAGAGATTGAGGGATGAGACGGCTTTTGTTCTCTCTCAGCAGTGAAAGCTACAGAGGATGGACTTGTAGGAAGTTAGCACCCACCCCCCTCCTAGAAGAATGAAATATTTTAGAAAATATTTAAAAAGGCAGAATATATTTCCCTGGATGAGAAATGGAGAAACATGTTTTAAAGACAAAGCAGCTTCCTGACTCCCCCCACCTTTGTCAATGGGTCAGAGGTAGAAACTCATTCTCCCCACCTTTGTCAATGGCCATCATCTGCAACACAATAGGACCCATCTAGCAACAGAAACTCACCACATGGCACCTGGGAAGATTACATCAGCCAGCAAGGCTAGCTAAGACCCCCACCCCCTGAGAGTCTGACAACCAATCAGGATACTCTTCCTTTGCCCCAGAAAGTTCAAAAGCTCAGAAAAAGCATAAAGCCAGGGAGCGATCTCATCCCTTTTCTGTTCAGGATCTCAAGCCATGTGATACTGGCCACCATTAAACCATCTTTCCAAGCAGCCTCCATGTTTCCAGTGTCTTTATCCCCACTTGGAACTGAACCCAGATGGATATTTCTTCCAACAGACTTTAAAAATACAAGAAAACGCTCTCCTGCCAGTCCTGGTTTCTGAAAGGGAGGCTATTTCTCTGTTAAGGCTTATGGGAAATTATCAGCAATACAATTGAAAAGCAAATTTAAAATACAAGAAAACCCATGTTAATTAACCACTGCAACAGTATTACAAAAACCATGTTTCAAGTATTGCAAAGTCCATCCTCTGTGGCTCTTAGCAGCACAACCCTGAATTGCAGGTTGGGTAAATGCAGGGGTGAAATCCAGCAGGTTCTGACAGGTTCTGAAGAACCGGTAGCGGAAATTTTGAATAGTTCAGAGAACTGGCAAATGCCACCTCTGGCTGGCCCCAGAGAGGTGGGAATGGAGATTTTGCAATACCCTTCCCCCAGGGTGTGAGGTAAGAATGGAGATTTTGCAGTATCCTTCTCCTGCCATGCCCACCAAGCCACGTCCACAGAATCGGTAGTAAAAAAAATTGGATTTCACCACCTGGTAAATGTGCCATCCCAAATAGTAAGCACAGTGGCAGAATAGTGCAATCACCTATTATTCACAAGGAGTCATTAGATTTATTGCCAAATTACCAGAATAGCAGCAGTAACACGAATTGACAGCCACTGGCTACAGTTTTTTCACCCAACATGCTAATTTTAAGGATTCCTAAATTAATCCAGTTGTCTGAGATGGCACAAAAGACTTTATTCTATGTTAAAATTTATAGGGCCACCTGACTCCCATCATGGTTCTTGAGTGGGCATACCATGGGCTCCTTTCTCAATGAAGCAGTTATGATCTCAGGTCCAGCTTATTATCCACCTGGATGCCATCAGCCATGGGTGGCATATGAAATACAATAAATAGCTGGCTAGATCAGCAGTCTAGAATAGATTATTTATCTCCGCAGGAGTTACAGATTCAAACTTGCCCCAAATAACCACACAAGACTTTGCTTCCACATATGTAACAATGTGCAGCCTTTATATTGTAAGATCCCAAAATATACTTGAGTCACTAGAATGCCAAAGAGAGAGACTCAAGACAAGGCTTATAAAAAGAAGCAGATTTTATTTATGGCCAAAAACAAAATACTGGGTGGGACTATATCCGGAATATACAGATACAAAGCATGTGAGGAGATAGCCACACCTTGGGGAATAGAATAGAATAGAATAGAATTTTATTGGCCAAGTGTGATTAGACACAGAAGGAATTTGTCTTGGTGCATATGCTCAGTGTACATAAAAGAAAAGATACGTTCATCAAGGTATATATCAAGGTACATATCAAGGAAGATATGGCATTCTTTTTATATCCTCAGAGACATCTGCTTAGTACCCAATTCTGGCCTCCTAGTTTAGATTTGTGTATTCCTTGTTGCCTGCAAAGGAATAGAAGCCTCTCAATTACCGTTATCTTTTCCTTGAGCATTCCTTTGTTCTCCCAATTGCTCATTTGGCCCTCTGGGCTGCAGGGAATAGATCAAAGGCGTAAATTAGGGCTGAAGTGTAAATTATCTCCTGGATGATGTCTGCAGTTCCAACTGAGATAAGTACCATGCTCTTAGATGGCACAGAAAAGTAGGAAGAAGACTGATATGGGTTCAGATCAAATGACAGGAACATATGTTTGACAAATACCAGATACATTACAGAGGCCTAATAACAGAATATGTTTGTTACAGGAGATACAAATACAAAGACATATTTGTGTTACAGATATAAAGGTACAATGTATGTGTGTTATACAAAGGCTATATATGTATTAAGGAACCTAATGGTTACAGAATAACAAGTTTCTACTAATTCTAGTATACCAGTATTTTATTTTCTAGTATTATTATATCCTTATTACTGTTTCCCTTCAATATAGTTTTGCATTACCTCATTTATAGCTTTAGAACTTCCCTGGAATGCATGGATATAAAAAGTCTTGGCCCTTTTTGCATTTCTAGGAGATTGGGGAGGTCTAACCTCACCTCTTAAAAATCCTCAACACCCCGTCCCATCAGGCTGATTTTTCCAGATTTAAAGAATATAAAGGGACCAATTTAATACGCAAAACACATAAAAGGGCCTACAGTGTAGTAGTTCTACCCACTGTAATGATATAATTGTAGGACTAACATAGCTAATTTTAGCGCAGAAACCCCATTTTGCTGAGCAACTTTCTGTCTTTAGAACGTCTCATTTCTGGGCCTCACATCCTGGCCCTAAAATTCCCTGAAGGCTTTGTGATAGCTTTATCAAAGAACTTGAACCATCCTGAAGAAGGCTAACAATAGAAACAAGACTGGACCCTCTCTTTATTGTAAACAGATTACTTAGAATGCACTAAACTCCCCTTTTCTTGTGGCAGATAAATTATCTAGAAAGTTTGCATACTAAATTAGAAGCTTTATCAGACAGGGACAGAAGGAGGAGTGTGAATAGATTGCTGCTTGTTGCCTATTGCCTGCTAATTTGTTGGAATGGCCCTGCAAATATTACATTTTATATACCTTTGTCTTCCCAAAATGTATAAAAGCTATGGTAACTGTGTACTGGAGGCTCTCAAGTACATCACAATTTGTGATGAAGTCCCCAAGAGTACACCTCTTTGTGCTGTGCAGAATAAACAGGTTGCAGTTTCCCTCCTTATGTGTTAATTGGCTACTTTGCACTAGGGGAAAAAAATTCCAGCATTTTACTGGACAAAACATGATTTGGCCATCGTAATGACATAACTGACTGTACTACTTCTACTCCACAAGTAGATCTAAAAAGGTTGTCCTCCCCTGCTTTAAAAGGCTATTTGGATACCCTCAGGAAGTAAAAAGGATTCTAATATTCTTATTAGAATCCTTTTTACTTCCTGAGGGTATCCTCAATGACCCACTTACGCTAATCCTAATTGGATTAAGACCATTTCACCCCTGTATGGAAAGCAAAAATGCACGAAACTTTAAAATCTCCACCACAAATTCTACTCCAGTTACTTTAAATCCATAAACTAAAGAACAAACTACTGTATATTGCCCACATTGAATTACAGTTGTTAATATAATGTTTTGTTAGTATCATTTCACTGCCACTATTTAAGTGAGAGTCCAATCTGATAATAATTTACAAAATTGATCATATTGATTAAAAATAAATACATGTACATCGGGATGTATTCACTTACCTTCGCTACTGGTTCGCAAATGTGAATGTGCGCCTCCACGTATGCGCAGAGCCTTCTGCGCATGTGCAGAGCATCAAAAATGGGACATGATGACGTCTGGGTGGGTGGGCGGAGCCTCTTGCCTTTGGCGCTACCGGATTACGTGTTCCGGATAAAGCCAGCTGAATTTCACCACTGATGTACATCCAACAGACATATTAGCAAATGACATTTGTTTGTTTTATATGGCCACTCATCTCATACATGACTCTAGGTGGCTAATAGTTAAAAGGTAAAAGTAAAGGTTCCCTTCGCACATATGTGCTAGTCGTTCTCGACTCTAGGGGGCGGTGCTCATCTCCATTTCAAAGCTGAAGAGCCAGCGCTGTCTGTGGTCTCCATAGTCATGTGGCCGGCATGACTAAACGCCAAAGGTGCATAGAACACTGTTACCATCCCACCAAAGGTGGTCCCTATTTTTCTACTTGCATTTTTTACATGCTTTCGAACTGCTAGATTGGCAGAAGCTGAGACAAGTAACTGGAGCTGACCCCATTACGTGGCACTAGGGATTCGAACTGCTGACCTACCGACCTCTCAATAGACAAGCTCAGCGTCTTAGCCACTAAGCCACCTTGTCTCAGCCACTAAGCCACCTCGTCTCTTATGGCTAATAGTTAAAAACATTATAAAAAGGAACCAAAACTAAAAACGAGAAAAAACATAACATAGCAGATGTGAACACTCATTTAACAGAACTATAACCAAGAAATGTTAGGACATTAGTATTATGTCATTAGTATTATGATAGAGGGAGCTGCTCATGGCTCCCATATAACACCAATCCTGCGCAAGCTACACTAGTTGCCTGTGGTCTTCCGGATGCACTTCAAGGTTTTGGTCACCACCTTTAAAGCACTCCATGGCTTAGGACCGGGTTATTTACGGGACCGCCTACTGCCACCGTTTGCCTCCCACTGACCCGTGCGCTCTCACAGGGAGGGACTCCTCAGGGTACCGTCAGCCAAACAATGTCGGCTGGCGGCCCCCAGGGGAAGGGCCTTCTCTGTAGCGGTTCCTACCCTCTGGAACGAACTTCCCCCAGGACTTCGACAACTTCCTGACCTTTGGACCTTCCGCCGCGAGCTGAAGACATATTTATTCTTCCTTGCAGGACTGGCATAGGATGTTTTAGAATTTTATTATTGGGTTTTAAATTTTAATGGGTTTATGATTTTAATTGTAGTTTTAAATTAGGGCCAAATTGAATTAGTTTTTTAATTATTAATTTTACTTGTATTGTATTTATGTACTGGTTGTTTTACTTGGCTGTAAACCGCCCTGAGTCCTTCGGGAGAAGGGCGGTATAAAAATTAAATTATTATTATTATTATTATTATTATTATTATTATTATTATTATTATTATTATTATTATTATTCATGTGTGTGTTTCTGTGCAGACACAATCATAAAGTGCAAAATATAAAATTTCATGTGAAACCACAAAGAGCTCAGTGGTTTCAACCTCAAATGCATAATCATCCAATTGTTGGAACTGGCTTACTCTGGAAACCAGTCTTCAGATTTGTTTCTTAGGATCTGCAAAATGTTACTGCATGCTATTTTAATTTTTGTTAGAAGTAGATGCTACTCACCTGAATACAATCCTGCCCACAGTGAGAGATATTTTGAACATTTCTGCCCTAAGTGATCTTAAAAATATATTACAATTTTTGAGAAAAAAAATCTGAATAACATATTTAGGGACAAGCCAGAGAAAAACAGACGTAATATTCTTTGCATTCATGCACATGTAATAGCTGTGCTGAGCTGTCAAGTGACTGTGGTTACTTCTTGATTTCAGTTAGAAAGATCTCATTGAAAGATCTGCATAGATCTATTAGAATAAGGGTGTCAAACTTGCATTGTCACTGTATCATCACGTGATATATCGTTGCTTTCCCCCTCTTTGCTAAACCAGGAGAGGGCATGGCCAGCGTGTGACGCATCCAGCCCACGGGACACGAGTTTGACAGCCCTGTACTCGAAAGTTTGCTTGCTGGTGCTGTACAATTAACTATATTGCAGTGCTGTAGTTGAAAGAAAAGAAGATCTATGACTAGGTTCATACACCATGCTGAACTCTATTATACCGTAGTTTGTTTGGTTTTCACTTAACATAATATATGACCCTACATATATTAAAACTATATTTTATGACAGAAGTGGACAATCTGTGACTCATCCATTAGTATGACACTGAATGGCTAATTTTCAGTGGGGGATTTAAAATAAAAACTAAAATGTTAAATATATCTGTTTTGAACTTTTGTTTTGAAACAACTGTAAAACTGTTAACCATGGCAGAATGGAGCTTTGTTTTTAAGGGGATCCTTCTTAGCAGCACCATTTTTAATGTGGATTTATTGATTAGCATTACATGTGAAAGATACAATGGTTTGTTCTACAAACTTATTAATAGTATAGCTGTGCATGTGTGAAACTACCTTGCTTGTTTCCTCTCTAGGGCTGTTTATGTATTGTTACTACATGCAAAAAAGCTTTATAAACAATAAGCTTTGTAAAAAAAAAAAGCTTTTTGTTAAAAAGATGTACTTAAGTATTCCTATTCCTAAAAGATATATGCACACTTATTTTATTTTGTCAATTTGTCTAGGAAACATTAGTTAACATGAGAAAGTCATTTGTGGTTTTACATTGTTTAAAAGTACTGTAATAAATCCTGTTTCTCTTGGCTTAACCACTAGAGAGTGGTATTAAGCTATGTACAAATAAGAATGCCTGGAAAGCAATAATATCACCTCTAGTGCGAGAAAACTAGTACTTTTCACTGATAATAGTGGATAAGTACTGTATAAATATGCTTCTATTAATAATTAATTTTAGTTGCTGCTCTGAAATGCTGAACACTATCTATAATAAAATATTTATTTTTTTAAAAAATGCAACATACCTAACTTGCACTGATCAGTAATTATAAAGTCAAGCTCAATTTGACATTCTAATATTATATTTTTAAAAAGCCTTCATAAAATACAAATCCTTCAGATGACTCCTGAGTGCATAAAGCCTTAGAATTTCTCTCTCTCTGTTTTTGTACTTTCACATCAGTGTTGATTCCTGGCAACTGTCCGGACAAGCCCTTGAAATGTTAAGATTTCAGAAGTGGTTTGCCATTGCCTTCTTCCAAAGGCAATGAGTGTGACTGGCCCAAAGTCACCCAGCTGCCTTCATGCCTACACCAAACATGTTGTTCGTGGTGATAATTGTTTGAAAGTATCACAGTATGTATTCTCTGCCTTCCTTTTTTTTGTCCTTTATTTTCTAGGTAGACAACCTGTAGCCCTTTGGTTCCAGTGGTATTTTTTTAATGATTCTTAAAAATTTCTCCACCTACGAGTGCTGCAAATTAGCAGTGAGATCTCTTGAAGGAAAACTATTATGTAATGGATAAGAAGGCTTAACATAATAAGTCTAGAAAAGTCCTGATGAGGGATGTGTGTCTTTGTTAAATGCTATAAGGATCAAGAAGAAAGGAGAAATTTTAAGTGAGAATTTCTGAATGTTGGTTTCCTATGGATTGCTTCCGTGTGCACACTACAGATATTAACAATGAGTCAAGGAAGATCTATTCAGATTCTCATAAATGCCGCACAGTGAGACAACTTTCAGAATGGTGGCACCTGGAGATTTGAGTGACCTATAAAGGAAATAAGTAGAGAAATGTGACTGATTTCCCCAGGAATGAATTAAGTAGTACTAATCAAATACAATTGCCAGTTTCCCAAATAAATTGTTGGAAGGTTATAATAAAATCAAATATAAGAATAGGTACAATATTCAACAAGAAGCCATAGCCAGAAAATACAATGGCTATGGCGTATGAAGAAGATAGCAAACGGCAATTGAATGTGAGTAGATTTGATCCAATCATTTTATTGTGTTGAGAAGGAAAGGGAAAGTTGGTGAAACAAGTTTAACCTGGAAAAGGAATTAGAATTATAAAATTAACATTTAAAAAAAGTAAAGAACTCTGTAATATATATTGTCTTAAGCTGTCATGGCAAGAGAACTGGCAGCTTCTGCCATGTTCCATCAAGAGAGCAGAGAATGGTGCTGTTAATTCAGGGAGCTTGTGGCCCAGCAATGGACTCTGAAGATCTAGCACTGTGCTAGTACTGTGCACAAAATTTAGGAGCCACCACCAAATTTCCTTGCTAATAAATAAGGAAAATTGCTGAGGAGCAGCAGAAGCAACAGCATAAAGTAATTGTATTAGTTGAACTTTAAGATGGAGAAAGGTGAAAGAAGAGACAAGAAGGATGGTAACTATGTAGAAGTAAATAAAGCTTAAAGAAAGGGCAGAAGGCACAGGATAAAGCAAGATGGAAGAATTAAAATAATCAAAAAGTGGTCAGGAGTCTCAAGTGGGCCAGGTATTTACAAATCAGGCCAGTTATGTAGGAGGTAAAATGATTTTGCCAAGGGAAACATGCTCAGTTTTGTCTTATCCTAAGTGGACTGTGTACAGTTGTGAATTGGTGAATAGGGTGTTAAAGAATCAAATGGAAAATATGAAAAAGAAGAGAACTATCTTGCTCTTAGAGAAAAATATTCAGGGTCTTTGCATCTTTCTCAAATCAAAAGCGATTCTTTTCTGAGTAGAGTGCTCAGAGTGTTAATTTCTTAACTATCCCACCACAGAAAATAAGATTCTTTCAGAAGAATAAGACTTAGCAAGTGGATATTTTTTTCTTTCTATAAGTTAATTTGTCTGCAAAGATGGAGATTTTCTCACTCTTTTACTTGTAGCTTTGTATGAAACTGCAGCTTTTCTGTTCATTGATCCTGGATGGAGAAATGTTCAACAATGTTTATGGTTCTAAGCATACCATTAGACTGAATCTGTTTAGCAAGATTTATTGACAAGGAAATGTGGGACACAAAAATTCCGGCAACTGTACTGCTTCCATCTACAATCAATATATCTCAAAGTACATTAAAGATGGAGACTTCTTTCTTGTTAATTTCTTTTCTATGAATTGTAGAAGTTGTGAGATTTTTCAGTGATAATAAACAGAGTTGGAAAGGACCTTATAGGTCAACTAGTCCAACCCCCTGCTCAAGCAGGAGACCATATACCATTTCTGACAAATGGCAGTCCAATCTTTTCTTGAAAGTCTCAAATGATGAAGCTCCCATAACTTCTGAAGGCAAACTGTTCCATTGGTTGATTGTTTTCACTGTCAGAAAGTTCCTCCTCATTTCTAGGTTGAATCTCTCCTTGGTCAGTTTCCATCCATTATTCCTTGTTTGGCCTTCAGGTCTTTTGGAAAACAGTTTGACCCTCTCCTCTCTGTGGCAGCCCCTCAAGTATTGGAAGACAGCTATCATGTCTCCCCTGGTCTTTCTCTTTACTAGACTAGCCATACCCAGTTCATGTAATTATTCTTCATATGTTTTATTCTCCAGTCCCCTAATCATCCTGGTTGCTCTCCTCTGCACTTTTTCTAGAGTCTCAACATCTTTTTTATAGTGTGGTGACCAAAACTGGACGAAAGAGCTTGCAGCTGGTTATTTAGGCAACCACCTCCTGAATCTGGGAACTTACCATTACAAAAAGCCTGAGAACTAAGGGTGAAGACTTGCTATGTAAGTAATCAATAGATAGTATTGAAAATTATGTGGTCAGGAACTTCCATTAATTACTTGATCCTGATATAAACATACTTTATCTCCTCCAATTGCAGGGCATTTTCTCAATAGCCATTTTGGGCTAGGCCAAAAGAGAGTCTGGCATCTTCCTGCATAATGCCTGATCACAACTCTCTGAAATAACTTTGTGAATATTGTGTGAGTTACTTATAAAGAGGAATTTATCACTTATACTTATAAAGAGGAATTTATCACTTATTACAGATTAACAGAGTTGGAAGGGACCTTGCAGGTCATCTAGTCCAACCCCCTGCCCAAGCAGGAGACCCTACATCTGCCTCTACCTAGGATCAAATTCACAACCTCCTTTTTTGCAAGAACATTACACCTTCTTTAAAAAAATCCAGAATAACTAATCCTTGGATGTATATACTATGTGTATGCAAATATGTCTTCTTCTTGGATTTTAGAAAAATGAATGTACTGTGACTCACTTTTGATCCCCTTTCCTTATAATACCTTATGCATCTACCTGGGCGCGAAGACCAGCTGGCTGGAATGCATGTGTGCGACGGAACCCGGAAGAGCAGCTGGCAATGCCGTGCATGCCCACAGAGAGGGCTCTGCATGCCCTCTGGCTCTAGCCTCTGGCACACGTGCCATAGGTTCGCCATCAGGGATCTATAGAGAAGGCCTCTGTAAACTGGGAAAGACAGCTGGACTCTGCTGTTCTGTCCCAAAAAGTATATTATAAGCTTTCTGCTGCTTCTGCTGATAAGGAGTTTGGATTGCTATGCTTTCTAATACTTCTATTATGCTGGGCTAGTGGCCCGGCAATTTTGCCTACTGTAACAACATTTTATACAGTATATATCATGAACTGTTTCTGGATGCTGCTGGCTGTGACTTTTCATTACTGGTACTGCCATATTCTTAAAGCACTTATCAATTGTGTTCTTCCAGAAAAGCACTAGCCATGCAATATATAAACAGGTTTCTTCTTGTTACCTGTCATTTAGGCAACTTAAAAATTGGATTATGTCTCTGCCCGTATTTCCTAACCCATTTTAGCCACATTTTAAAGAAAGCATTGGAGGGTTGTTGTTTTCTTGCCAACTAATGACATTGTAACAAGGAAAACACACAGCCAAGAGAATTTACCAACTACTGCTCTTAAAAGACTTAAATTATTTCATGTTAATGGTGTAAGACAGCATGGTTCACAAGCTTTGTAACTGAGACAGAATTGAGCTTGGCCATTGAGGCAGTACAAATTATTCCATCATATTTTTTCTGTTACTTCAAGCATGTTAATATGGCTGTGAGAATGATCCCACAAGTAATACAAATCAATAATACTGACAGGGATCATATACTGTGGTGAGTCATGGTTTATGGAGTAAGTCACAAAACTAGATTCACACGCTATAGTCCAAATTAAGCAAATTGCATTAGGATTTAATACGTGTATGACCCTAACTACAACATTCTAAATAGCTGGCCAACCCCAAAACTTCCATGACAGCATTTGGAGCAGTTCAAATTCTGTTTGAGTGGTTTACAAAAGCCGCATCAAAACACATTGTAATGTAATGAAGTCCAACTTTATCTTATTTATTTATTTGTCGAGTACGTAATGATATATATAAGTATAAGCATGAATGGAATACATAAAATGAATACAATTAAAGGGAACATTAGGACACACTGGCAATCCTAGAAAGTGTGAAGAAAAGGCAGGCATCAATGAAAATGGTGACGGGGTAGACAGTAGCAAGGCAAAGAACTGGCAGAAATCCTGAGGTTTCCCACAGAAATTAGGATTCAATTTGATTGAGAGATGGAGCTTGACTGTAACTCAGACCAGAAAGGAAAAGGGTGGGGGATGGTGGGGAGGAGCTAGCCCTTTTGGCAGTAAATAAGTCTGGTTCCAATACCAGACGAATTGTATAAAGATTCTCCAAAATGTCTCAAAGTTATGAGCCATTTTTTTAGTTCTTAAGAATTCTTAATCATCCGTTAAGCTAAGCTAAGAAGGAATGGAGATGGGGGCAGGAAAGAGAGATGGGGAAAAAATCTGTTTAGAAAATCAGTAAGTGAAAAGAATGCATACAGCAATATTAAATAGCAAACCATCTTGACAGAGTATTACACTGTCAAATTTCACGTTGCATCTTGCTGCTGCTGCTTGTAAAGGTTCCAACTTTATAATCCTGATAGTAAACAAGATCAATCATTTCTTCTTCCTGTGTGTGAAGGCTCTTTTATGTTGCAATCATTTTATTTTCATATAAAGGCTGGATTGTATTTGGGGGAAAAAAGGAACTAAAATGATTTCATAAAAGAGCTATATATCTAATGACACGCTGTAATCCAATAGTGTTATTCTTTAGGAGAGGAGAGGAGTAATTAAAAAGAAAATGCCAGACTATCACGCTCCATGTAAAACACTTCCTGTAAAGCTTTGCCTTTATCACTTTTTCCATAATATAATGATTTGCAGAATGTTGTTTGTAATTATTGTAATTACAATTACCTGTAATATGTTATTCAGCTTTTTGAGGATTCCTCAGCCTGCAACATAATGATTTTTTTAAATAGCTGAGCATGATCTTTTCTTCTTAGAAAATCACTTTGCTGTTTTCTGCTGAGGGGCCTCCTTGGGAATCAGAACATAACGATTTTGTTCTAGGAACCAAAGGCCATCTTCTACAAAATTCAACTATTTTCCACTGCTTTCTTCCTCCTACCCTCAATAATGGAAAGCAGCTGCTGGAAATTGCAGTCTGGAGAGGAAGAAAAGAGTACAGTAGTATTTTGATAGTATTTTTCTGCTTACTGTCCTAGATGGAAAAAATACTCTGAAATTTTTTTGGGGGAGAAATGGCATGATTCTCTACAATGGAAGAAAAAGATGCTCAGAGAGAATTGAAAGA
Organism: Ahaetulla prasina; assembly: GCF_028640845.1. Taxonomy (NCBI): domain Eukaryota; kingdom Metazoa; phylum Chordata; class Lepidosauria; order Squamata; family Colubridae; genus Ahaetulla; species Ahaetulla prasina. The sequence continues at coordinate 59,479,004 of NC_080544.1, read as the reverse complement.
AGAAACGAGCCTGAGGAGACAAGTTCACCATGACCTCATCATTTTTTCTTTCTTTCTCTGATTCATATTTTATGCTACTTTTCAAAGGAGAACAAATCTATTATTTGGAGGTCCTCCTGGACTCACAGGTACTGCTGGATTGGTAAGCGGAAGAAAGGCAAGATTAGGGTTTTCCCCCGCATCTTTGGCAGTACACTAGTTGGTACATGAGAACTTTACAGCTGTAACTAACTCATGTCCTCCTCTTCACATATGCAGACCACTGTAATGTGCTTTAGACGGAGCTGCCTTTGAAGAACATCTGGAAGTTACAATTGGTACAATGATGACCCAGTTATGTGGAAATAAACATCAAAAGCATCTTATCCTGTGTTCAAGATCCTGCACTGATTTAATGAGCTTCTGAGTACAATTCAAAGTGCTGTTTTTATCTATAAAGCCTGTAAGTCTTGATATCAAAATACATTTAGGTCTGCTTCTCCAGCCATAAGCAGCCCACCCACTATGTATGTACAGAAAAATTCCTAGTAATTTTACATTTTAGGAAAGCATGTGTTATATGTACGCTCCCAGGTTCAGCTTATGTCATTCATTCACATTCACAGACCTGGAAAACAGCCATATTGAAATCATTTTCAATCAAAAGGCACAAAACAAATACATAGAGGCTCAGTGAATTTAAGAACAGTGTACACCTGGGTGTATTCAACCGTTTCAGACTGGTTTGGGCGAACTGGTAGCAGAAATTTTGAGTAGTTTGGAGAACCAGCAAATACCACCTTTGGCTGGCCCCACCCCACCTGCCCACTCGCTGGCTTACTGCTCGCCCTGCCCGCCCAGTTGCCGTTCGCCCTGCCCCGCCTGCCCCACCCACCCTGCCGCACCCTACCCCACCCAATCCTGCCCTATATATCTTGCCTTCACCATGCAGCCCAGCTAATCTCTGCACCTCGCCTGCTCTGCTCACTAAAGGTAAGCATGCTGCCTGCTCGCCCTTTGCCTCAGGTTGGGGCCTAGGGATGCACCATTCCCCGGCTCCGGCCTTGCCTGGAGCCTCCGCCTGCTCACTGTTCACATCAGCCAGGTCGGGGAACATGCCATTCTCCCACTCTGGCCTTGCCCCAGGCCTCTGCCCGTATACCATTGCCCCCCTCTGGCCTCAAACTACTGCCCCCCCAGACCAAAACAATGTTGTCACCCAGGCTCAAGTAGGTAGTAATAAACTTAGTCCGTGGCAAAACAAGCAAACTTTATTCGAACAGCTGGGAATTACTTCATTCCCAGCATCATTCAACTCAAAGTAAAACAAATGCCTCCCAACACAAATTCCTCAGTTATCTCGTAAACCTTGGTTCAATTAGGCAAACTGCCAAAGGCCCTTCTTTGCAAACGTCCAGAAGCCACAAAAACAAAGATGTAGATGAAGCAGAAGACGAAGCAGAAGATGCAGCTACCAACATTGTTTTCCAGCAAAGCTTAAATGCCAGTGCTGGTAAGGCTTAAAAGCCTTATGTGAAAGGCCAATCATCTCTTGGCCCTGAGTTGTCCTTTTTGCTTGAGTTGCTCTTGCTTTCTGGCAGCTCTTCTCATGCACGCATCAGGAACAGGCTCCTCCTGTTCCTCTGCCTCACTACTATCAGTCTTTGGAGGTTCTGGAGTCCACACTTCACTTCCCGATGGCCCTGGCCTCACCTCAGCCTCATCATTGTCCGACTCCATTGCCATCTGCTGCTGACAGACCATAACAAGCAATTGGCTGAAGGGCCGGGGGGGGGAGGCATTGGCTCAGGAGCGCCAAAAAGGGAATGGACCGGACAGTTCTTCTTGCCTGTAAGAAGTCCTATTCAGAAAGCACTGCAGCAGAGATCTTGCAGCCACTTCTTCCGTCCCTTGCCGAGCCCTCCATGCTCCATGTGCTCTCTGGGTTGGCAGCTGCTTCTCTCCACTGCTGCTCTTGCTGGGAGAGCATCTTGTGCAATTTAGCAGCTGTGAGCTGCCGCGCTGCAGCACAAAGAAGCATCAGCCATGTTGAATGCTGTTTCTCTCAGTCACAGCGCTTTCCAGATGGGACTTAGAGGAAAGCGGTGGCTCATAGCTGCTAAATTGCACAAGACACTCTCCCAGCAGTTCAGAGAGAAGCAGCTGCTTCCCCAGAGAGCAGAGATAGAGGGGAGCAGGCCCTGAAAGGCTGTTTAGTCAAGCCTCGTTGCATGGCAGAAGCCATGCATGTGTGGAAGATTTGCATGCGCGCTAGTGTGCGTTCCCATTTTCAGCAAACCAGTGATAGAATTATTTGAATCTGACAAATGGGTGTATGTTTGTGTGTCTATACATGTGTTTGTGTGTACACACATACTGATCCATGTGCACATCTAGGCTGACAGGCATTAGCCAGAGGATAGGAGCTGCCAAGTCTGAATCCAAAGACAATTCCAAAGGAATCTTCGACAACTTGTGTGGCCAACTCACCACAGCCAAATCGCCACAGCCAACTTGCTGTGGCCAACACGCTGCGGGACAAGAATTACACTAATATTGAAGAAATAGTAGAATAGAATAATTAAAGAAAGGATGTCAAAGGAAGAACAAAATGAAATGTGAAAGACAAAAATTAAAATATTTTTAAAATCATTTAAAATAATTAAATTGAATTATTGAATTGTCCCGCAGTGGGTTGTCCCATGGCTAGTTGACCATGGCGAGTTGTTTACAGTGAGTTGGCTGCGGCAAATTAGCTATGGTGAATTGTCCCATTCTGTTCCAAAGTGGGTGGGTTTCAGGATCCCTTTTATCCTCAAAGCTCTTGCTTTGTTGATACACAAGACTAGTAGCTACTCTTGCCTTGTTGATTTACACATCTGGTAGCTGTTGATGGGATTTGGGGAAGGGTTTCCCATAGGCCCAACATCTTTTGTCTGGTTTAGGTGACATTTTTCCTTTCTTTCCTTAACAACTTAGTTCCCTTTTATCTCCTAAAGGGTTCTTTTAGGCAAGATTCCTGGCTATCCACCCTGCTTATATACCTGCATCATTTTAAGGTATGGCAGCTTCAGCCTACAGTAGTCTTATATATGGAGTCGATACTTTTATGCTATTATGTAAGTGTGACATACCAGTTTCTCAGTAGAAATTAGATTAGCCCCACCTTGATGGCATTTTGGAAAACAGATGACTGAATCATTCCTTAGGGCTTTTGTAATTTAAACAAAATTTTACTGTAATTGAATGTTGGTTTGTATTATTATAGGACTGTTGTGTTACAATACAGTAAATAGAATAGTAGGGTTAGGATGTTGTCATTATTACTTAGATAATTTACCTTTCTCACCATAGACATTTTAATGTTTTTATTACTATGGATATTTTATTTATATTATCCCCAACCTCTGGGCTGTGGCCTACTACCAGGCCATGGCCTATTCAGAACTGCGCCGCACAAGTGGCTGGCTGCAGTGTGCGCGCAAAGCACAACTTGCATGAACAGCAGGCTGGTGGGCAATCACACACATGCCAGCCTGCTGCTCTCGCAAGTTTAGCTGTTTGTGTGCATGCCAGCCCACCACTTGTGCTGCCCAGGTCCCCTCTCCTCTTCTAGTTGGGCTGCCAAGCCGCCACGGTTGAGGACTGCTGGTTTTCTGCATACATGCCATGCACATTTTAATTGTGCGAACCACCATAATTTGTCAAGAAATTGATGAAAAATAGATAAATCTATTAATATATACCAATACTAATAACAGTTTCAAGTTTAGATTTCTTTTTCCAGTCAGAATCTTTACAATTGAAGGTTCTTCTTAGTTGGCATAATAATTAAATCTTACCAAGCCCTTTAAGGTAGATAATGTCTCCCTCAAGTTCAGCTTGCATCCTAGTATCTACATACTCTTTCCTCTCTAGGAGATGACCAGGCAGAGCCCGAGGGAGTGTTCAGAGTCAAGGTTGCTAGATACTGCTATCTAAAAATCAGCTATTATTTCTGAAGAGGATCTTGAGCTCCTACAGAGATATTGAAGAATCTGTGAAGATCTGGAAAGACCTTTCCCCTCCAAAAACTCAGTTAGGCTGATGATTCCTTAGAAGCAGCAATACCTTGCTGCAGGATCTCTGTAGATAACATGTAGCACGAAACTGCCATATTCAAGCCAATGAAGCAGTTAAAAGTCCCACAGAGAGCAGGCCTTCTGGAACGAACTCCCCCCTGGCTTACGTCAAGTGCCTGATCTTCGGACCTTTCGTCGTGAGCTAAAAACATATTTATTCATTCAAGCAGGACTGGCATAAATAGTTGATTTTAAATTGGGGGTTTAGTAATATTTTAAATTTTTAAATCTTTTAAATTACCGGCCGTTTAGTAATAGTTTATTTTAATTTTTTTTAATTGTATATATTCTGTATTTTATTCTGGCTGTACACCGCCCTGAGTCCTTCGGGAGAAGGGCGGTATAAAAATTTAATAAAATAAAATAAATAAAATAAATAAAAGACTTGCAATGAGAATAGCAATAGAGTATTCAATTCATTTGAAGAATTTGTCTTGCTTATTAATATATATCAAATCTTAAACTTCATTTATATTTTTTCAGAATATCAGAAATTATCTTGGTTTGAGGAATGATTTTAACAATCGTGCAGGTTAAAAAAGTAAATAAAATTATAAATTTTTTAATAAATTTAAAAACAATACAAAAGTATAATAATATACTTCTGTTTTTAAGATAAAATCTGTGCAGGAAACTGTAACATTAGAGTGAATGCTGGAAAACCCCTGTTCTTCCCCTTTATTCCAAAATAACAAAATTGTTATGCAAAAATACTTACCACTTGAAATAAGGCTTAGTTTTTTGGTCATCTTCCTCTCTGGAAGAGGACAGAAAAATGTTTTCACACTAAAATTAAAGCAAATAATTTTGGTAGCTATCAGTCCCTTAGAATTAGATCAATACTGATGTCAACATTATGTGGTTTAAAAAGAAAATATATACTAAGTTTATAGTTTAGACTATGTCCTGGTTTGCTTGGCCATGGTTAATTGAATAACATCTCAATATAACACAGTTAGTATGTTCACAAGCATTCAACATTGCTTCTAATCATAAAGAACAAATTCATAGACTGCATTAAACCCAAGTCAAGCAAAGTATATCATGGCTTTACACAACATTATGTTCTTCTTAGGTAAACTTGGACAATAACATCCAATGATGGCTATCTGGGAAAGATTTTGAGGTTTATATAGGCATCCATTAGAAGCCACACCATGATCACCATGATTAAGAACATCATGGCATCACTGCCTAAATGAAGCAAATGATATGACTTGTAACAAATTACATGGTTCATGCAAAATGACATCCCTACCACTTCAACTCAATGGACACTTATAGGCAAATAAAACTTAAAATATGTGATTGGGATTAGGCTATCTTTATCGTATTTTGTCAATTATCAGAAAACATTTATTCAAAAGCAAGCCAAACTGATTTCAGTCTGGCTTACTTCCCCATTAAATATTCAGGCTCACAACCAGCAGCATTAAAAATAGCTTCAAAGTTAGCTGTGAACCTTTTTCAATTTTTTCCTTGTCTTATTAGTTATTTTATCTTTATAAAAAGAGGTTAAGGAAGGATTAAGTAATATCACATATTTTAGCACAGCAGCATCAAAGGGAGATTTTGAGAGTAAGAATAAAATGCAAAATACATTTTTAAAAACAGCCCGAAACAATATTTAATTGTATGCCTTAAAATCTTGCTATACTTCCAAGATTAAATAGTAGGTTTTCATGCACTATAGTCCACATCACTAACTGGACTTCACATTTATTTATTTTATTTATTGGAATTTGTCAAACAAAAAACAAGAACAAGAGAATAAAAACACAATGACAGGGACGATAGGCACATTAGTGCACTTATTCACACACCCTCTTTTATTTCTTTTGGGGTATCAAAAAGTTCAGAACCTATAAAAATGTAATGGTGGAGAATTAGCCCTCAGACATCTGCACTAACTCCAATCTTGTTCATTAACGCCTTTTGTTTTCAGACATTTTAATTATTTTATAGATAGTCTTTTTCCAAAAGGAAGACTAGATTATTATATTCTCAGAAAAATCTAAGATTGATAAAAAGTTTGGTTAAAAAAACACCTGTTTTCCTTTCAGGTAAATTCAGTATAGCTCTTACAATTCTGCTAATATTTTTTTATTATGTGGATTATATTATATGGTAAAATGATATGACTTGCAAATACTCTTCCTGCTACATGGTAGTATTTTTTGTTTGAAATGTCCTAAGCTCTACATTTATAGCTCCACTCAGAAAATGCCACAAAATCTGTTGTCTGTGATGAAAACTTGTGATAAAATTGTACATCTCTGCGGTGCTTTGTGTTTGATTTCCAAAAAGACACAAGAGCAAGAATGTAGTCCATGTCTAGATTTTATTAAAGCACTGGACTCTTTTTCTGGGCTCACATAATGTGACTGCTTTTAAAGAGACAATTTAGCCATGCACTCTGAAGAGATTGAATCAAAAGCACAACATAGCAGAGCTCTAGTATTTTTTCAGACTTGTTAGTCAAAAAATTGTAATTGAATTAAGAGTATTTCTGAAGCACAATACCCATCCTAAGAAGAAGAATATTCAGATGAGTTTTGTAGTTTGAAGGACATACAGATCTATATCCAGCAATGGTTTACTGCAGGACAGACCTGGATGAATTCACACTTTAAAGTGTGCCATAATGTAGTTAGTTGACTATACTGAGAAAAATTTGCAAACCCAACCAATGAGCTCATTAATAGTATCTCTGAAAGACCCAATAATATTTTGTGAATGGCCACTATTACATATTATCTTATTTGCTCCACCAACTATCACTTTGATATTAATAGAAAATCAAGATAACACTTCATGCATGTCATGAATTACAAATACTCTCTAAAATGTTATACTATAATACACTTAACAGGATTTTTGTTTGCAACCAATGAACTCAGCTACTCTACCTCAGGCATGGAAAGACTATAAAAACCTAGAGAGCTAAAAACCTTGAGTTACTCTTGATACTTTTTGTTTCTTCAGACATATCATAAGACCAAATATTGGTTTTATGTTAGGTTATCTTGGTTCTGAAAACATGTAAAACAAGCAGAAACCCAAATCAAGTGTGCAAATAAAAAAATGCAAATTAATTAGTATTGGTTATGTATTTCATGTGGTAGGAAGGAAATTAAAAATCCAATCAGAGCATAAATTTTACCAGAACAATTACAATCTTTATTATATTTTAAATGTATTGTCAATCCTCTTTAAAATATGACTCACTTAGATCTAATTTGCAATTCTGTCTTAATACCGAATTTCACAATCATAATAGTAATATGCATAATAGTAAGAAACAGGGAAGGAAAACTTATGATATACCATATTTAAATAAGCAAAGCAGTGCAGAATTCCTAAAAACCATATTCTTTCTACCATAAGGGTATTTTATTTATATGTTGCCCAGAGTCTTTCTGCGAGGGAGATGGGTGATTTCAAAATTTCTAAATAAATAAATATCCTCTGCTGCCAAAGGAATTATTATTGATATCTTTATCCCATATTGGATTCTGCTCCTTGTCTACTTCCTTTAAATCTGATTCCAGGAACTTTCTATTTTCCTTCTCTGATAAACATGAGATACCATACCTCCTGAGGAAAATTTTTAAAAAATCATCATTTTTAGAAAGACATTTTCTAATCTACGGGTTATCTACGGGACCGCCTGCTGCTACCGAATGCCTCTCACCGACCCGTGCGCTCTCACAGAGAGGGACTCCTCAGGGTGCCGTCGGCGCGACAGTGTCGTCTGGCGACACCCAGGGGAAGGGCCTTCTCTGTGGGGGCTCCCGCCCTCTGGAACGAACTCCCCCCAGGACTTCGTCAACTTCCGGACCTCCGAACCTTTCGCCGCGAGCTTAAAACTCACTTATTCATCTGCGCTGGACTGGGTTAGTTTTTTAAGTTTATGGGTTTTTAATGGGTTTTTATTTTTAAATTTTAATTGTGGCCAATTTAATAAGTTTTTTAATTGTATTTTAATATTTATAGTGTATTGTGTATTTTTTACTTGGCTGTGAACCGCCCTGAGTCCTTCGGGAGAAGGGCGGTATACAAATTTAAATAATAAATAAATAAATAAATAAATTTACCTGTCTTCTTTGGAAGTCCAGATAGTAGTATGAGATAGTTGATTTTATATGGCAAGATAAGCAAAAACTCAAGCCATGGTTGACTGAATTGGGTTAGGTTATGTGAATCTAAACAGTAATGGCTAATTCAAGAAATTATGATTACACAAAATAACACATTGTATGAACCAGGCCACTGACAAGGAAATACCTTTATAGATCTGAAGGCGGTTTCTGTTTTTAATGTGTTATTTATGGCAGCAAAGAAATATGCAAATCTATGTGTTTAATGAATTATGGCACGTTACATGTTAACAAGTCTGTTTATTCCTTTTGCATACAGTTAGAATAATATGATGGAAAGACTGACACCTCTAAATAATGTGTACATATGGCAGGAAAGGCTATATGGTAGCAATTGAAATTCATTCGAAAAGCTTCATATACTCTCATATTGCTATGAGAAAGATTGTGGGTTTGTTCTCTGTAAATATCAGTTTGTCATGAGTACATTTTAAAGATACCAAGAATATTGTGGGCTTGCTTTGAGAACTGATTCCAGATATGAGGGAACTTTCAACCAAATGTTGTCTGCGTGGACCCCTCTTACAAGGCCAGGCCTATAGGTTTGGCTTTCTTGTACAGTGAGTAACCATTTTAATTTCTTACAATACTACCCTAGAATATGGAAAGAAATTTTGCCTTGTTGAGTGGAGAACTCAAGAAGACAGCCCCATGGTTCTGCGTCACGGGATCAAAATGATAATGCCAAGCTTGATGAAACTGTTAATCTAGACAACCTTTAAAACATAAAACTTACAGTATTTGGATTGAGTATAATCACTGGCTTGGCTACAAGCTCAGGGCAAATTCATACATGCCATTTGCTGTATGAAACAATTGCTACCACTGTGCTTGGCCGCTGTGCTCATTTTTCCCTATTTGGCTATCAACCAGTCTAAACAAGATCCAAAGGCCCAAGGAGTGTATTCAATGGTTATTGTATGCATTTGGCAAAAGCAGGAATGCTAACAGCCATAGCATTTTATCTTGGCTGCTAAATTCTGAAAAGGGGGAGAGGAAGAAACCATTTCGCCAAGATAGCATAAAACATCACCTTTCTCTTGAATTGTCTGTTCCAGTCAAGCAAGGGAAGCACAAATGCCATCCCCTGCTGAAGTACTGTATCTTTTTGCCCTCCCACTCACCTTTCTGTTTCAAGCGTGCTTTCCTTTTCTTGGAACAGGCAGTTGCAATGACAAGTCCAGAGGTTTTCTTGAGAACAAGATGCTGGCAGAGATTCTTCTGTGGGATGCTTGACTTGCCCTCCCACACTTTCCTCATTTCTCAGAAAAGCCTGGAAACTGAAAGATTGGAAGGAGGGGGCAGTGGAAGTTGCTCAGACCATGTGCATGCCTCAGCAGTCCAGGAAGAGAAGTGAGTAAGTAGCTTGTCATATTTAAGTGCCTCCGGCTAGGTCTCTTGAACAGTCTGGGAAGAAACAGCTGGAGCGACCACACAGAAGGTTAGTACTTTGTTCCTAACTTTATCTGCCTTTGGGTGTTAGGATCCAGCTTTGGAACAAGAGGTATCTTGGGAGAATTCAGGAAAGAGTTATGCAGTACCATAATCTTTGGTCTGGTCTGTTTTTTTGTGGGTGGGTGGATGGACTGATTTCAGCATGTCACTGACTACAGGCTAGCAATCATCAATTCAGAGCAATATGTTTAAATCTAATACAGTCCTTTCTTCTGGTTAACCAAAAATATGATTTGTGGAAACAGTTAAAAAGATAATCTCAGTTTGCTAGAACTGTTATATGTTTTCTTTTTTAAAGAGAGTGTGGAGAGTGTATTTGCACATCAGGGAAGCTATAGTTCTCTGAGATGGCAAAGAAAAGACAAGAGTGGAGAAAAGGGGGGCATTTTCTTTGCCTTTGAACTTTCTGCTCCAGAGTTGGCCAATGTGGTTTTTTTCTAACTAATTTCTAACTATAACTCCCAACTGATTTAGCCAATGGCAAGGATTATGGGAATAGCAGCATCAATAGTAAATAATACCAACGGAAACTAGCTGCATTAGGATTAGATTATATCCACTAAAACCATGTCCAATTTCAAGGGGAAGATACATAACAAGAAAAACTAATATTCCAGAATTGTATCTTTGCCTCTCTTTCAAAGATTTAGTCATATAATCATTTGTCAGCTCTGCTAAAACAGCACTGAAAAGAAGTGATGTTGATCTTAATTTGAAACAGGCACACATGAAGCAAAAAATCCCTAAAATGATTAGATAATATAGTGCTTAGAGATTTAAAGGTTAGGAAAATTGGAACAACTTAATTAAATATTTACAGTACCTATAATATTGGGACACGTCACCCAAGACATACAAGCCACTCAGTCGCCTCAAACCATGAGATGTGGGGAATAATAATAATAATAATAATAATAATAATAATAATAATAATAATAATAATAATAATAATAATATGATAATGAAGATAAAGAAGAAATATATTTGTAACTTAGGAGGAATAATATTAAATGCACAAAATTATAAACCTTTCTGAGCATTAGCTCATGTTTTCCCAATCTGTAATCTGTCAATTATATTGATACTGTAATTTATAAAATTCTCCAACATACATAATGGAGAGGAGTTGAAAGGCATTAGGTTTAGGGAAAGCTACTGCAGATATCACCTATCAAAGTACTATATTGGTTCACAGGGATAGAAGAATAGCTTACATAATTATTTGAAGATTAAACTCATCTGTTTTAACCCCAGCCAAAACCAACATTAGTCCATTTACACTGTGAATACTATATTACCAGATGGGCTTCTTGCAGCACTTGGAGATAGGTAAGTGGATAAGTATGTGTGTATATGTATATACACACATTCACCCACCCACATACATATTCAGAGAGAAAGAATTACAAAGCAGAAAAAAATCACCTTGGCTTACTTCTTGGCTTAATACAATATATGAATCAATTCAGAGTCCGTCCCACCTATCACTAGGTAGGCTGAAGAGCACTATAGGATTCATGTTCCAACCTGGCAGGTTCACTAAACAGGAAGATGTTTTTAAGATATGTTAAGCCAGAGAAGAGAAAGGGAAATTCTAAAATTCTGCCAAAGAATAAACATATCTAATTACACTGAGATGTTGAAATATTTGCAAGCACTTCCCCCTCCCACCCTGTATTAAAAATGCAGTTAACCTTTATTTTAACAAATGGGGGTGGGTGGGAAGAAGGTTGCAAATGTCCTTTAAACCAAATGTTCATTAAATCTCAATAAGTTTTGTGTAATGATGGTTACATATCTGACACATAGTTAAGACAGTGAATGGGATTTTATGAATGTACAAAAATATACTATACAAAATGTGTCTGTTACATCCAATATCTACTACTAAACTAAGGTCCGTTAAATTGAGACATTTACAGCATTGGCATCTTTAGTAGTAAATCCATGTTGTTTTTTCCGACAGATGACATCTGCAAAGAACAAGGTGCCTATATGGCTGGCTTAGCTCTGAGAACTGAATTCCATAGGCTTTAGAAGAAATGAAACGCCCCGTGGATTCAGTTCTACAGCTAGGCAGCTAATAAACTCCAGAGAGTCTGATCACAAATGCTTCGGGGTATCATCAAAGAACTTCTGCCAAGAACAGATTTACAAACTCATTCAGTTAAATATTTGCCATCTATCATTCACTAAAGTGCTATAAAGACATTTCCAAGTAGAAAGGCTGGTCTGGTACAGTGGAACGCATCCAATTTAAATGCGAACACACACTCTGAGCATGTCGTCAGGCGCAAAAAATCAGGAACTAGGGTTGTTCAAATGAGTACAAGTTTAATCTGTGTTAGCTATTACAAAAAACTGAACTACTAATAATCAAGACAAATTGGTGATAGATAAGGGTCAAAGGAATTCAAGAAAGGCTGGACTTAGATGTCTTGTGGGGGTGAAGGGACTCCAAACTAATGTTGTACTTGACTCCTGCCTCAGCGTCAGGCCAGTCATCTCCTACATATACAGTATTCTATTCTCAGCATTTGCTATGTGTATAAGGCAGTGGTGGGATTCAAGTAATTTAACAACCGGTTAAATGCGATTATGATTTCTTCCAACAATCAGTTCGCCAAACTGCTCAGAAAGTTAACAACTGGTTCTCCCAAAGTGGTGCGAACTGGCTGAATCCCACCACTGGTTTAAGGGTACTTCTACACGATTTCCCTCACAAAATATTTGAAGTTGAGTTGAGCTGCAATTCTTCTTACAGCAGCATTTGAAATGTTAAAGACATATAGGGAACTCATACTTCACTGTGCACAAAATAGAAATAAAATAAATTGCCAATGTCCTTAGCTCTTTGTTACATGAGTTTATTTGGGTTGTTTTAAAAACAATCTGAGTGATTGCTGTGAGGGTAAGCTGGCTGCAAATATGCTGTTATTTTGTGGCATTTAAAAGCTTCTTGCAAGTTCCAGTGGTAAAATAGTTAACATGTTAGTTTTTTTAACCCATTCTTTTCCTAGTAGCTCTAATTATGTTTAATGTTCCAAACATTGCTTATAAGCAAGAACAAATGTCCCAAATCTTGGAATATTCCTTTCCTTATGAAAGAACTGAGCAGATTGAGGCACATTGATCTCCTCACAATGCCTAAGCAGGGGGTTGGACTAGAAGATCTCCAAGGTCCCTTCCAATTTAGAGGTCTTCTGCAGCTAAGCCAATTTACTTCTGACTCTGGGCTCACCAACCAATATGATTTGGTCCTGTAAATTACTTACATTTTTTTGGGGAGTAACATTTTAATGAACAGTACAAAAGTAGATATTTGAGGGGTCAATGTGTCTCAAACTGCAAATAGCACTATTTGCTTTGGGACTTGATCAGGGGCGGGTTTCAAAACCTGTCACTACCAGTTTTCTGGTGAGTGCACATGCCCTTGCACATGCAATACTTCTGCGCATGTGCAGAAGCGTCCGGGTGGGTGGGCAGAGCCTCCCGCTGCCACCACTACAGTTTCGCCCAGTCCGGGGCAAACCGATAGTAACCCATCACTGGACTTGATAAAGCCTGGCTGAGCTAAAGCAAAGGAATTGGGATCTAGGTATCCAAAATGACAGTATTGAAATCTGCCACCCCTTTCATAGCACAAACATTCCTCTTCCCTGGTCTGTTCCTAGGTATTTTATAACATCTCATATGTTCCATGACTATTTACTTTGGCACAAATTGGGGTGTACCTATTAAGGCAATAACTGGTAGGTATATAAGCCTTCCCTATGAAAGTTAAACTTGTTTCTGTTCAGACTTGGAGATAGAATGTATTTCATGTGCTATTGTCTGTTATACAGCCAACGACAATCAGGTGTAATGCTTCCAATTCTTAATAACTCTCATTGCCATTGTCACCAGGAGAGTATTACACTAGCGCTGATGTTACCTAGTTTGAGTAATGAAACATCTGCAAGAAAACAACTAACCTCAGAGAACACCAAGGACTCCTCAGATTGTTACTCTTCTCCTAGGTGCTTAGTCTTCAGAGATCTCCAGGGAAGTTGCAGAATTCTTCTCTCTTATCTCTTAGGAATCATTCTCCCTCATGCTATTCATTGCTAGTTTTATTTGTTTATTGCTAATTGCTTTAGGATTTACTCACAATTTTATATCTATTGCATTGTATGCCGGTCTTTTATTATATTTGGTCTTGGACTATAAATAAATTTTGATTTGGAATCTGATAGAAGGAATTATGGTTGTATTGAGCACAGGTGGGAGAGGATTGCCAAAATAATTACACTGGGAAATGGAAAAGTGATGTTATTCCAGATACAAAGATCTGTGATTTATCAGTGTTGGAAATGATATTTTTTACCAGTCAAAAAATGATGCAGCACTACAGGTAATCCTTGACTTACAACCGTTCGTTTAGTGACCGTTTGAAGTTATAACGATACTGAAAAATGTGACTTATGACCATTTTTCACACTTATCACCATTGTAGCATCCCTATGATCACCTGATTCACACATGGCTGCTTGACAACTGGTTCATATTTATGACAGTCGCTGTGTCCCAAGGTCATGTGATCACCTTTTGCAACTTTCTGACAAGCAAAGTTAATGGAGAATCCAGTTTCACGTAACAACCGTATTACAAATTTAACAACTACAGTGATTCACTTAACAACTGTGACAAGAAAGGTTGTAAAATGGGGCAAAACTCACTTAACAAATGTCTCACTTAGCAACATAAATTCCGGACTCAATTGTGATTGTAAGTCAAAGATTACTGTATATGTTTTTATTTGATACAAATTTCACCATCTTATATGACAGAGCGTCATTGTTACATTTGGGGGGGGGGAGCAGGGTTGATTTCTACCGGTACCACACACACACACACACACACACACACACAGAGTATTGAGTTTATTTGGGGATCCTTTCTCTTCTGGAGTTTCTAATTTTTAAAAATTCTTTGGTTTTTTTGGTTCTTTTTAGTTCATTTAATATGATTATTTACATTTTATATTTATTTCCTGCAATTTTTTTATAAAATACAATACAATAGGTATCTTCTTCACTGTTCCCCTACCCCCACCCTCCCCCAAAAAAGAATTTATTTCTGGTTCAGCTGCTTCTCCAATGGAAATGTTGCAAAGGTAATGTAACATCACTACCTTTGTAGTTGCAAGATTAGCAATTCCATCTTAATGCCCACTTTCTTCCAGTTAGCCAGATTTCATTCCATGTTCTGGAGTCAAGCATTGTATGCTGATCTCTATTGATTCTAAGGTAGCCATTTTGGTCTATTCCTGAGAGTTTGGGCTAGGGTTTGAGTGTCAGAAGGTCTCTCAGAAATTAGGGTTGTTATCTGATGATGTGCTTAATCCAAAATTAAAAATAGCAGACAACTTCTGTTTCATTTTGACAGTAGAAGTAACTAAACAAGTCAGGACCCATTGGTCATGAAAACATCATTTCAGAGTTATTTCCTTATTTAACATTTCTACATGCCCATGCACCCTCCTCAACTCTTGCTTCACCTCACTCACATCCTCATACACCCTCTCCAACTTATACTACACCCACTTCAACCTCCCTGACCTCTGCAGTATCTCATGCATTTCTGTACAAAGGGGTCTTGTACACCCCTTTGCCTCCTTGAAAACCCTCAGAAACTTCACCAGACCTCTTAAACAGACCCTTGCCCCCTCTCCTCCTCAGCAGCAGCCATTTACCTGCCTTCTGATCTTGAACATGCAACTTTCTGTTAGCTTCCCCACTGACTTGTGGGAAGCTGGCAGGGAGCACCGGAAATGACAATCACATGACATGGATGACTGGCAGTATAGCAGCTCTAAAGCAGCCACAACTTTTCCAAATCCAATCCCATGAGAGTAATGGTTTCTGGGTTTTGCATGCATTCTTTAAGTTAGCCCATTTGAGGTACAGTATACTGGTTGAAAAATTGTTGCCCAGT
Organism: Ahaetulla prasina; assembly: GCF_028640845.1. NCBI lineage: Eukaryota > Metazoa > Chordata > Lepidosauria > Squamata > Colubridae > Ahaetulla > Ahaetulla prasina. The sequence goes on along the minus strand of NC_080544.1, from coordinate 59,463,313 downwards.
GATGCATGGTTTCCTCCAACTGAAGGTTGAAGGCACAAGAATTTTAGTGTTATATAGATAAATATCATTGCTTATACTGTCCTCTACTTTACAGGTCTTAAACCTGACCCATCAAGTTTTCCAGAGGACCAACATTTTTATATCATTTTTATAACTGTTTTATCTCACTGTTTATAATTGTTTCCCATTATATCAACCATTATGGCCATAGTGGAAGACCTCTATCAAAAACAGTACTTCATATTTGTCATCTGTATACTGATGCCTCCTATGCATTCAGCCTTAAGTTCCCAAGTACACAATATTCTTAACATTTAAATGGATTCAATCCACAGATGTTTCAACTCTACTCAGAGTCTAATATACAATCCAGTTTTAACAGGATTTGTGGGCTTGTGAAACTTCATAAACATGGGTATTTTTATTGAGAATTAGGTATCGCTTAACACTTAAACTCCGGAAACACTGCCTAACAGGAAGAACAATTTGATAATGGAACCCCTTACTAAATTTGATCAAGTGGAAGATAGCCAGCAATTGGTCAATTTAACTTTGTCACAATAGACTAAATATGTTTCCAATTCCAAGCTTAAAAATAATAATAAAAAGAAAATCAAAATTATTTGAGTTTTGCCTCAAAGTCCATAATGCCTGATGAAATAATAATTTATTCAAAAAATATAATCTTACTATTATAAAGAAATTTCCACAAGCAAAGCAAGAATAATCACACTAGAACATGCTTGTTTTTATTTAAAATTGCTCAAATAGCTTGTGTACAAATTAGGTTTCAGTCTAATAGTCAATCATAACTTTGTGAATAAAACGTTGAGATTCAGAGGAATAATCAATGGCACAGAAGATATTCAAAAGGCTATTTTAAGAGTTAAGCAAGGTGAATCCTTGCTAACCTAAAATGATAATCCTGCCCTAATGTTACCTTTCTGTGTATCTGAAATTACAGGTGAAAAAATAGATGGCGATGAAATACACTATTATCTTGTATTGTCATTTCAGGTTTAATTTCTAAGTAGATCCATAGTGAATATCTTATGGTTTAGTAGTTAGTGCCTCCCTTCCTTCCTACCCTGTGTGTATATATATATATATAAAATATATATATTACATATATATATTACAAAAAAAAGTAAGGGTAGCAGCAATTCTGATTTTGGCATGGCCTTTCAATGCAAGAATCATTTCAAATACTGCCAAAAAAAGCAAGAACACAAAATCAATTATACATAAAGTATTAGTGAATGCACCCTCATACCCCCCCACCTCTGTGATTACTGACTGCAAAGGAAGCAAATTGACAATTATACAAATTTTAATTGAATATTATTTTTCACTAGCCCCAGTGTTATATGGTGTTATGCTTATAGCCTAGTTTCATTATAGACATCCTTGGCTCTTACAGCAGCAGAGATGAGTGCTTTTTCAGTCAGTATAGTTTAATCCAGCTACATCATCTCTTTGCTTTCTTTTTCTTCTTTCTGTTCCTCTCTTCACTGCTGTCCTCAGCTTCACTGGCAGTTGGGGTGGGTTCTTTTCTTATGATTGTCTTCTCTATCTTGTACTCTTGTTCTCCTACCCTGGGGTTTCCTTTTACAATAAATTCACCATTCTGATACATTATGGAAACATCTGTCTTTGGATACGTGCCATAGACTCTTCTGAGATCTTCTTTCACAAAGTCTGGCAAGTTCCTCCTAGGCCCCACAACGCGTTCAAGCCTACCCCAATGGAGCTCTCCTCTCAGAACAAACCCTTCAGGCCACAGATCCCAGCTTGGTCTCTGGACTGCCATATGAGGATAATAGTTACTGTAAGGCTGGTATAGAGGAACAGAAGTCACCTGGGGAAAGTGCCAGAAAGGATAAGGGTAAAAAAAAGGACTTGGACCATAGATGTGATGGTACTCCATTTGGTTGGATAAATTGTCATTGTAACCATAGTCCATATTATAGTCCATGATAGCAAGAGGCTTGTAAGTGTTGTGCATCGGAACCTGGGGCAAGAATGCATAAGGAAAATTCTGAAACATGCCAGGATAGTACAAAGCCATACTGGTAGATGGTGCACACAGCTTCTTCTTAACCGGATGCCACTTTTTCATGAAGCATTTCACCTAGGGTTTTTTCTTCCACACTGTGAGGATAAAGTAAGAGATGCTGAACTTCTTGAAAACATAAATACCGGTAGTTCATATCTATTTATCAACTCTAAATATTTAGAAAAATTGCATGTAAAATATACATATTTTCTAAAATGAAATTTGTTCAGGAGCAACGTTTATAATACGCCTAAAGGGATTTTTTTCCTTACAAATAATGATTTCTTAATTAGTGCTCTAAACAATTACAGTACTTCAATAGCTTTGAAGCTTGTTGAGACAAATTCTGTGTACCTACTATGGTGTTCTAATAAACAAAAATGAGGAAGCTTTTTATTCACCTGCTTCACCAGGATACAGAGAGTGATGTAAAACCAAGTAAAGCAGTGCTCAGATTTATATATTGGAAAACACAGGCCTGAGGCTACATTTTAAAATGTACTTGGATCCTTTTTATTTGTTTTTGAAGCCATCATTCTGGGTAGAAGAGAATTTCAACTTTGTCCCAACTGTGATCCTAATTAGTTTGTATGTGCACATATAGGTGGTGATGCTATTGCACATTAAGCCACAGAGAGTTGGCTTAGAGTTAAGCAACTTTAGCTTCCCAAATAAGCTATAGTTGGATAAGTTTGCATAAACAGTTGTGATTTAGAACACACAATTGCTGGGTTCACATCAAATGGGAAGCTACGCAGAAGCACCCCACAGAGTACTTAATAATACTTGATTCCTGTGCCGCGGGACCTCCCATATGTTTTCTCAATTACGTGCCTAAATGGAAAGTAGGCTGAAGAGAAAAAAAGCCAGCCACATGCAATTTCAAGGATTGTTGTATATCTCCTGGGTACCATGTTAGAAAATAAAACTGAAAGGGGTAGTAGACTAGCATTTTGATAAGAAAACAGACAAGGTGCTAGCAAACATCCAGAGAGACTAAGCAGAGGGGACACCAGCAACAAACTCAATTGTCATTTCCAAGGAAAGCAAGTCATTTTGATAGTACCAGTGAAATGTGATTTCCCTTATAAGAAACAGGCAGGAGGGAGCCTGATTACAACCAGAACTAGTGAGGGCAAAGTTTAAGTCCTCAACATTGTACTATGGTCCTACTGTGCCTCAGTCTCCCCCAACCCTCAGCCATTGCTTATATTAAAAATCAGTTAATATTAATAATAGTAATATTATAAACAATAATAAAGTAATGTTTGTACTTTGCAATAAATGTTACGCTTTGACTATGCAATTCAGACACTGTATTGCATATTTTAATATACCAGGAAATGGCAAATTATCTAAGCATCTGCTAAAACAATCATAATCAATTTACTGAAAGTCTTTCCTGACTTCACTTCAGTTACACAGAGTTGGGTAAATCAACTCTCAAGCATATTCTCAAGAAGTGCATTTGGAGTAAACAGTGATGGTAACGCTCTCCTAATAGAAATACAAATCGCCACCCAAAGCTATAAGGCAGCCAAAATATTATTTTAAAAATCAATGAAATTGGCTAGCTAAAACATAAGGAAAAATACAACTTTTTATATTACTTTCTCTTTTCATTTCACTGTCTGCAACATCAAGGAGATAAACACCAGCTTCCATTACTAATTTTATATCAGAAATAGACTTTCCTAAAATGAAAAGTCTAAGGTTTCCTATCTTTGGCTGATCAATATTCCCCCCACCCCATTTCACAAGTTCCACTGTTAGAATTAGGTTACAGTTATGCATTTCACAGTCTGCTTTAGTATTTTAATATTCACACCAATCTTTACTTTGCATTTTATACCCAGCTATGTTTCCCACATAACTGTGTCTTGAATACCAGATTTCACCGTCTAGAATGGGACACAGATAGAGATACACATCAGTTTAGCTCTCTTTAAAGGAATAAAATAGAATCAAATGCCCCATAAATCCTGCATTAAAAAGCAAAAGCAACATTACCAACCATAGTAGTGCCACAGCAGCAATTAAGTTCTGCCCAAGCAATACCCAAGAATATGTAAGGAAATGCAATTATCATTGCCACAGCTCCTGCCCACCTAGCAATTCAAAAGTATGCAAGTAGCTAAATAGATACCACTCTGATGGGAAGGTAGTAATGTTCCATGCACCTCGATTTATAGTCATGCTGGCCACATGACCTCAGAAGTGTCTTCAGACAACGTTGGCTCCCTCGGCTAGGAAATGGAGATGAGTACCACACCTTAGAGTCAGACACGACTGATCAGGCAAAACCTTTACCTTTACTTAAACATGAATAGTTTAAGTATTTCTCTCTCTCTCCCTCCCTTTCTCACTCTCTCTCCCTCCCTCTCTCTCTCTCTCTCTCTTTTGCTCTCGCTCTCTCTCAGTTCAGGTTTCAGGTTTTGTTGTCAGGAGAACAGAACAAAGGAATGCATAGCAACCAATAAACTCTAGAAAGCAGGAGAACATGCTTGCAGATATTATCTCAATCTTTTCTTATTGAGATTACAGTATTGTACATGTTCTGTTCCTCGTTGCCCTTTTAAAGTAACATAGTAGCTTGGATTCTTTCTACAGTAGAGTAAGAGGTACTATTGAGGTATATTTAATTCCTTTCTTACCCTATAAAAGAGATTCATTTATCTGATTATTGACTCTTTGTATTACAACATATGTATTTTATCACTATTTCCTCCTATTTATTTTGGAATTAGACTATGCATGTATTATATTTCATTTTATTAATATTAATTAGTTGCTAATCATTCAATAAACAAGCCACTTTTATATAGTTGAAAAGAAAACTAGAGAGAGAGAGAGTGAGTGTGTCCCTCAGGGGAAACTAAGAAATGCCAAGCATAATCCAACTAAAAGGATATTTTAATATTTTAGTAATAATATACAATATACTAAATACAATTTAAAAAGTCAAGATAACAGTTGCAATGATGTGATTAAACTTCCTCATCTTCCTCAGGTGAAACTTCAATTGCATCAATTGCCAAGATGGCTACCATCTTGATTTTAATTTTAAAGATAAAGTTACAAAACTGAATAAATTCCATTAACAAGGTTAAGAGAGTTTATCAGGAAAAAAAGGTCTTTGGTAATCAAGGCTGTAAACAAGGCTATGAAGTTTGAAGTACAAAAAAGCAAACCTCATGCTTCAAGCACTGGTATCACTTAGTTGGGTAATGAAATATCTGCAGGAAAACAAACAAGCTCAGAGAGCATCAAGGATCAAGTATTACTTTATAAATTTGTGGTTTTGTCTATTATTTGAAAGTTTTTAAGTTTAACTTTCTCCTACACATGACATTATAGGCTTGAGAGCTAATACACTGGGGCCCATTAGTAGGACTATCAAAGATGTTGTTTTAAAAAAATGTTATCGTTTCCAACTGTTTTGCACAAATACAAATAAGCAGCCTGTGACAGTAAAAACATAAAAATGTAACTGGTGGATGTTCCAGTTTTTATAGCCCAGGTCTATATATAGATCTAGTTATATTAAACTGAATTACTATTTTTAAATATTAAAAAAAATTGTTATAGAAACAGAATTTTAAAAATCAAGAAAAATACAGGGAGAGAGAAACAGGAGGTATAAATTTTTTCAGGACAACTTCATGCAGGATCAAAGTCTCAGTAGCTACTACTACTGATCATTATTTACTGTCTCATGAATCCTGACTAGCAAAAGTGAAAAAGGGCTATCACTCCCTTATCCAGGCTTCTGAGCTTCCAAATATATCCAGTTGGCTGGCATACGATATTGAAAGCTGGATTAGATGGGTTTATGGATAATCAACGGGACTATTTGTTATTTTTCTTTAAAAGTGATGGCAAAACAGGATGCAGTAAAACAATGTTATAAGATTTGCTGTCCAACATAAAACTTAAGGACAAATCAACCAAGTTTTTTTCTCTTGTTCATCCTAGTTTGATGGAATGAACACTGGATATTTGTATTATATTCATCCATGATTAATTGAATCAAGGTTTATTCAGTTAACCTTCTGGACTAGATTAATAAAACAAATGCTGTATTTTAGCTTATTGCATTGCACAAAATCCACATTGGTAATTCAAATAGCATGTTTTGTTTTTCAGGTCACTTTTGACTCCTAGCAACTGCCTAGACTAGTCCCTGCTGTTTTCTTGGCAAGATTTTCAGAAATGCTTTGTTATTGCCTTCTTTTGGCCTAGTGTATATGACTGGCCCAAGGTTACACAATTGGCTTTGTGCCTAAGGCTGGACTAGAACTTAGTCTCCTTGCTTCTACCCTGGCGCCTTAAACTGGTTCTCCTAGCATGCTTATCCATATTCTGTTGGACCATGGTTTCTCAATTAATCCAATTTTCTACATTCTCACATTTTACAGTTCTACTAGCTGCACAGGATATGTTTACATATTTCAAGTTAGTTGGCTTGGCATTGTTGTTCAATATACTCTTTGGACTCAGCTACTGGCTGAGTCCACAGTCTTCTAACCTTTAGATAACCTACTGTACAGAATTTATGGAGCTAACATAATTGTAAGAATTTCTACATTACACTGAACCATAAACCATAACCACATTGCTCAATTTCTCACAACATAGCATTTGGCTAGCAAACTGCAGGTCCACAATAGGCTAGTCATCCTACTATTTCATAAATAATCTTATGTAATCTATAATCAGCAGAGTAATCAGCAGAGACATGTAAGATATACCCTAGTACACTATACTTGAAGTTTACCTAGTACACTTCAACAAGAGTTGAACCTTTAGTTGTTTTCAACAACAAGAACAACAACAAAAAACCTAATAAGAAATGTTAGAAAAACAAAGCTAATTAGACAATGGATTAAAAGTCCCATCTCCCCCATTGTCAGAAGTTATGCTAGTTAGAGATTGAGAGAATTACAGTTTACCATATCTGGAAACCATTCAGCTGGAGGAAGATGCCCTAACTTTGTTTACGTAACAGGCTGGAAAGCCTCACTAGCATTTTAAATCCAGTAATACTCAACAACAATCAAAAGCATCTCACAAGTACTGCTTATATAAGTATTAGTCAAGAATTAAAACAGCCCTATTATTATAAAAATAACATATTACAGAAAGCATTTGTAAATGTTTAGTAAAACTACCAATTATTATATTGGCTATTTCACAACTTTAAAAATGTATCACTATTAAATATTGATTACCTTTTAGGACTTTGAATCCCACCCTATTCTTCTATCTAAAAACAAAACATTGTTATCAAACAATCTTACACTAACCAGTCTTACTTGCAACTCTCTCTTTCCACACACTTATTACTTTCAGCTCATTGCTCCTCATTAACTCATTTTATCAACCCCAGGCAACACCTGGGGCAATTAATTAGCCATCATTCATTCTTTGTTAGGCAAAAGAAATCCTAATACAAATCAATTTCAGGAGGAATTCTATCATTAGGCCCAGATAGTCTATTATTTGGAATTATCTTTAGGAATCAATTTTCTTCCAACTTTACACTTGTTTGAAAAACTTTCAAAATTAATGATGCCAAAACTAGTAAATAGCCTTTTTTCCAAAAAGGAAATTGAAAAAAGAGATGTAGGAGAAGATGTGTTATGCTGTTTGATGTTAGCTGTAAAGCAGTCTTTCCCAGCCTTGGGCATTTTTGGGACTTCAGCTTCCAGAATTCCACTGCCAGCATGGCCATTGATAAGAATCTGGCAGTTTAAGTCCATTACCCTGGAAGTGGGCAAGGTTGGAAAACACTGCAGTAAAGTATAAACCCACAGAACAGATTAGCATCTTGGGCTACATTATCATCATAGGTTAATTGAGCTGTGTGTGATGGGCCTTATTATTAAGAGCCCACATAACTCTAATTACAGTTCATGGTTTAAGATTATATGTATCATTTGACTGTGGCTGTATCATCATTTCTGATTAGCGAAAATGACTAATTAATTTCAGCTCAACTCAATTATCCATGGCCCTAATTTTGTTTCATTCCTTTTACTGTTTAAATGTTTATTGTGTAATTGTTTTTGTCTGCTGGATTGACTTTTTATAATATAGTGATATAAAATGTTGTGATAGGATAACCCCAGGATATATCCAGAACTACCTTGCAAAGTACAATTCTGCTCATCTGCTCCAACTATCTGGAGCAGGGGTCTCCAACCTTGACAACTTTAAGCCTGGAGGACTTCAACTCCCAGAATTCCCTAGTCAGCAAAGCTGGCTGGGGAATTCTGGGAGTTGAAGTCCTCCAGGCTTAAAGTTGCCAAGGTTGGAGACCCCTGATCTAGAGATGACTTTTTGAGAGATCTGCCCCCACATGCAGGTGGGTATGGACTGGGGTGAAATCTAAATTTTTTTGCCACTGGTTCTATGGGTGTGGCTTGGTGGGCCAACATGACATCACTCATGTCTTTCTTTCTTTCTTTCTTTCTTTTTCTTTCTTTCTTTCTTTCTCTCTCTATCCCACACACACACACATCTGGTCTGAGCAGCAGCTGCTGCAGGAGAAGGAAGAAAATGCTCCAGGAGGGTGGGAGGGCCGTCCCGGAAGTGGCGCATCACTCGTCATGGGCTGGATGCAGGCAGCGGGACCCGAGACGGAGGGGAAGGCAAGCGGGCGGCAGTAGCCCAAAGGCCCCGCAGAAACGGAATACACCAAGCCCAAAAGGTGAGCGAGCCTCGCCATGTTCCCCCGAAGTGGCTCTTCAACTGAGCGCAGCGATCTCTCTTCCCCATCACCAGCATCAGCCTTACATTTGCCTGCCCTCCTGGGGCTGCCCATGCACACCCCAGTAGAGCAGCAGCCTTGGCTCCAGCAGCAGCAGCAGGAGAAGGAAGAAAATGAACGGCCCCTCTCAGTGCCAGTGCCGCCACCCTTCTCAGTCCCAGCGCAATGGTTGCATCTCCCCAAAGGGCCGTCGGGCCAGCAGGAAGCAACTCTTTCCCACACAAAGGCTGGATTCCTGCCGTGCGTGACAAGAAAAACTAATCGGTGCTCAGGTGGGATGGGGAGGGTTTCTATTCCTTCCTCGTGAATTAAAAACCAATGTTAAAGCTGCGGAGGAGGAGGAGGAAGAGGGGGGGCTTGCTGCACAAAAGCCCCAAAGGCTGTGCAAAATTGCAAACTTTGGGTGAGCTTGCAAAACTCAATGAACCCCACAAGGAGGAGGAGAAAGTCATGGTCACCTTGCCTTCCCTCTTGGGTATTCCTGGCCTTTGCTGGGTGCTCTCCCACTCCTCCCAATTTCTTCCGAAAGATGCGAGAGGCATTTTGAGCAAAGGTAGCAGCCACTGAATCTCCCCAAAGGGCGTGGGGATTAGGGGTAGCTGAACACTGACCTTGGAAGGCAAGCAGGCAGGGAAACCACTGGGAAGGCAACGTGGAAGGCAGGCAAGCATGGCAGGGCTTCGGGGAATGGAGTAAGCTGCTAGCTCCTTCCTCGCAGCTCTGCCATGCTTGTCTGCCTTCTACGTGGGTTTCTGCTTACCTGCCTTTGCAAGCTGCCATGGGGATGCCGGGAAGGCCACGTGGAGGGCAGGGAAGCATGGCAGGACTACGGGCTGTGGACCAGTTGAGGGGTATGGCCAGCCAGCCATTGCTACCGGTTCAGCAAACCAGCTCCAATCTTCATTACTCGTTCATCTGAATCTGTCCGAACTGGAAGCATTTCACCCCTGGTATGGACTAGGTGTTAGGCCTTAATTGTAGTGGTCCCTGTGCTTTAGAATATGCTCCCTCTGAAAATAAATTTTGTCCCAAGTCACCTTTTCTTCTGAAGAACCATGAACTATTTATTTCAATGGGCCTTTGACCCATGGATTCAGGGGTAGAATTCAACTGGATTGGACCGGTAGTGGCAATTTTAAATGGTTCGCTAAACCAGTAAAAACCACCCGATTGACCCCGCCCCACCCATCCAGGCACTTGCTTGCCTTTGTAAGCTGGCCACATCAACCGCCAGGAAAGCCATGTGGAAGGCAGGAAAACAAGCATGTCGGGGCTGCCTAGCTGCGGGGTAGGGAGCTAGCAGCCTACTCCCTTCCCCGCAGCCCTGCCATGCTTGTCTGCCTTCTGCTGCCACCCCAGAGCTCGCCTTGCCTCTGAAGCCCACTGGCCCCTTGGAACAGCACAAATACTGCTTTTGCTCTTCTCTTTCTGGACGCAGCGCTTCTGCTTCTTGGGCCACTTCCCCGAAGCTGGCAGCTCTGCAGCCAGCTGCTTTGCTTTTTCCCTTTTTTTGGGAGGTTTGCAGGAGGCTTGCACAGCGGCACCAGGGAGGCAGGCAATCCAGATGCCCCATGCTGGTGCTTGTTCGGTACAGCTGCAGGCAAGCCAAGAGACAGTGGGACGAAGGGGCTGGTGATTGGAATCGTCCCTGCCTTCCCCATGCCTCTGCTGGTGCCACCACGCAAACCTCCCATGAGGAAAAAGAGGGAAAAAGCAAAGCAGCTGGCTGTGGAGCTGCCAGCTTTGTGAAGTGGCCCAACAGGCAGAAGCGCCATGCCCAGAAAGAGACGAGAGAAAGTCATTCTGCATTGAAGCAGAGGCATTATGAGCCTTCAGCATATCCCAGGATACCCCAGGATTGCAATGCTGAAGGCTTGGAATGGAGCCATTTTCATGAAAGGCAGGAAAATGGAGAATGTCATCCAATCCTGCCTGTCATCCATTCCTGAAGCTTAGCACAGACTGAGGGAAAGATGGTAGGCAGAAAAATTCCCCTCCCATTTTCCTGCCATTTGCGACAAGGAGTGGCTGGGAGAGGAGGGGCCAGGTGAGGCATCCCTCTACGTGAGTGATGTCAAGTTGGCCATGCCCACCCAGGCACATAACCCCCACCAAGCCACACCCACAGAACTGGTAGAGAAAAATTTTGAATTTCACCACTGCATGGATTGATGGGTGAGCAACTAGAGATTATGTTCTTACTAGAACTGGAATATTGAACTTTTGTTTTCTGTAGTCAGACAATAGCGACGGTAGGCAAATATTGTAAATAAATACAAAGTGCTAATTGGAGTAGGATGTAACCTGAAGATTGTATGATTTAACTGTTTTATTAAATAAACTACAATTTCATTACTCATTTACCAAATCATAGTTGTTGCACAAAGTTTAAAACACATTTCAGTGGTAGTTTATTTCTTTTGGGGTACAGGCTAGTGATAGTAATACCAATTCTAGGATATTTTTTATTCATGAAGTGTTACACTGATGTGGAAATAAATTTGAATATTTAATAGATCATTCTAAGTAATCTCTTTTCAAAATTTTAAATTAGCTATCAAATGTAATGGATTATAATAGAATATCAAAAAGCAGAGAAATAAGAGTTCAGAAAAAAGACCAAATGCCAAAAAAGTAAGGAAACGTCCTAAAAGACAAATCAGGTTCTCTATTTCATCATGTACACTATTGCTATTTAAGGTATGTTAAACGTTTCCCAATACAGTATCAGTCATTATATTCCTGTGTTTTAGTAAGTGGAATCTGTGAGTCATCAGTGGCAACTGATATTACAAAGATTATAAAACAATATTTACAGAACAAAGTGAATTAACTGTCTTCCTTGACTCATGTATGATGCAGACCTTCTCAGAAGAAGTTAAAAAGCAACAACACATGGACCTCTAAGGACATCCTCCTCAATTCTTTTTAGGCTATTTTGAACTATGTAATGCCAGTGATTTAAATAGAATTTTATTCCATATACTGAAAACACCACAAATCTGATTCTATAATGCCCTATATTCATTACAAATTACATAGCAGAATTCAACAAATTAATGGATAAAAGTTAATTATGCTAAAACAGATAACCTTAACGATAGATTTATATAATTATTTATTTATTGAGTATATTACCATTGCCAAATAGTTTGCAATAAAAAAGCAGTTAAAACCAGGATATTAAAAGCAGAAAAGACTTAACAGAGCGTTTTCAATGATGGCATCCTTCTGTGGAACAACTTGCCCCCATAGCTATAAGAACCATCTTCCCCAATTGAGTTTTTGTAGAGAGCTAAAACCTGACTCAGAGATCATTTGGGGGAGATTAGGATTTTGTGTGTGAAAAGAGGGGAATTTACCTCTATTATTTAGTATCATTGCATCCATTTGAAAAAGGTAAAGATAATCTGCATCCACCTAAATTGCGTAGTGGTGAAGTTACTACAGTACTCCAAATGCAGATTATTTGTCGGATGACTTCATTTTTTATTTATTTGGGAGCAGTGGCTTTGAGTCAGTCTTCACACCTAGACAAGTCCCTGCAGCATTTTTAGCAAGATTTCAGAAGTGGTTTGCCATTGCTATTTTTAATTCGGCCTAATTAATAAGTTTTTTAATTGTTGTTTTTACCTGTATTATTTGCATGTTTTTATCTGGCTGTGAACTGCCCTGAGTCCTTTGGGAGATAGGGTGGTATAAAAATTCGAATAAATAAATAAATAAATAAATAAAATTGCATGCTTCCTAGGATAAGAGAGACTGTCTGTTTCCAGGTCACCTATCTGGCTTCATGCCAAAAGTGGGACTAGAACTCACATTCTCATAGTTTCCACTCTGGTGCCGTAACCACTAGACCAAACTGGCAGCCTATATGAAATAAGTGAAACAAATGCCAACAATTGGTATCATTTGTTCAAACTCCCTTTATGTAGGGAGCCCCACCATGGAACTCTAATGAGGTTCAGTAGTAAGTATGGAAAAAGTGAGAAAGTCTAAGGGGCAATTTATTTTCACAATGCAAGCAAAGCTACTCAAGAATCCAGAGGATAAATAGCAAGACATATTGCTCCAAGCTACCTATCTATGTATTCAAATTAAACACTGAACCAATCTAATTATTGTAAAGAAAAGAAACCTTACTAGATGCTCCATTGGTGACACTACATTAAAGGGTGGCATCTAGACTATCTTGATGATGAGCTTCTTTTTTGGCAAACCAATTGAAGACATTTCAACAAAGTTTTAAAACTTATGTAACACATCACTGGAGGAAACATGCAGGTAATAATCTCTTTGCAATCCCAAACAACAGTTGCGTGGAGCATTTTGGAAATAGAATAGAGTTGGAAGGGACTCTGGCCCTATCCCAGTCTAACCCCTTGCTTAAGGCAAAAAAACCTTATACCATCCAGGTCAAATGATTATTCTTGAAAAAGTCCACTGGTAGCTTTTCTTTTCTAAGGTGGGAGCAATTTAGGGGAGTAAATCAGTATCCCAAGAATGAATAAAAACCGCAGTCTCTTCCATAATATGCATCTAACTCACTTCTTTGATATTCTGGAAATGCATTGCTTTAAGTTTTAAAATTATAAATCCTGTTTTGGTGGCTGCTATATTGGAATCCAAATAAACTGAGCAAATACTGAAACATTTCTAACTTACTGATTTATATTTAAAAAACACACACCATTATCCCACGTCATCGATCAGCATATCATCTCCATGATGCCCTATATACGTTTGAAATTCTTATAGGACAACAACAATCTGGAATTATAACATAAACAGGATTTACAATATACTTAAAAAATTAAGACCGAGAAGAAAACATCCTGAAGTTGGATGCAAAGCATACGGATCGCGGTAAAATTAGTGATACCATTGCAAAAACAGCCGTTTTCCTGACAATGAACTAATTCTACCGAACGTTTCTTTTTTATTATTATTACTGCCCACACCAAACATGGCATTTAAAGCTTCGTCTTCTCAGCGTTAAAGATGGCCGTCCTGTGAACGTCACTGAAACTCCGGAGGTTGGCCCCTGAGAAATGAAGTACGGCTGCGCGATGCTGAAAACGGAACAGGCAAAATCGGGCTGTAGATGCCAGCGGAGTTCGGTTAGCGATGTCTGGGTAGGCGAAACTCTTCGTGATTTCCTTGAGGGTTCCCCCCCCCTCCTTCGTTTATAGTAATATATCTTAAAAGTCTTTTAAAAACTGCCTCGTCTTTCTTCTTTTAAAGAATGTTCGTTCTCAAGTCATTCGATCTTAATTCTAATTTTAAAGGATTAGCGCTTCTAAAGCGGTTTCTTTCTCGGTGGTCGGTTAGCTCCTGATTTCCTGTAGATTGCAGATTCTTGCCCTGCATTAGGCTAAACCACTCGTTCTTTGAGGCATTTCTTTAGGTTTCCTGGTGGCTTCTTCGATAATGTTATCATATTGACAGGCAGAGCTGAAGGATGCTTCCTGAACTCCCATTTGTGTTTCCAGATAATTATCCGGGGCAAAAGACCTTGTGTTTCTTAACCTGGACAACTTTACGACCTGTCGATTCTAACTCCCAAAATCCCCCAGCCTGCATATATAAGAGAATTGAAGTCTTACACAGCTTAAAAGTTTCCAAGTTGAGAAACACTCGTCTAGATACCGGAAGCCTGTACACAAGAACAAAACTGGATTGTAAATATACAGTTGTGCTATGTGGCAGTTCGTTATAGGCTACAATGAGCTGCCATATAACACATCAGTATATTTACTTTCCTGTATATTTACTTTCCTGTTATACTCCTGTGGAAAACGGCGTGGCTGAAAGGCAGATATATGCATCCAACTACCTGCTCGTGCATAAAATTCTCACTGTCTCGAAACGGGCCTTTCATCCCACTTTTTTGAGTTTTTGTAGCAGCAGCCTTTGCAGTTTGCAGTGCCTATCACCTGGTGCTGCCTACCATGTCTCCTTTCTTTTACCATTTATTCCTGACTCAAACTAATGGTTCCTGATATCATTTTCCCACAGATTTTAGTTATAGTTTTAGAAAACTGACCAGGGAAAGGGATTTTCCTGCCATTGTTTTTCTCTTTATTGTTAAAAAATTATGTAGACAAATAAACAGGTAACTCTCCTGAGCACTTTACTCTTAAAATAGATGACCTAGTCATAGAACAAAGCACAGCGTTTTCGTTCTCTGAAAAAAAAGCGTTCAACTTTCCAAAAGACTGTAAGCCGCCTTGAGTCTTTGGAGAAGGGCGGGATATAAATGTAAAAAAAAAAGAGAGAGACAATTAAACATTGAACATTAATGCCATCCAACAAACTCTCAAGTATGTTCAAACAATGTACAAAGTCAGTGAATCATATTGGGGTTTTCTAGTTGACTTAAACTGCCAAGCATTTTTTTTTGTTTGAATATTCCAATTAATAACTTAGGCAACATTTTGACTAAAAATTTAGACTGAAAATGCTTCTGATTATAATTGTCAAAATGTCGACTTTAGTTTCTTGCAAGAAATAGATCATATTATATTGCTGACGAATGAGAAACAATTTCCTTGTTTCAGTTTAATTTATACTTTTTGGGATAGTACAGTAGTGTTTAAATGTGGCTGACTATAATCGGAGGTCAATTTTGCATGTGAAAATCTTGATTTTAAATATATTTAAATATATTTAAGAATCTATTTAAAAATTTTCCTATCCCTCTTTTTGCCCTTTCTGGATTAGATTCCTATTTGAATTTTTAAAGTTAATAAATCTGTTCATATTATGGTGTAATAGAATTATATAGATTGAATTGCAAAAGGTCAACCTTACTCTGAATTCAGAAAACACCATCCCAATACAAAAACTGTGTTTCTTTTTTTTTTAATATGTTATCTCCAAATGCCTTCAAATTAAGGCAATTATGTACCAATGTGCCAAGTGGACTGCTGAAGTTCAAGTATTGTAGTTCATGTATTGTAGTTCCTATTTGATCTTTAAACTTGCCATATTCTTTTGAAAGGAGTCTTGCAAAGAACTTGTGCTTTCAAGAGACATGTAATTCTGTAAACAGCACATAAGCCTGGTATGATTCTAGTTTTCTCTCAGAAAGGGGATAAACCCTCTATGAAAAAACAAAAAATATCTCAGAAGTTAGTCTGTAGCTGCATTGGACAACACACAGAAAGACTTGGAAGGAGATTTTCCATTTCAGTCTTAGATATTGTAAAAACTCATTCTGTGCAGCTAGTTAATAATTCATGTACTATATCAATCCAGAAAATTGAGTAAGCCTTGATCTAACTAACCTTGAATGTACATATTGTGTGAATACAGCCTGCACAAAAAATGGGAATTCAAGATCTATAGCCCAAGGACTCTGGAAAGTGCCATGTATGGGAAGACAGCTATCATGTGTTATAAAATTAGCACATTAAAAGTTATCTTTTTAAAAAGTTAGGCATTCAGCATCCCTTCCTATTTAATATTAGTAATACTTCATTCTAGCTGCCTTTCAAATTAGAGTATGATTTCCATCATCCCCATCCAATCCCTCTACTATGCATCTGTGATATTATACAAGCTTAAGACATTCTAGTTTGTTTACTTTTAAAATATTTTGATTTAAAATTAATTTTAAATGATTTTATATACTTAGTTAAGAACTATGAAGACGCATCAACAGAAAAGTAGGGTTGATTTTTATTAGATGTATATAAATATCCAAAGGACAATAGAGCTTAGTGAGCAGTCAGTTTGATCTGAAACCTACTGTCATGTGATGCATTATTCCTTTCTTACTGTATGTATAAATCCTATTATAAATTTCGTTTTCTACATCTTATGTAGGTTTTGAAGCCAGAGCAACACTTGTTGAAGTTGGTTTCCTTGTTGCAATTTAACTTATCTCTTTCTTTGAAGGAGAAGTAGGAAATGTCAAACCTATACACTAAATTACCCAATTTCTTCTTGTCTGCCCAAACAGAGTTAATGATGGTTTGGTCCCACCAACAAGTCAGCAAGTACTGGACAGAGAGGTCGTTTTGGAACTGGAGGTGACATCTAGAACGTGAATCAACATGGGTTTGAAGCTTTTAGCTTGCCTGTTCAACTTCCCCGTTGGAGTAGTTTATGGATCCTTGTCTCTCTTTATTTCAATTTTGCATAATGTGTTTCTTCTCTACTATGTGGACACCTTTGTGTCTATATATAAAATTGATAAACTTTCCTTTTGGATTGGAGAGGTAAGTTCTTAACTTTGAAAATCAGCATTAGCCCTTCCTTTCATGTGATAGCATGTGGTATTTCAGAAATTAAATAAATTATAATTTATTATGGCATAGTTATCATAGAAGATGTGTAAACTATTGATTAGCCAGTATGTATGCAAACATACAAATATATGTGTACTATAGCATTTGCATTGGTTGTAAAGATTTAGTGACAGTAAAATGTAAAAACTGTAGCTTGCTAGAATTCTGGGTAAAGTTTGAAATGAGTTGCAGTAATAAATTATTTCAGAGTACAGTAATTAGTCTAAAAATATCTGGCATCAGATTCCTAGTGGTTGCAATATTCAGATCCAAAATAGGTAAAAGTGCTTTGCATCTTGTGTAGACACTCTTGTGTACCTTTAAGCAACTCCTTAAAAGGGTAATGTATATAGGCATTTCAATTATTGTGGTTATTCTTCCCAATATAGGCATGGCTAACTTGTAAGATAATAGATTTGGTTAAATATTTCAGTATTGAAGTCATATTCGTTTTGTTTTTTTCCTAGACTGTTTTTCTGATCTGGAACAGCCTCAACGATCCTCTGTTTGGCTGGTTGAGTGACAGAGCTTTTCTTAGCACCCAGCAGTAAGCAGAGTTTCATTCATGTCCTGCTTCAAAGTCTAAACAGCATAGGAAGAGAGAGAGAAGCTCATTAACAGTAGATTTTTAAAAGAATGTAACAATTACAATTATGTTTCATAAAACATGTCAGATTTCACACTATTCACAGTAATGCATCCTGCAGACATTCAGACACTTAGTCAGAAACCAGCTTAAAATTGGAAGCTCCACAGAAAAAAAGATAACTATGTAGGTTGCTTTACTATTGTACTGGCAATAATTTTTTTCCTCTTAAGATGCATATCTTTCGTTTTCAGTTTCTCTGTAAGTTTCCCAGGCTGTGAAGTAAACAAGCTTACCCTCTTATATTAATTTAGGTTGGTCTAAGGTCAGTCCTGTGTCCTTGGACCAAGCTTTCAAAGGTCTAGATTATATCAAAATGTTCCTTTTCTTTAGTTTGGAGAAATGCCTCCAACTCTTTAAAGATAAATTTGATGTTGCTTTCTACTTGTATGTCAATCTCTGACGACAGTTTCCAGCAAAAGGGGAGTATCAGGGAAGAAACTTTGAATCCATGCTTGAGACAAATTAGCTTACTATTTGGCCAAAAAGGTGATGTCTAATTTAAAACTGAATGAGTGAAGTGGAGTGAAGGTCAACCAGTTTTCATAGACTATATTTTTCTTCTTTTTAGGTCTGGAATAGCAATCTCCACTCCAGAAGTTGTTTCAAAGAGACTCAAAGCTCTAAGACGCAATGGTCCATTATTTGCCTTGTCATTTCTGGCTTTTTGGATTGCCTGGGCCAACCCAGGCTTACAATTCCTTATCTGTCTCTGCCTATATGACAGCTTCCTTACTGTGGTGGATCTAAACCAGAATGCTTTGCTTGCTGATCTCGCTGTGTCTGCAAAGGATAGAACTGACCTCAACTTCTACTCTTCACTCTTCAGTGCCATTGGCTCTCTCTCAGTTTTTATGTCCTATGCTGTGTGGAACAAAGAGGACTTCTTCTCCTTCAGGGTATTCTGCGTGGCTCTGGCTTTCTGCTCAGCACTTGGGTTTACCTTGGCCACGTGGCTACTGAGGCAGCGGCTTCAGACAGATGGACATGTGAAATGGGATGAAAACGAAGTGTTAAAAGAGTGAGTGGTGTTTGGTTGTTTAGTATCTTTTTTCATTTTAAATAACTTGCCCAGTGTATACAAAATGTTGTGGTTAAACGGTGACCGCTTTCTCCAAGTATTGTTCTATTCCTTGTGAAAGAAATGACTAAAGACTTTTCAAGTTTTAAGGAGATGAGTGCAGGTTCTTTTAAAAAGCAGTGCATGACTGAGCTTCCAGATCCATGGTTGGTGCGAAACCAAAGAACCATGCTTTCCAACTGTAGTGGAAAATTTAAATCATTAAACTATATAGAAATACAGTATGAAGAAATTCTGTATGAAGTTGTTCTAACTGGATTTTGTATTTAATCCCTCTGGACACTGGATGCGTTTAATCCATATGTGTGAAAGGTTTGTGCAGAACAAGCCTATTCACTCTAATACTTAAGTGCTTTTTCTGCTAGCCAAATAAAATATGTAATGCTAAAACCTGGCTGCTTAATAATTAACTATGGTTATTTGACTGGATTTTTCAAAAACATTTGGCTAATATTTAGCTTTTCTTTTAAACTTTTTGTAATGTTTAAAATAAATGTGTTTACTATGTTACTATGTGTTTACCATGTGTTCACTATCTCTTTTTATTCAAAATGAGGTATTCTTTTTCTTCTCCTTTTTTCTTGATTTCCAGTGACCATCTGGACTAGTCTCTGCAGTTTTCTTGGCAAGATTTTCAGTAGTGCTTTGTCACTACCTCCATCCTACGGTTAAGAGAGAGTGACTGGCCCAAAGTCACCCAGTTGGCTTACTGCTTAAGGCAGAACCAGACCTTACAGACACTTAGTTTCTTCTTTGGTGCCTCAACACCATGCCAAATCATCTCTCTGTATAATTTATAATATAATAGATAATAAAAATTATCTATTAATTCCAAAAATTAGGAATTAGGAATTTTAATTCCCATCAGATTTAGTTGGCATAACCCAAGAGGAAGGTGAGGCTCAAAATATCTGAAGGACACTAGTCCCTCCCCTTCTGATATAATACAGTTAATGATAATTGTCTATTTTTCCTTGTGGTCTCTACCCTTCCCCATGAAGTTTCTAGCTTTAATATTGAGAGATTCAGAAAAATGAAACAAAATATCAGTATCTGCAAAATGGCCTCAAGCTTAGTTGTATAATTCTTGAGCACTTTTGCAATGAACCCTGTAAATAGAGATGGAGCTTGCCTTCTGGAACAAAATGGTGAAAAATTCACCTTGAAAGTTTTACTGAAGCCCTCTTTTAAACAAATTGTATTCTGTGTTGCTTTTGGTTTGATGACTAGATAAAAATACATCATTTTATATAAAAAGACAAGGCAGAGACTATTATTCATTTGTATCTTGTTCTTGCATGATATGATTGCCTTGGAACTTTATCCTCTCTACCTAATCCAGAAAATAAATGTTCAAGAAGATAAGGACCTGAATTCATTATATTGGCTATCTTTAAAATGTGGAAATTTGTTCTTGCAGATTATACATTGATCATCCTTCTAGAAATCAAAATAAAAGAATCACATTGGCTGAGTACCTCAAACAGCTTTCCAGACATCAAAATTTTCTATGGTTTGTCTCCATGAATTTAATGCAGGTAGGGGTTGCTTAGTCTCTGTAACAAAACAGTACTGGCTGCTAGCTAAAAGCCTAATTAATATATTGATAGGGATCCTATCCAGCAGAGTGTTGGTGATCTTCCAGATAATTTCATAAATCTCTGATAATTTGTCTCTGTCTCTGTATTCAATATTATGTTTCTCAGCCAGCCTGGTTGAGGAGTATGTTGGCTAAGATTTCTAAGAACTATAATTCCAACACATCTAGAAAGCGATGAGTTGGGAAAGTTGGAATTAGCAAGCAGTGTTGATCTGAAAGATTTCAGGATGAATCTGACTAATAGTCTCATCTTGACCGTGGGTGACAAGTCAACTACTGGGAAAATTTATGATAAACATTTCAGTTTCCTGTTTCTCAGACAAAATAATTTGTATGGTGGGATAAGAACATTCTTGAGAATTCTAAATGTTTTTGTGTTTTTTTCTATTAAGAGAAAAGTAATGCCTTCCTTTTGGGAAGAAATTTGAAGTTAATCTTCAAAAGTTACTGTGTGCAACAGAACAAAGGTTCCTTTTCTGCATTCTTCACCAGTGTACTTTCATATTTCATAGGAAGAAAGGCTATGAGGCCATTCTGTCTTCAAACATGGCATTCCTGTTACATGATGAATAGATGTTCTTAGCATTTGCAGATGTTGATAGTGTTTCAGTATTAATTGGCAGTGCAGACTCTGTGGTTTATTTGCATATTACCAAAAATAATGTACAGCCGGAGTAATGTATAATGTGGTACAAATAATTGTTGTGTTATGAAGTCAGCAGCAGCCTGCATCTTGAAAGTAATAAAACACAGCTTTTTTTACAATCAGCATCTTGAATTGCATCCTGAAACATACTGGTAACCAATGCAGTTCACACAGAAGCGGTGCTATGTGTGCCATATATCTGGTATCATTTACTATCTAGGCACCTGCGTTCTGCACCAGTTGACATTTTTGACCGCTCTTCAGGGGCATGACCTTTCGCCGTGAGCTGAAAACGCACCCATTTATTCAAGCGGGACTGGACTGAAATTTTATTGGGGTTATTTATATTTTAAGATTTAAATTTGTTTTAAAATTTCGGCCACATTATAATATGCTTTTTAATTTTCTCTTAATGTTTATATATTGAATTTTACTTGGCTGTACACCGCCCTGAGTCCTTCGGGAGAAGGGCGGTATAAAAATCGAAAGAAAGAAAGAAAGAAATAAATAAATAAATAAATAAATAAATAAATAAATAAATAAATAAATAAATAAATAAATAAATAAATGTAGAGTATGTTGCAGTACTCCTGTAGTTATTCCCCTCAAAGGGCTTATTTAGAGCCCATTGTGCAATATAAACTATTGGGTTCCATCATTCTCTGGAACACATTTGATTCTTTCTGATCTAATACAGACTCACTGAACTGGCTTGAATATTTATCCTTGTGGGGCAGATATTGCATTAAGGATACAGTGTGTTTATTTGTTCTCTAATTGTCTTTTTATAGGTCTTATTAATGTGTTTTACAGGTTTTTCATTGCCACTTTAACAGCAACTTCTTCCCTCTGTTCCTGGAGCATTTGCTGTCTGACCGCATCTCCCTTTCAATGGGATCATTTCTTCTAGGTAAGTCCAAGGTGGGAATAATAGGAAGCACTGCTCAGCTGTAGATTCTTGCTTTCCAGAAATTATTCTGCAGATGTATTCAGCTGCAACATATAGTGACTGTGCTACCTGGGCACATTTAGGCGTATGAAACAGGTAAAGCTGGACTGGAGTGGATATTTTTACTCTTTAAAGGTAGAAAATATATGACCCATCTCAGCTGAATCATTTTCTGGAATTACCTTTTTTTACTTCTTTCCCTTGAAAAAAAGAAACTTTACAGATATGATATGCAGTATCCAATAGTATAGATCCAAATTATGTAAGTTAGTTCCAGTCATTCTCTTAATTAAGTATGACAAACAGTATAGTCTTTTAAAGGTAGCATTATATATTCTTTATGTGTGAATTCCATGAAAACAAATAGGACCAGTAATAAGGCTATAGGATTGAAGTCAACCAGATAGAATTACATTACATTTTTGTGTATCCTCATAGTTCCTTTCTTTCCAACAGTTTACTGGATCTGCTTATTGTAGCTAATAAGTTATTTAGTGATCTCTCCTTCCTTACCTCCTCCCACTCTCTCTCTGTCTCTCATATATGAGTGATACTAAAGTGCCTACTATCACTTTGTTATATTAGTATAGTTCAGATTCATAAGGATACAAATGTACAAAAGTCAGACAAATTTATTTCTCCCGGGCGGTTGGATTAATAATAATCCCTAACTATCATCCATATTGACTGTTATGAGAGCTTTAATTAAAAAAAAATCTAGATTCACAATATTTTTAAAAATTTCATTTAGTGCAAGTTATTTTACTCTAGAATGAATTCAGGATATAGAATCATGCAGAATGTGGTCTATTTAGTATGAATTTGGACTTCTAAATTTTAAAACAAAACAACCCTCAAACCCTACTACTTATCATAAATATTTATTCCATTTTAAATGAAAAAGGGCTTTAGATCTGTCAGTGCTATGCAAAGGCATTTGCTTAGCAGGAATCAATATTTGCTTATATCACTGTGGAAGTGTTTTTAGTTTATATAAAACTTGAATTCATGTAATCTAAACCTGGGGTCTCCAACCTTGGCAACTTTAAGCCTGGAGGTCTTCAATTCCTAGAATTCTGGGAGTTGAAGTCGTCCAAGTTTAAAGTTGCCAAGGTTGGAGACCCCTGATCTAAACCATGTACACAACGAGAACAAATATGATATATTCTGCAGAAACTGACATGTTCTTTGAACCAGAACGTGTAAAAGAACCAAACTGAATATTCAGAACAACTTCTATGCATGTTTCAATTTTTCTGCCTCTGGAGGAAAGCTTATTGTCATTCTCATTGCATGTACTAAAGGGTCCTATTGATTTTGATGGATTTTCAATAATCAGAAAATTGAATGATTTAATTTCAAATGATTTAATTTCAAATGTTGTAGTAGTGAGTTTCTACATAGTAATGGAAAGAATTTTGGACTAAATCTATAAAATTTGCAGCAAGTTATAATCTAAGGGAAAATTGGTGCAAAATGTTTTACAGATTTTTTACAAACTCTATCAGTAATATCTAAGATAGACCAATCATTTAGAAATAAATATTAGAAATGCCATGAAACATCAGAAACATTGTACCGCAGATGATAAACATGTAAAAAGCCTCAAAAGTACTAAAAAGTCCTGCACGATTTTAGTTAGAAGATCTTGGTATTTACATTTGAAATGAAACCACAACTTATTAGTAATAATCTCAGAAAAAAAGCAAGAAAAACATCCTAAGTTAACAAAATATATGCTTACAGTAAGTTTTGCCCCACATTGGAAGAAAGACATTGCTATCTGATCAGAAAAGTTAACTTCACTTGGAGAATATGAGAGAATGGCAAAACATATACAATACACATACATAATAGAAATTTCACTAAATTTAAGCCAGAATTGTTCCCACATATACAACCTATCATGTAGCCTGGCAAATATAATCACATTTATATTTTTGCAAATATTGCAAATTAACAGAAGCTAGAAATCCAATGTTTTATTTTTATGTTTTATTTTTCTTCTATTTTTTTTTCTGAGCATTTCAATTCCTATTAAATTTTCTCTATTTATTTTCCTTTCATTGATACATGCACACTCACAAACATACCAAGTAAGAACATAATGGGCACTTTAATATGTAATAATTATCTTAGATCAAAAGTTTTATATCACAATTCAGTGCGAGTTGTACTGGTTTTCTCAATGTTATGTTCTAAAACGTCAAAAAACCTCTAGATTTTATAATTGTAATATTATCTTAAATCATAGTTAGCATTGACAGAATATTTTTCTCTATTTTTGATACTCTAAGCTATAACATCACTATATTGAAATAATACAATGTATCAAGATTTCTAATACGGGTGAAACTGGTCACGTATTTCCAATGTTCATTCTTTCAAGAGAATGTACTTTATTCCCGCTCATAATTCAAGATAGAAATTTGTCTTTAAAAGTAGAATACTAAAGGCAGATGTAGCTGTCAGAAATTAAAAACGTGTATTTTCAATCTTTAATCCTAATGGTTATGCTGAAAATCCACTTTCTCCTGTTCTGCTGAAGGGGGAATAAGGACTAGGGGTCTGTGCATTTCCACTGAACCAGTGCCAAGTATTGGTTTGTTCATGGATGACTGACAACATTTCTGCTTTTCTGAGACTGCCCCTTGCTAAAAAAGCTGCCATTAACTGAGCAGAACTGGCCATGAAATCATTTTTATGCAGAAATACTGATCGGAGTATTTTCGATACTCTTAAACATCACTATATTGAAATAATACAATGTATCAAGATTTCTAAGTTTTAATGTCCATTTATTGTATATTTTTCTTTTTAGACTTCTTTTAGATTTTTGTTTTTATACTTTCTAGCTTTTTATGTAATTTTATTTTTGTATGTTGTATTTTTGATTTCAAATTTTTTGTACCTCACCCACCTTAATCTTTAACCATAATAAGTTGATTTATTGATTGGAGGAAAAAGAATTAGACATTAATCTGATTACTTTCCATCCATCCATCAATCCTTTGTTATGATTGATTGATTAGGCTAATGAGGCTATTTTAAAAGGAGGAACATGATTGGTTGTAAGATATATGTCTAGTCTGCTCTGCTAAAAATGATATTTAATGCAGTGAAATCAGGTCCATTTTATGCTTTGAGTTCTTGAAATCAAAGGTCCCCAAAGTAATTTTAGCTGGTTTATTCAGAATGTATATAAGTTTATTTCTTCATTTCTTGCTAGATATGTAAATGCAAAGGAAGTCATTACCAAGAAAATTACCAAGAAAAGAAAAACATGTCTAGTATGGTATTCACTTCAGGATCTTAGCCAGGTCTCTTTTCCTACACTTCCTCTCGATGATGAAAGATTCTGTCCAGGATCTTCTGTATACTGTATAAATAGGGATTGTGCCATTAAGCTCTGACTCTCCTTTATTTATTCTTTGTCACAGGTGTTTCCTATGTGGCTCCTCACCTCAACAACCTCTACTTCCTCTCTCTCTGCCGGAGGTGGGGCGTGTATGCTGTGGTGCGAGGGCTTTTTTTCCTGAAACTATTGCTCAGTATAATAATGCTCCTTGCTGGACCAGATTGGATCTACTTGCTCTGTTTCTTCATAGCCAGGTATTTATTGCTATGACACTGGAGAATTGGAGGCTAGGTAAACACTAGGCCTCTATGATAAAATATTAGACATAGATTGAAGTCATAGAAAGTGAAGCTAAATTTTTTAACGTTTGAATTCTGGGTGCATGCTTAGTTATTTATATCTCTTGAGATACTAATGTTCTTTTGGGATGAGTGAACTTGTGGAGGATCAGATTTCTGAAGCTCAGTGGATATCTAGTTTTCTTTTTTATATTACAAATCTAGCTCCTGAGGAACGAGGAGTTTTTAAAAGTGCCATCATGGCTGATGATTTGGTGAACTGAGTTGGTGAACAGAGTTTTTGCCATGCTAAAAAGCATATTAAAGCGGAGACAGATGTTTTTGTTTTTTTGGCTAGGAACCACATTATTATTTTTTTTACTTTTCATTAAAATCAGATTCTGGTGGCCATAGGAAATGTGAATGTATTAAGAAATGTATGAATAGGGTATGGTAAATTTGATCCTTTTTCATCTTGGGGAAGAAGGTGAAAAGAAACAGATGTTTTATGTCCTAGAGAAATTTATCAAACCTGCTTTTTTATTAATTGATTGAATTTATAAAGCTGCCCATCACACATACATGACTCTGGATGGTTCACATTATTAAAACAGCAAAAGCAAAAAACAATTAGGACAATTAAAAGGTAGAATTAGAAAACACTGAGGAGTGCAGTCAAAATCTTACACACAATACAGCCATTTTGCAGGTTTCTACCCTGTTTCCCCCAAAATAAGACATCCCCTGATAATAGGCCCAATCAGGCTTTTGAGCACATGGCAATAAGGCAAAGTGCTTATTTCAGGGTTCAAAAAAATATAAGACAGGGTCTTATTTTTGGGGAAACACTGTATTTCCCAAGGCCTAATGGCAAAACCAGGTTTTCAGCACCTTCGGGTGGACAATAGGATATAGAACAATCTCACCTCAGTGGTAATGATATTCCAAAGTTTGTTTTTTCATATTTTAATTGCAAAGAAATATTAAAAATTGTACAAATGAACTTTTACACTTTATGATGATAAATTTTGGAGGGAGCTGTGGGGGTTGCAAGTAGAGCCTTTTCCCACATGCTTCTTCGATGTTTCTTTTATGGATCTTTTTCTGAATAGCTACAGTAGTCAATCTAGGAGTGAAGGGCAATAAAAAAGAAAACAAGACTGAATCAGCTTGTCTTTAGATGTATTCATGTACATGCAACCACATAAACACATACCGTGTATTTATAGACACATACACATAAGCAATAAAGCAGCAAGTTTCTTGCACTGAGTTAACCCCCAGTTGTTTCAAATCAGCCAAGAATGAACTGGAATTTCTCTTAGCCTGATGCTAGTGCTTTCTGTTAACACCCTCCCTCTCTTTTTCCTTAGTAACCGTGTGTTTACTGAAGGGACTTGCAAATTGCTGAACCTGGTAGTGTCTGACTTGGTGGACGAAGACTTGGTGCTAAATCGGAGGCAGCAGGCTGCCTCAGCCCTCTTATTTGGCATGGTGGCCTTGGTAACCAAACCAGGCCAAACCTTTGCCCCCTTAATAGGCACCTGGCTGCTTTCTGCTTACACCGGTAGGTGAAGGGTGGTAGGGAAATCGGATAGAATATCAGAGCAGGATAACTGACTGGGCAGACAACACATCAGCAATGACAATAGTTGTTTTGCTTTTTATTGTCAGCTTATTTTTTCTTGGGGAATGTCTAGAATAGGTCCAGAAAAGAAACGGCACAGTGGTCCCTCTTAAGCTTATTCTTTCTGCTGAATTGTGAAGCTACAAAAGAAGAAAAAAATCCTTCCCTTAGTGATGTGGTGATTCGTGGTTTGTTTTTCTAGATACACCAGTGAGCTTTGAGATTGAAAGGAGCAAACTAGGATAGTTTGTTCATGAATAAATCACACCCAACAGGCACACCCAAAGGGAATTGGGGTTTTCTACCACTAAATATGCTTGATGGAAAAGATTTTAATCTAAATTTTTAAAGATTCTTATTTAAGAGAATTTCATTTTCTCTTGTTTTGCTAATATCACTTCATGCATGGAAATATTTGTATTTCTAGTGAAGGATCTTCCTGAGAAGTGCAGTGAAAGTGAACAGAATCCCCTGCCCTACTGCAACTTGGCCTTTACTGCTGCACTTGTTTTTACTATTTTGCTAAAAAAAAAGAAAAGGAAATAAGTTTTGGTTCAAAACTGAGGGAACAGGCAGAGCATACCTTATGTTTGTTTGATCAGGACAACAACTGTTACTTTTTACTCTGTGATTCAGGTAGTCTTACAAAGAAGTAAATGGTCATACAAATAATGTCCTGGTTATAAATATTGAGAACTTGTTCAAGGCCAACTTCATTATTTTTACAAAAGCAGATAATGAAGGCATCAGGAGGGCTTTGAGGTGGAAGTACATCAATAAAATAGGGAAAGAAATGTTTTCAGTAAGTGACAAAATCAAATTAGACCCTCTCAATTCTTGAAAGCATTCTCATCTTTCTTGTTGACCCAACTTCTCAATCTCATCTTTCTTGTTGACCCAGGTTATGACATTTTTCAACGGGATCCCTTGAGCAGTATTGTGAGTGCCCAGCCAAGGTTGGCTTCCAGTGTAGCCTGGAAACCTACACTACGCCAGGGCTGCTTCTACCTCCTCGTCTTTGTCCCCATGACCTGTGCTTTACTACAGCTTCTCACCTGGTCACAATTCAGCTTGCACGGCAGACGCCTTCAGACGGTGAAATCTCAACGTCAAGCTTTTACAGAGAATCACTCTCGAGAAATCAAGACTATTTAATTGAGAGTGAAGATAACAGTGAGCAGCATCTTCCCACTGTCGATGACTGCATGACCTTTTTAAAAAGGAAAAAGTGGGAATAAACAGGAATTTGTTACATCTTCAGATCAGCATTGGCTAGTGGAAAATAAATGGAAGCTTTTGAATTATCTTGACATTTTTTGTGAGACTGTCCAGGGTCCAGTCAGTCTTGTAGAATTCATAGAGGTTTGAAAGTTTGTATCTTCTGTATCCAAGGTTGTCCAGAAAAAGTGATTGCCTTGTATTTTTAAAAATATTTTATCAATTACTTGCTGTTCATACTGATACTAATTCATTTCCAGGTTTGGGAGCTAAACAATCAGATTACAAATAGTCATATTAATGAAGAAGGGATAGAGTTGAGTAAATTGGCAACCTTCTGGTCTTTGTATCACAACCCCCATATACTGTTTAAAGACATCTTTGCCACAGGTGATAGATAAGGTTTAAGTATTCCCTTATCTCTGTTCTTTTTTGCATTGGATTGGTGGTCAAGCTTGATTTTTGCCAAATACAGTTAAAATAATTGTAACTTAATGATTTCTCACAGTGGGCAATAGAGCACTTAGATTCTGTAAAATAACTTCTCTGATATTGAATCTGGTCACGTATTTCCAATGTTCATCCTTTTCAAGAGAATGAATGTACTTTATTCCCACTCGTAATTCAAGATAGAAATTTGTTTTTAAAAGTAGAGTACTAAAGGCAGATGTAGCTGTCAGAAATTAAAAACGTGTATTTTCAATCTTTAATCCTAATGGTTATGCTGAAAATCCACTTTCTCCTGTTCTACTGAAGGGGGAATAAGGACTAGGGGTCTGTGCATTTCCACTGAACCAGTGCCAAGTATTGGTTTGTTCATGGATGACTGACAACATTTCTGCTTTTCTGAGACTGCCCCTTGCTAAAAAAGCTGCCACTAACTGAGCAGAACTGGCCATGAAATCATTTTTATGCAGAAATACTGATCACAGGAAATGGCCTAAAAATTGCCTAACATAAATATTCTTGATTTTCCCAAATGTTTTGGGCTACATTTCCTGTCGGGACCAAATCATATCCCCCTTTGCGTGTGCCAAGTATCACTTTGTTTAGACAGTAGCCTTAGCTGCTGCAACTGCCATTTTGCCTTCAAAGACCAGGATGATGAAATGTTTACAGCTTTTGTATTGTTGGATGGCTTCAGTGTAATTTATTGCTGTCAGTTTATATACTGATTACATTGATTTTCATTTCATTAAATGTCCTTTTAAAAATTTGTTTTGCGTATGTATGCGTGCATGTTCATGAGAGACAGTGATAGTTTGATTTGTTGGCTATGTGGTAGTTAATGCCGAGATGGTTTTTTAAGAAAGTATTTTCTTCCCATCTTAGGCTATTGGCTGGCTTCACCAAATCATATTAATATACAAATATTGTAAGGGTATACAAATATTAGTACTGGGGTTAGGAAAATATATTTAATATGAACTTAATATGTCTTAAACCTTTTTCTCTCATTATTATACATGTAAGAGAAGTCACAATTACCTGCTAGGAAATGTGAGACCGTCTTCTCTATTTCCTACAGTTCTGGTCTGATCTGTTTTCCAGGGCATTAAGGACTATTGGTAGGCAGCATCCTTTCCCCAAATCAACATCACAGCAAACTTTGAACGCCAGAGGGAGAAAATCGACTGTCTTTCTACATCATAGACTTTGTGTATCCCCCGTGAGGATTTTTACCCTTCCTTTCTGTAGAAGAAAGAAGGGAAAACTATTCTAATGGAATCTCCTCTTGATTTCTTTTCTGGATTTAGCCTGCATGCCAAACTATAGGCACAGAGGCACAATCCACATGCCCAGAATAGAAAGCGATGCAGACATTTAATCAGATAGGCAAAGGTTTACACTGCATCTTCCTTCAGTAGGTTCAATTTGAGTTTATCACTAAGGAAAAGGAATAGCTGAATCCTTTGGTCACCACACACATTTATAGTGCATGGCCATGCAGTGGTGCTGTTGTATTTTCACTTTTTGCATTTTGACTCTTACTTTGCCAGAAAACCAACACCAGGAATGTGAGCACTCTCTTGCTAGGGTCAGAAGGTGGATGCCAACTGTGGTGTTCCAAGACGAGTGGTGGCAGAAGGCTCAATCAAGCAACTAATCAAAATATAACTTTAAAATATCAGCAATAACAAAAATACAAATTATATTAGGCTAGCCTAGCTGCATAACCTGGAAGTGTTCCTCCAACTCACTGGAATATTTTAAACTGACAAAAGCTTGTCTAGTATGTAAGAATCCTAGTTGTCTTAAGGAACGCCACGAGTGAGATAGAAGATTAAGATTTGGCTCCATCTGCTACCAGGTGTCTGCAACCTTAAACAGTCAAAGAGCCATTTGGACCCGTTTCCCACAGAAAACACTGGGAGCCAATAATTTCACAACCAGTGTGACTGCGTGGGCATTGCCAACTCAACGTCACTCACTCCCACCCAGCCAAATGACACACACTCCAGCCACACCTATCCAGCCAGTCATTAGGGCAGAGAACCAGTTAAATTATTGGCCCCGCCTGGCCCTGCCTCACACTTTTCCTCCCAGCCACCTCTCTTGCCACACCTGGTGTGTTGTTCACCCCCCTCTCCCTCCCCCCCTCCTGTCGCTCTCCTTCTGTCTCTTTCTCCTCTCCTTTTTTTCTTCCATCTCCTTCTGTCTCCACTTTCTTTCTGTCTCTCTCTCCTTTCTCTGTCTCTGTCTCTTTCTCTCTTTCTCTCTCTCTCCTATCTCCTTTTTCCCTTCTCTGGTCTCTCCCCTCTCTTTTTCCCTTTCCTCTCTCTCTCCTTTTCCCCTTCTTTCTCTCTGGGTCTTGCTGCTGGACAGACTACAGCAGGAAACGGTGGGCAGCTACTTCCAGCCTTTGTTGATGCTGGAGACATGTGACCATCTCTCCGCCCCAAGATACTGGCCTCACCCGCACCGCTGTCAAACCCCGCACAGCTTTGCCATTTCGGGGGGGGGGAGGGGGGGGAGAGGAACAGGTGCTGGGTGGTGGGAATCTGACATCCACAGGCCAACCAGCCTATGAGCAGCACGCCAATGAGCACCTGGTCAGCGGAGAGCTGAAGACCAGCTGGCTGGTGGGGAGGCGGGGCATTAGGCAGCCTGCAGGCTCTGCAGGAAAAGCAACTGACATCCAGGAGGCGAGAGCAAGCCAATGGCTCCGCTGCTGTCGCTTGAGGCGAATGGGGGAATCTCATTGTGGGTCTGCATCGTAATGGGCTCTAGGAAGTGGAGGGGGATCCTGTCTCCCTCATTGTGACATGTGCTAAATTTCATTGTGCTATGCAAGGCACTGCAACAGCAGTGGGCAGGCCATGGAGGCAGCAACAGCAGCAGCATTGGGAGCCGCAGAAGAGGGCTGAAAGAGCCACATGCAGCTCCAGAGCTGTGGGTTGCCGACCTCCCTGCTAGCCAAACAGAATTACTTCCAAAGAGGACATCAACTCCTCAAACAATATTTTTTCTTCTGTTTAATTGTGCCCAATTCTCTACAACTTTCTTGGCAATATTTTTCCCCCAGAAATGGTTTGCCACTGCCTCCTTCATAGGGCTGAGAGAAAGCGATTGGCCCAAGATAATCAAGTGGGCTTTGTGTCTAAGTCTCAAATAAAAATAAGATCACTCACATTAATTGAATCAAACAGTTTCTCCAAGCAAATAACCACACTGTGTATTAATAATTTTATTTACGTACAGTAGGTAATACTCCACAGTGATTTGCACATCTGTGTGAAGTATAGCATCAGACTAATAAAACCAGTGCTGGGTTTGTTGTTTAGCATACAAGTTTACTGCTTCTGATGTCAAAACAAATTGCCATGAATTAAAAGAAAGGAAGGGGGTAATTAAGGATTGTTTATACATAGGAATACTAGTTCCACATACATACAGCCATAAACATGAACTAAAATAAATTACAGTAATGGTTTGCCATCCTTCATACCAGTACAAGCTGTAGCCCTTATTATTTCCAACTCTCCCTTCATTACTGCAATTACAGTACAAATTTCATTAATACTAACATTTTCTGTTTTTTCAAGTAACTCAAGCAAGACTCAAGGCCTCCAAAGTAATAACCTGCACTGGACATACATTTCAAATGCTTTACAACTAAAATAAAATGTGACATTACCATAGTGCAAGGTAAGAAATACGGGCTAGGTGCCCTTTCCTGCAGTGAAAAACCAGTCCTGTGGTCTTCCATGAGAAATACCAGGTTACCCTGTACATAAATCTTGTCAAAAGAAAAGCTAATACAATACTCAATATTTTTAATAACTAGTCTACTGCCTCTAAACCTGCATTTAATTCTTTACTTTTCTAAACTTTGTCTAATCTCAGTACCCCAGGCTTCTACCGTATCTGAACACATTTAGAGCCAACAGGAAAAAGTATACTTGTATAGAAAAAACAGATCTACAACTCAAGCCTTGATCAACACAACAATGAACTTGCTTTAGCCTCTGCTCTGAAAGCAAAGAGTTAAAATAAAAGTGGAGCAACTTCTCAAGATCTTGCTTAGGCATGCAATGAACTTTTGAATCAAGCAAGCAGAAATTTCATTTCCATTCCAATCACAAACTAAATGACTTGTTCATGAAGGTTTAATTAAAACAATGAATGAATTGGGAGACTGTTATTTTGTAACGAGGATATGATCTCCTACCAATGTCACCTTAGATGCTTAGGATACATCCAAGGTAAGAAAACTATAAATAATATCAGGAAATAAACACACAGGAGATCATTTGTAGCAGCATTTTAGAAGAACCTTGCAAAATGTAGTGTATAGTCATTTTATTTTTTAGTGTTTTAACTATTATTCTCAATATACTGCGAAACTAGAAAATACCTTATGCTATTCTTTAGTCTTAGAGGATTATTAAATGGGCAGAGTCTTTTAGACTCATTCTTGTCACAGCATAGATTTTCATTACTGAAGATAAGGACATAATGGTGAAATTTGAATGTTATTAATTAAAAGAACATTATCGCTCTACCCCCAAAATCCTTTCTTTGTAACAGAAGAAATGGCTACAAAGAACTCTACATATTCCAGTACTACACAACTATTTATGTACACTTTGAGAATTGCTGAATTCAGATATGTTTGTTTTCCTCCCTTATAAGTCAATTACAATTAAAGACTCTTTTGAAAATATATCTTCTCTTACACTAAAAGGGGACAAAGCAAAACTTACTCAGGGAGAACTGTATCCTCAGATCTTACCCTATTTTTAACACGAAAGGATGGCTGAATAATGCACAAGACTATAAGTATTATATGCATTTCTAATCAGCCTGCTGGCAAGAGAAGCTATAGTTTCCTCCATCCATTCAGCCAGTAAGGATCTTCCTCTTATAAGTTTGCCTACTTAATTCCTGTGCAATTTTTCTGAGAATGCTAATAACCTAAGAAGGAAAACAGGCTTTCAACCAAAAGCACAACAGGACCACATTTATAATATACTAATAGCAAACACTATGTATTTCTCCTCTGGGCTAGTACAAGTTATTTAATATTTACTTCTGACTACGGTTCTCTTCCAATATTTGGCTATTGGTAGATGTAAGGCTTCTTTTCCTGATGCCTACTCTTCAAATACTTAAATGGACAAAAATGCAAAAATATTTGGTTTTCAGCAGCAAAGTAAAAAAAAAAAAGCACCAAAATATATATAAAAAAATAAAAACAAAAATGAATTCAAAGCAGATTAATTTTCATTTCTGTATCATGTAAAATCAGGGGCTGACATTTTAGAATGCCAACCTTCTGGAGATTACTATTAAATTCAAACATTCTAATACAATTCATTTTTTTCTCATGGGGTGCATTCACTGAAGCAACAAATCCAAAAATAATACAGCAGGGTCGCCAAACAGACCTCATAGTATTTAACAAATATTTTGTTAAAACATTAGTGCTAGTATTAAACTATGAGCAAATACAATATAATAGGACACAGAAAATGGTGGAACTAATTTTAGTAATGCTAGTTCAGCAACCACCAAAACTTCTCAATAAATAAAACAAGTCTGAAAAACAATTGCATGGCTCCCCACCAAGCTTGGTTGAAGATCCCTTGGGCAGAAGTTGTGACATAGGCACTATGTCTTTGCATTTCAAGAAGAATCAATATTAACATTTAGAACCTACATGTTTGGGAAAAGAGAGAAGGTGGGCAGAGGAGCAATAGAATGGGTCATCAAACACATTCCGGAATCACCTTTCGTTAGTTAAATGTCAGTTGCTTTATTTCAGGCTGCCAAAATCAACTGTCTAAAAAAGAACAAAGGAAGGCTCTTTCTGATCTATGTCATGCATTATAAACTAGTTCCTAAAATTAACTGCTCCAACTATCATATCGTGATTCTGATTCACACGCACCAGCCTAAGAATATACATACATGTACAAAGCAGTAAATGGAGTTGTAATAGTTAAGAATGTGCTTATTCTCTTTTCTGCATATGTCAGGGAAAAAAGTGGAGTGGAAGGAAAGCTCTGAATTAACCATCTAAAAAATATCTGCTGAGCACTTGAATAATTTTCTGTGCTCAATTTCCATCTGGTCAGCCTATCTAAATTTGATCCAATGTTAGTTGACATTTTCTATTTCTATCTTATTATTCACTTTTGTATTACCCAAAGTTTCTTCTGAGACATCATAGGGTTTCCTTCCTTCCCCCTTAGAGGTTTGTGGGTCACCTAGGAAAAGAAAAAGGGGGGGAAATGGATTTTTCCAGTGGATTAAGTCTCAAACCCACACAACCAATTGGAAGTCAAGTCAAAACCCAGCTTTCCCTTTGGCTCTGTGAAAGTCCAGGGTGTGCTGGCACCCATCTATCCATTCATGCATACACAGACAACTCCTTGGAGATTCAGAAAAGAGATTTAAGAATAAGAACAAATATCTAAAGAGATCCCTGAACTTGCCAGGGTTAGAAGGTTTTTCGGTGGATTGCCCAAGAACTGTCTTCTTCATATTCTTTCTTGGAAACCCACATTTTCTTAAATGTGTCAAGTGAAGCCAGGATGGAGCCTCTGTAGAGGAACAAGCACAGGAGTTATATGCATGGCTATTAGGAATAACTTTTTAAAAATCTTTCTAAAAATATTACTAAACTCATAGTCATCAACTTGTTGTTAATGAAAATTAAAGGATGTCCAGAGATTGATTTTCAAAAGTATGGCAAACAAAATAATCAGCATTTGATTTATCTAAATCCATCTATCATCTATCTATATCTATCTATCATCTCTTTGTTTCTACCATGTTTCCCTGAAAATAAGACTGTCTTATATTTTTTTTGAGCCCTGAAATAAGTGCTTGGCCTTACTGCCATGTTCTCAAAAACCCAATTGGGCTTATTATCAGGGATGTCTTATTTTGGGGGAAACAGGGTATCTACCTACCTATCATATCTCTCTTTATGTATCTATCTATCTACTTCTATCTTTCTGTCTCTCTGTCTGTTTATCTATTATCTATTTAACTGGCTGACTTCTATGTCAAAGCAAGGATTTGAACCTGGATCTTCCAGCACCTTAACCACTACACATGAAAAAGTTTGTTTCAAACTTCCCCAAAGAGCAATTATTTAACCACAGTAATTTGTTGTAGACCCTATACAGTACAAGTACATATACAGTGCAGTTCAGAGGCTTCTTAGCTTTAAATAAGTCACTTTCTATTTTAATAAAATGTGTGGATCCATGTAAAAGCAAATAAAACTACAATTTCTGCTCAGTGGTGGGATTCAATTTTTTAAACAAACGGTTCTGTGGGTGTGGCTTATTTTGGGGTGTGGCTTGGTGGTCATGTGACTGGGTGGGTGTGGCTAGCTGGTCATGTGACTGGGTGGCCCTGGCTACGGGCATAGAAACTACTCAGAGGGCTAAAAAAAGTCATTTCTGACCGGTCCTTGCACTTATGACCATCCTCACATTTATACCCATTGCAGCATTTTTAACAACCATGTCACTCATTTCACAACTGCTTCTCTTCACCACGGTTACAAGATAGGGCGCAAAATGTAAAATGTGAGGACAGTTGTAGGTGTGAGGACCGGTCAAAAGTGTGAAGACAGGTCAAAAATAACTTTTTCAGCCCTCTGAGTAGTCCCTATGCACAAAATGCTGCAACAGGCATAAATGATGACCGGTCATAAGTGTGAGGACGGATCAAAAGTGCGAGAACCTGTCAGAAATCACTTTTTTCAGCCATCAGAGGACTGAAAAAAGTGTTTTCTGACAGGTTCTCGCACTTTTGATCCGTCCTCACACTTATGACTGGTCATCATTTATCCCTGTTGCAGCATTTTTAATAACCATGTCACTTATGTCACAACTGCGGTGCTTCATGTGACCGGGTGGGCATGTCCAGGTGGTCAAGTGACATAGCTTCTTTGCCGTAATGACTGTTTGCTGCAATGTTCGTAAGTGTGAAAAATGGTCATAAGTCACTTTTTCAGTGCCATGCTTGTTAAACCAATTACCAGAACAAATCCAGTCTCCCTCCCTCTTTCTCTCCTTAATCTCTTTCTTCCTCCCTCTTTCTCTCCTTCATTTTTCTCCCCACTCTTTCTCTCAATCTTTCTCTCCTTAATCTCTGTTTCTCCCTCCTTCTCTTTCTCCCCCCCTTCTTCATCTTTCTCCCCTTCCAACCTTCATCTCTTTCTTTCCTTCATCTTTCTCTCCATCTTTCTCTCCTTAATCTCTCTTTCTCCCTTCTTCCCTTTCTCTCCATCTTTCTCCCTTTTCTCTTCTTCATCTTTCTCCCCTTCTATCCTTCATCTCTCTTTCTCTCCATCTTTCTCTCCTTAATCTCTCCTTCTCCCTCCCTCTCTTTCTCTCCATCTTTCTCCTCCCTTTTCTCTTCTTCACCTTTCTCCCCTTCTATCCTTCATCTCTTTCTCTCCTTAATCTCTCCTTCTCCCCCTCTTTCTCTTCTTCATCTTTCTCCCCCTTCTATCCTTCATCTCTCTTTCTCTCCTTCATCATTTTCTGCCCCCCTCTTTCTCTCCATCACTCTTTCTCCAGATGGGGTAGGGTAGGCTGGTGCTGCGTGGGTGGAAGGCGGCTGCAGGACAGTCCTGCTGGGTGGGCGACAGGCCGAGGCGATTGACACATTCTTTGCTGCCCACCCGATCCAAGCTCCTCACTGGCCACGTGGCCAGCGAGGCACTTGGATGGGGGCAGGTCATGGCCGGCAGCCAGGCAGGCGCAGGTCAACCACCTTTCCCAGTCCCGCTTCCCCAGGGGCAGCACTCGGCTGTACTTGCCTTCTGCTGCTGGAGCGGTCAGGGCAGGGAACAGAGTGGTAGGCGGCTGAGCCAGACATTTAACAAGTGGTTCGGGTGTGCTCCCAGGGGGGAGGAGAGTGCGAGCCAGCAATTTTACAAATGGTACCGTGACACTAGTAAGTAATGGTGGGGAGGGGAGAGGCAAGGGGCGGGGCGAACCAGCAATTTAACAAACGGTTCGGCCGAACCGCCTAGAACCAGCTGAATCCCACCACTGTTTCTGCTACAGCAGATGTTGTACATACCCAATCCATGTAGAATATAATCTCTCTTGAGGAGCAGATATCTAGGGATTAAAATAAAAAGTGAGGAGGATTTAGAAGAAGACATTTATTGTCCATATACCAAACTTACAAAGCTCTTCTATTGTAGGCTATTGCATTTTTTTTTCCAACAGTCCCAACCAACCAATTTGAAAGCCAGATAGTTATTATTGTGGTTGACAATCTCTAAAAGACTCTTTGAAGTCTAGAGTTGTGTTTACCTGACACACTGAATCATAAATCACCTTTACCACATTTTAACCTACTATGCTTATTAACATAGCCCCTGATGTTAATTTATGATTAAGGTGATCATCTAAATCCTGAAAATTCATAAACCATAAGTTGGTTAACCATAGGTAGCTGCATTATACAACCATAGTAGTAGTATGATAAGTTATGTCTTTCTAAATTAATTTACCATTCTAAACAACTCCAAGAAGGGCAATGGTGAGGGATCTTGGGAGTTATAGTTCAGCAACATATGAGGGCCACAGTGATTACATCACTGTGTTATACTATAGGTTTCATAAGAGAGGCACTAACAGTTATGGCAGAATGAAGAGCTGGTAAGTAGACTGGCTCTTTGATAATTCCTCTTTGGACAAGGAAAAGATTTGAGATTGCCCACAAGTGCTACAGACAGTTGTCCTCACAAGGAGACAACAAGACAGTGGTCTCAGGCAGGTTTAGAGCTCTAATAGGAAAGGAATAGCCATCTTGCTCAAACTGCGGTTGGTGCCTTTGAAAAGACACTAAGTTCCTTTTAATCATTTTTAGAAATTGCTTTTCAATTGTTTTTCAGCTATTGGGAATCTTTAGATTGACACATTTTACAACACTAAGTGAGTTTCCATCAATTGTTAGCTAAACACATTTGAACTACAAGTTTAAGAATGTTTTTTTAATAAACACCAAAAATGGTGATTAAAACTTTGATTTTAGAAAGTTGCAAATGGACTAAGACTCCAGATAAAGTTGAAGTAAGATTTTGGAATTAATTATACAGAATTCTTCCAGTAAGAATGAGTTTGTTTTAAATGTTTTTTTAAAAAAACTAAAATAAAACAAGATTTTTTAAAAATAGGCATGAGGGGGAATTAGAAGAAACTAAAAATTACAATTAAAGGAGACATCTCAAATGTAATTTATAAATACAGAATGAAGCAAACTAACATTTAACATTGGATATAATAAAGGATAATTTTTTAACACTAGATCCAGAAGTTAATTTCACAAGTGTCTGCCTCTATGGACAGACTGTTTAAAATATGTTATGGAACAAGTTCTACTTTACAACATTGAGACAGAGTTGGAAATGGATTTAAAAATGGCAGGCTAAAAGAATGATGTGCAAACGTATGTTACACTGGACATGCAAAAGAAACTGGCTGACATTTTAATGATTAAAAGGGGTTAAAAGAACAAATAAAGAGGGTGACCTGGATAATTTTTCTAACTCTGTCCAGAGCCAGGAATTCAGTCTTAACCATCTCAAGGTTGACTCAGCCTTCCATCCTTCCAAAGTCAGTAAAATGAGGACACAGATTGTTGGGGGCAATATGCTGACATCTGTAAACTGTTCAGAAAGTGCTGTAAAGCACTATGGAGCGTTATATAGGTTTAAGTGTTACTGCTATACTCAATTGACAAAAAAGGCTTGTTAAGGTTTGAAGATTCTTGAGAGAAGAGATAAACAAAACATGAGAGGGGGAATAAAAGGTTTACAACATTATTTGAAGGGATTAACTCTACTCTTACTTAGAAGTAAAAAGAAGGAATATATGGTTTATTTGAGGAAGGGTAAAATAGATACATTGTTATATTTGGCAGCTCTTAATAGACTTTTGCTGCAATGAGGACTGAAATGACATTTTTATGGATTTGTTTATAGATAAGAAATGGGATGTGGGAAGAAGAGATCATTTGATATATTTTAAAAGGAGGCAATAAGTTTTTTAAATTGTTTATAGTTGTTAGGATGGTGATGTCACTTCTATATATATTTCTTTACTATATTTTTTTCTTTTCTATTTTCTTTATTTTGTGTACCTTCTGCTCTTTTATTCTTTGGGGTTTTTTTGTTTGTGTTAATTTTTATTGTTGTAATCATGATTGTTAATAAAACTAATGAAAAAAGAACATATTGTTTTGGTGATATCTGAGTAGATGATAGTTAAAGCAGAGTATGACAGATTTCTTAGGTCCTTTTATGCAGGGGTCTCCAACCTTGGCAACTTTAAGCCTGGAGGACTTCAACTCCCAGAATCCCCCAGCCAGCAAAGCTGGCTGGGGAATTCTGGGAGTTGAAGTCCTCCAGGCTTAAAGTTGCCAAGGTTGGAGACCCCAGCTTTAATGTGAGGATTATATGGTTGCAATGTATCACCCCATTGATCACTAAGATTGAATCTGCTGATCTGGCTGGTATCCCCTTCCTCTTTCAGTGTTCCATGTGCATCCCTCCCGAAGCTGCGCAATTGGTGGAAAAGAATAATCATCCCAGATAGGCGTGTACTGATCTTCAGGCAAATGTATACATTAGTTGTGCTCCCCTGCTACAACCTCCAAGCAAGCTCTACATACCCTGATTTTGACATCTTTAGGGGCCAGTTTCTTTACTTCACTTAGAAGCCTATCACCAAAACCTATTAAATATAAGCAATAATTTGAGTTAACAACCTAGGGTATTATAAAGTAATCGAGGTTTCCTGAAAACAAATCTAGAATCAACCAAACAATCTCTGAAACAACATGTACATCTTCTTCCTCTATAATAAAGGAATGCATGAAATGTATTAATACATAAACTACACTAGGGGTCCCCAACCCCTGGGGTCATGGACCAATCTGTGGCCCTTTGGCAACCAGGCTGTGGAAGTGTGTGAAGCTTCATTTGCGCATGGGCAGGAGCTAGGTTGCATGGGCATGTGAAACCATCCCCTCCCCTGCTACTGCTATTGCCGGTCCGTGAAGCCAGAAAGGTTGGGGACCACTGAACTACACAGATCAAATAAATAATAGAATTGGTAAAATCATTTAAGCAGACAAAAACTGTATTTCATGAATAGTAAAAAAAAAGACATATTAAGAAATGCTATGACTATTTCCCCAGAAATAATATGTGAATCTAGCCTACTGACTTCCAGTTTTTCCAACAGGGCTGGAAGAAGATTTTTCTGGGAACAATTTTTGCCTACTTCCAGGAAAAGAATTATATGGAGTGCTGCCAATATTTACTCCCAAGGAGCTAATATTATTTTCAATAGCTTCAAAGAAGATGAGCGGACAAGTTTAAAGTTAAGTTCAAACACCCCATGTTTATAAAGTCAAATAAGCATCAGAAGGAACCTTTGAAGAGCGTGGAGCCTCCAGAGAGCACAATATTGGAAAAGAGAGTTCGCCTTAAGTCCATATCAGACTTCTGAATTGCAAAAACCAGAACTTCATGCAATCCCTCACATTCTTCTCCAATCAGATCTGGACGGAACAGTAATTCAGGAGCCCTGAATCGAGCAGGACCAATCTGCAAACAGAACAAGAATGTCAGGATTCTGGTATGTAAGAAGTCTTATTTCCTAGATTGAAAAACTGTGTCACACAAATATTCTTATGCTCATACAAAGACTTTCTTCCCACTGCACTAGTCTAATCTAAAAGGACCCTTAAACAGAACTTGAAATGCAGAGACAAGGACCACCTCTTCTTCAGTATTGTGGTAATGAACAGATATGCTTATAAATTACTCTATTTTAAGATTGTACAGTAGGTTTTAGGCAGTCTGATGTTATCCAAATGTTTTGGACAACTTCAACAATATGTCAAATTTTTCACACATATTGACTAGGCCTGATTAGAACTGAAATTCAAATCATTTGAAAACGGATAGATGTCACATTTTGTTTTACAGCAACTTTGAGTAAACAAAACTACAAAAACTCTTATTGTAAAGAATACAATCTTACTAAGATTGTGTCAGATGACTGACACCAAAAGTATCAGTCGTACCAATCCATTGAAATAAAAAGGAGAAAAGGAGGGAATGGTAACTCAAAATAAAGAGATAATTAAAAAATGAATGAACTTAAATCAAGATCACTTATATTCTAAAACAGTGGTAGTCAACCTGGTCCCTACCACCCACTAGTGGGCGTTCCAGCTTTCATGGTGGGCGGTAGGGGTTTTGTCCGATACTGAAGCACTTTCCTTTTTTTTAATTTAATTGACTTTTTAAAACATTTTCATAGCATTATTTAAAAACATTTTCATTAGGTTTTCATAAAATTCCCTGTGACAATTTAAATTTCTGAAAATATACTATTTATATCGCCCACGCATAAGTTTAGTTCACGTTATGTAAGTGAAACTAAACGGTGTTATAGTGCGACCACAAACAAAAGAGCCTCGTCCCAGAATAGCTCGCGCATCTCCCCCCACACCACCCAGCTGTAACAGAGAAGCAGAGCTGGTAGCCGGTGCCTCCCCAACCCCAATCCACGATGTGCGAGAGGCATGTGCAGACAACAATACATGGCACATTAGTGTGGAACCGTTGGGCAGTTAGAAAATTTTACTACTAACAGAGATACAAAAGTGGGTGGTAGGTATAAAAAGGTTGACTACCCCTGTTCTAGAATCTTGAAGGAGCCTGAAGGTACTGTATCACTTCAGAGCCTTTTCCCACGTTTTCTTTAAGAAATATTTAAATTATGTGAAGTTTTAACAAACCTCAATGGTGCTTCCATCAGGAAGGTAATATTGAGCTTTTTCAGTTTCTAAAGTTTCATCCTTCTGAGGGTTAATTGACAGATAGCAAGCCCGCTGTGGAAGAATAACAAGCAAAGATAATAATCATCAACATTCCAACATGCAGCCCATGGTAAAACAATGTTCCCTTGGATGCTCCACATGTACTGTCATTCATTAGGGTTTTTTGCCTTTTGCTATTGTTTTTATTCCCACTTCTAACATGGAAGGAGCCTCACCATCCAAACAATGTCATAAAATTATTAACCATTTGATGATTAAAAATGAAAAAATCTAGAAAATTTATTAAGAACAAGCAGTTCTACAAAGAAAATCCAGAGTAGGAAAGCTCTCCAGTATACATTATTTTATGGAATACAGATGAATTTATAAGATGGAGTTTTCAATATAAATAGCCTCATTCAGCAATGGTACAAAGGACATAAAAGAAGAGCTTTTACAGTGTTTATTTCCCTTACTATGCTCAACAGCAATTCTGTAGCAAAACACTCTATGACCTCCTTCCAGCTGATCACATAGTAGATGGTAGCCCAGTTTTAAATATTAGCAAATGCTTTAATGATTATGTAAAGAGACACACCACTGTTCATGAGTTAAGTCACTTTTCTCAACCTGGAGATGGTCACTAAGAACTGGAAGACATCAAGTTGAAGAAGTTGGAACAAGCCCACATGATCACTTTATGATTGCAATACACAAGCCA
Source organism: Ahaetulla prasina (assembly GCF_028640845.1). Taxonomy (NCBI): domain Eukaryota; kingdom Metazoa; phylum Chordata; class Lepidosauria; order Squamata; family Colubridae; genus Ahaetulla; species Ahaetulla prasina. Next base: position 59,419,748 of record NC_080544.1, on the reverse strand, counting down.
CTCAGAATATACCATTAAAATACTCTGTTTTCCCCAAAATAAGGCATCCACTGATAATAAGCCCAATCAGGATTTTGAGCGCATGGCAATAAGGCCAAGCACTTATTTCACAGTTCAAAAAAAATATAAGACAGAGTCTTATTTTTGGGAAAACCTGGTATAATGGTATGATATATCAGAATGGTATATTGTGAATGTACCTTACTGCAGTAATCTTGTATAATAAACTAGCTCTATTATCAGAGGTGAGTTGCTCGAATGACTAGAGAAACTATAGTTTTAGTGGTGCTACTTTCAATTGTAAAATTCACTCTTCAGGGAGGCTTATCTGACACCCATTTTGTTATAATTTTAAGATAAGATTTCTGCAATTTTCCCAAGGCTATACTCTTGAATCTTTTTTTTCTTTCTTCCTTTATATGAAATTTCAACTTTTTGTAGTGTTCTAGTGGTTTAATTTTATTAACATTGTGAGCAACTCGAGAAGGACAACTTGTAAATATTAAAAAACTGAAGTAGAATTTCTATATTTTAAACACATAGGTTAAGAAGTAATGCTTTTCTTAAATGACCTAGTAGCTTCATTATGGAACAGACATTGGAATGAAGTAATTTCTACTCATTTTCTCAATTATCATGCTATAACATAATCATCAACTGTTGCAGTTAAACTGGAGTTTTTATGTCAAAGTTAAAGTATCTATTAATAAGAATTAGGCACATCTATTTTATTATCCTTGGCTTTTATAGAGCTCAGAAATCCTTCTACATAAGGAAAGTTTAAGTTTATAGTCAGAAAGGCCAACAACCCTGGATATACTGTAACTCTTTGGTAGTTTTCCTAAACAAGATCTGGCAAACAGCTTTGTCCAACTCTGATTTTTCTTGCCAAGATGTTCCCACTACTTATCTAGTAAGCAAATTCTGCATTCCTGACCTAACCCTAACCCTAGCCCTAACCCTGACCCAATGTTTAAACAGACAGTGAAAGCTTGCATGTTAGCCATAAATCTACTGATCTACCAGCGGCAAATAAAATCCTTGACTTGATGTAAATTACAATGCAATTTGATCCCAAAATTAGTATATTTGCTATGTTGTATGTTTTTAAAATTGTTATCTGGGCTCAGGCACCAGCTAGTAATTTGAAAGGAACATGTAATGGAATACAACCTTTTAAGAAAGTGGTATTTATGAAATGACTGAAGGCTTTACCTGTTTTACCTTTTTTAACAAAAGAAAAGATATACCAGGTACATGCAAGAAGCCAAAATAAGAATATTCTATTTGTTTTTTAGATGTGATAGCTTTCTGGTTTCTCATAAGGGGGAAAATTTTAAAAACTGCAGTCTTGTGTCCACTATGTGAATGTGCACAATTACAGAAGGATTAAGTTTGTAATCATATCACTTCTCTGAACATACTGATTAGATTGAGATTAAAGTAGAACTAAGGGAAGATGGCCCTCAAGAGCCAAAAGAGAGCAGTTCTGTACCACTGATGCAATTTAAACAGGCTCGTTTCTCCATCTTTTCTTGTAATCTGGATAGACATTAGCAAATGCTATGACATATATCAGTTGTAACTGCTCAATCCACCCTCCTCTGCTCAGTACCTTAAAACAGAAGAGACCCCAGAATCAAAAACAAAGGGCATCCATGCACCTCTTTTATGGTTTTGACGATCTCAAATTCAGATGATGTATGGAAGTCATAGCCTTCCTTTCGGAGATAGAGGCGAAGAAAACGAGAGACATCACGGCCAGCTATGTCAATTCGCATAATGGAGTGGGGCATTGCAAAACCTTCATAAATAGGTACTGCATGGGTGACCCCATCCCCAGAGTCCAACACCACCCCTGTAGTTCGTCCTGTTGCATAACTACAGAAAGAAGAAAATCAACAGTATTTGATGGATAATCTGTAACACTTCCAAGATAGCATTTTCCCCAGCATAATTCTATTCTAATGTACCTAGTAATAACTAAATAGCAATCTTTATGGAAGAAAATCAGTGATAATAACTGATGCATTACTACATCAATAAGGTAATATTGATGTAATGATACATCAATTATCACCAAAGTAAAACAGAGGAAAGTTCACTAGGCAAAAGTATGGCATTGGGCGAATTCTCCATAATTTATACAGAAGCAGCAATAAAAACTCACTCTTTATATGTACCATACTAACAGAGTGGATTTTACTGCTGCTTCTGTATTTGCCTATGGTATAAATATCTTCATTTAATTGTCAAGAGATCTTTGAGGAAAACTTTTTTAAAAATCATGGTGCATATTTAGTTAGAAGTAAGTCTCAATGAATACAGATCTACTTGTGTGTGCATGTAATCTCCTTGATCATTCCATATACAAAGTAATGCAATAAATTGCAAAAATTAGTTTTTCTTCCAGGTTGAGCTTAAAATACTTACAGACTAAGCACAGCTTGCATAGAGATGAATAGAGCTGGCACATTGAAAGTCTCAAAGAAAACCTCAGCTGCTCGTTCACGGTTCTTACGAGGATTCAGTGGCGCTTCCGTCAAGAGCACAGGATGCTAGTGATTAGGAACATAAGGGACTCAGTTAGCCATTATTTCATGGCCAATGGAGACTTTCCCAGTTTTCTAGCACAAAGCTTTAGGTTTAACAGTCTCTTCCTTCTTGTGGCTATGCATTTGGAAAGTTGATCCCACCAAATGGGAATTGTGAGGCAATCCTTACACTAGGCCTGCCATATTCAAACTGCAAAAATTAAGATAACCACTAGATGGTAGCACATAGTTAGCATTATCTGTAACTCTTTGCTGCCACCTACTATTGTATAGTATTTTGTATACTATTGTATAGTATTTTTGGAGTCCAGATATGGTAGCCTAACATTTAGTAAATAGCTATTCATTATGGGTGGAGAATTTGTATTATCAGTGTACAGTCAATATTACTGAGGAAGGCTGAAAGCTGTAGTTCAGTAACATTTTCAAAACTACGGTTTAAATTTCCCTTCCATGAGTGGATACAGATATAAAAACAGATCTATTAAAGTGCAAGTTTAAATGAATTTTTTTCTTCTTGTTATAGTAGAGAGTGGAATTATTATGTTGAAAGTCCATGCTTGTGCCCCCTCATATCTTAAATCAGAAAATGTTAATCCATTTTTGTTAAATATATTATAATGGTTGAAGTCACACATCAATCATCTTATGGCTGTTTGGTTTTGACTTAGTGCAATGCACAATTTCAACCATATTCTCTTATTCTCTGTATGAATCTAGCCAATAACCCGATTCAGGCTAAGCCAAAACAAATTGTTACATATTCTTACATAATACCTCTCATTAAAAGTCAAAATGAAGCAAATCACATTACTGCTTGGCACCATGGGTATAAGACTTCAGGTCAGACATGACTATAAATCCCTACTCTTCCTGAAACTCATTCCTATATTCAGAAATAAGCTAACAGCAGAAACTTCACTCTTAGAAATTTATGTTGCTGTTGTTAGTTGCAAAGTCGTGTCCGACCCATCGCGACCCCATAGACAACGTTCCTCCAGGCCTTCCTATCCTCTACCATCCTCTGGAGTCCATTTAAGCTCACGCCTATTGCTTCAGTGACTCCATCCAGCCACCTAATTCTCTGTCGTCCCCTTCTTCTTTTGCCCTCAATCTTTCCCAGCATTAAGCTCTTCTCCAGTGAGTCCTTCTTTCTCATTAGGTGGCCAAAGTATTTCAGTTTCATCTTCAGGATCTGGTCTTCTAAAGAGCAGTCAGGGTTGATCTCCTCTAGGACTGACCGGTTTGATTGTACCTGTTTGATTATACTCCTAGATAATTTTCTAGATATGGAAGAAGATCAACATGCTATAAAATGTATGTTCTAGGAGTAAGATTTAAATTGTAAACTTTTTTATTCTGCGCTCTTGAATTAATAAACTTGGCTGTGCTTTTCCTAGCCATGAGATTGGAATGCACCTGGTTGGCTTTTAAAACAGCTGTCTCTGATCTTTCCAGTTTAGTTCTTACCCTGTGAATCCAAAATAAAATTGCTATCTCTTTTGAAGTGAATTGAACAGAATCAAAAATGCTAATTGAGTTTGCATTGAGATTAAAAAGCAGATACAGCTTTTTCTCTTATTAGGTACTCTGGAGCTTAGAGAAAGAAAGGTAGCTTACTTCTTCAGAAAATGTCTGGAGTTGATCTTTTGAATACACGTACTGCCAAATGCGCTCCATATCATTCCAATCCTTCACTATGCCATGTTCCATTGGGTACCGTATAGAAAGAAGACCTCTATGTTCCTTAAGAAAATTAAAGAGCCAAGACAGCTAATCAATCAGAGAAAGAGACATATAAACATACATTGACTTACTGACAAAAGATTCCCAAATATAATAACCACTAAATTTACAATAGAAACTACACTTGTAACATAGCAGAAGAAATGTGTTTATCATGCAACAAATTTTTATTCGTAACAGCAACTGTTTGGATGATATGTATGCATCTGTAATGCATATGTTTCATTATATATAGATATGAGTTTATTAATACTATAATCAATTTGAGTACATTCAGGAATACTTCTAATATAACCCTAAGCAAATGGCTAGAACCTAATCTGTTTATCAAGAGGAACAGAGGAACGATAAATATCAGACTCTGTTTAGATAAAAAGCATAGGCTGTTTCTCAATTTTTGGTGACCCTAAAAAAGAATAAAAATTCAGTCAAATCAATATAGTGATCTTACCTCTGCTTTTGGGCCAATGAAAATGTCACCTTCCAAAGCTCCAGCCATAACTCGGACATGCTTTGGTCTGCCAACACTGAAATAAGTATCACAAAAGGAAAAAATGGATTTATGAGTTAAAAAATTCACTCAGGAAAGGCCATTCTAAAATTGTTAGATTAAGGTGCTGCAACCTGAACTGAGTGGTTGAGTTTAATATCATAGGATGATTTATTTTAACCATGATTATTTAATAAGAACAATGCACACATCACATTAATGCTTAAATCAGAGTCACTGGTTCATGCTACAGAACTAATCCAATATCAAATATCTTCAAAATCCACCATAGGATTAATGAAGAAACTAATTTGTTTTGCTTCGATTCTAATTTGCTGCAAGCAGCAAATTGTAAATATCCTTAAAATTCCAAATTCATGAGAAGCTATTTCTGAGCCCCCCAAACCCTCAGTTTTAAGGAATTCTGCATCCTAAAGGACATGTAATATCCTAAATCAGGGGGGTTGAACTTGTGTTGTATTGGCAGTATAACATGACATATCGGGACTTTCCTCCCTTCACTAAACCGGACGTGGACGTGGCCAGCACGTGACGCTTCTGGCCTGCTGGCCGTGAGTTTCACAGCCCTGGCCTAATTGAAGCTATGCATAAAAAATTGTGTGTATTCAACTGCCAGAGTCAGCATAAGTTAAAAGTCTCAGTCTGCTCCATGCTAAAATGTTCATAATAGGAAATTATGGAACACCAGCCAAAATTATGAGGATACTTACTAGTTTGGAAAACAGTACTTAGGTATTTGATCACCTGCAAAGCCAGCTTTAATCATGCCAGAACCCTGTTGGGATAAAAAACAAAGACCATCATGTGAAATGATATAATTATTCATGAGTATCTTGGCTCCAAAACTATGCCTATTAACACATGAAAAAAATAACAGTCCAAATTTAGCACCAGCCTTCTTGTTGAGACCCTTCAATCAAAACTTCACCCAATAAATTCCATTATGAAAACTGTATGACCTGTTAGTGAATTTATGTGACCACTAGATGGAGCACATCCCATTATCACACTTATGCAGCCTCAGACCACCCAAGAATTTCTTTGTGTGGGACAAAAGGTTTTAGAACTAGATAGTAAGACAGAAGAGGCTTTTCCTCAAGAGAAGTACAAAAAAACAGGAAAGATCCAGTAAACAGCACTGAATCACATCACCCTAATAACTTACAGAACACTGAACCATTTCCCCCTCTGTATACATCTAGGGACGTGGTGGCTCAGTGACTAAGATGCTGAGCTTGTCAATCGAAAGCAGTTCAGGGATTCAAATCCCTAGTGCCGCGTAACAGGGTGAGCGCCCATTACTTATCCAACCTAGCAGTTCGAAAGCACGTAAAAAATGCAAGTAGAAAAATAGGGACCACCTTTGGTGGGAAGCTAACAACGTTCCGTGCGCCTTTGGCGTTTAGTCATGCTGGCCACATGACCACAGAGATGTCTTTTGACAGTGCTGGCTCTTCGGCTTTGAAACAGAGATGAGCACTGCCCCCTAGAGTTGGGAATGACTAGCACATATGTGCGAGGGGAACCTTTACCTTTACCTGTCTTTAGGGATTTATGAAAATAATACGCAGGCCACAGCTTGGTTCAGACAAAAAACATGCAAGGTTGAAATTGTGTTGGCTAATTTGGGACTCGGCAGGATTTGCAGGTCATGTTAAAACTTTAATGAATAAATAATGGTTAATTTGACTGTGGATAAGCATGCTATGTGAACATAGCTTTGAAACTAATAAAATCTCAGGTGAGTCAAACCTGAATCTGGTCAATTTATGCACATGTTCATGTATCTTTCTAAGCAATAATAAGAGAAATTATTTGCAATTGCCTTCATCCAAGATTTGATTTTTTTAAATTGCCAATGTTAATTTACAGCAAACTTTAAATAATAATAAATAACCTATCTACTGTGTTCTGCAAATAGGTCTTTAAAATACAGTTGTGCACAACAAAATCAAATATCTTTATTAAGGTCTCTGACCAGCTTTTAGAATTAAAAATACACTAAAACGATGGTTTAACACAACAATTAATTGTTAGGAAAGGGGAAAATAATGGGACAATAAACAATGTCTGTGCAGTTGTGTGAACTTGGTAAAAAATTGGCCGCCTTATGTGTAAGTGTAGGGTTAGTATCCCTTATAAATAATAAACATAAAATTTAGCTGCATGGCCCTCATATTAGGAAATGACTGGTGCAATCAAAGCCCATTTTGGAGCATTGTAGAAGGGACACTGTATGAGAATATGGGTGTTTCTACCTTTCTAGAACTACAAAGGCAAAGTCTCTGTGAATAAGGGATCCCATGAAATCTTTCCTCAAGTGAGCCTGCATCAAAACAGGCTCTAGAAAAGACCCCTCTATTTTTGCTTAGTGTTAAAACTGTTGGAAGTACTCTGCAATGGAGGGGTTGTGACTCTCTAACAAATGGCAATTCAGGACACTGGTATTAGGTGGAGAACAAAGTAAAGAAAGGTAGAAACAGATGTAACTTTTACAGGGAAGGAATCCATCTAACCACAGAAAAGAAACTGTTCCCTATTTCCAACTGCCTAGCCTCTTCCAACTAATTAGCATACAGAAGAATCCCTGAATCACATCATATAATAAAACTACAGACATGTTCTTCTAGCAGGGAGCAGTTTTTCTTATGACTTGGTTGTTAACCATGTGGAGATTTACAGAATAGAATAGAATTCTTTATTGGCCAAGTGTGATTAGATACACAAGAAATTTGTCTTTGGTGCATATGTTCTCAGTGTACTTACAAAGAAAAGATACATTTGTCAAGAATCGTTAGGTACAACACTTAATGATAGTCATAGGTACAAATACGCAATCAAATCATACTAGGAAACAATCAATATAAATCGTTAAGGATACAGCAAAAAGTTAGTGTCATAGTCCTAAGTGGGAGGAGATGGGTGATAGGAACGATGAGAAGATTAATAGTAATGCAGACTTAGTGAATAGTTTTGACAGTATTGAGGGAATTATTTGTTTAGCAGAGTGATGGCCTTCGGGGAAAAACTGTTCTTGTGTCTAGTTGTTCTGGTGTGCAGTGCTCTATAGCGTCTTTTTGAGGATAGGAGTTCCCCCCCCACGTCTTGATGCCCAAGACGTGAGGGGTCTGTAGATATTTTCACAGCCCTCTTTTTGATTCGTGCAGTATGCAGATCCTCAATGGAAGGCAGCTTGGTAGCAATTGTTTTTTCTGCAGTTCTAATTATCCTCTGAAGTCTGTGTCTGTCTTGTTGGGTTGCAGAACCAAATCAGACAGTTATAGAGGTGCAGATGACAGACTCAATAATTCCTCTGTAGAACTGTATCAGCAGCTCCTTGGGCAGTTTGAGCTTTCTGAGTTGGCGCAGAAAGAACATTCTTTGTTGTCCTTTTTTGATGACGTTTTTGATATTAGCTGTCCATTTTAGATCTTGCAATATGGTAGAACCTAGAAATTTGAAAGTTTCTACTGTTGATACTGTGTTGTCTAGTATTGTGAGAGGTGGAAGTATGGAAGGGTTTCTCCTAAAGTCTACCACCATTTCTAGGATTTTGAGGTAGAAAAATTTTTTATAGTTACAAAATCACTATTTTGAATTGTACCAGAAAACCAAGAAGGCTGCTGAGCAGTGATTTTTGACCCCAAAATCCAGAAATTATTCAACATAACATGGACATCTAATTGAGGATTTACTGTGACAAATACTAATTACCAATTACTACCCTGTTTCTCCCAAAATAAGACATCCCTTGATAATAAGCCCAATTGGGCTTTTGAGCACATGGCAATAAGTCCAAGCGCTCATTTCAGGGTTCAAAAAAATATAAGACAGGGTCTTATTTTGGGGAAAACATGTTAAATCCTCTCTTCAAAGATGTATGCATCATAACAGTGCCCATTAAAAAAAATATTCAGGAGAAATGCTTTGGATCCTCCACAAGCACAGCATTTGTCTGCTGGGATATACTGAACCAACCCTTCATTTGAGTGGTCCTTGGTGTTCTCTGAGCTTGGTTGTTTTCTTGAAGACGTTTCATTACCCAAACTAGGTAACACAATCAGTGCTAGCCTAGACTAGCTATAAATATTCTCCTTTATTGACCCTTCATTTCTGAGGCTTCTGCATAAATTCGGGGAAAAAATGCAACATTTAACAATCATATTAACTGATGAGCTGATTCTTAACGTGGCGTTGTTGATTTCAGGGTTACAGAGAAATCTGAAAAACGATAGAAAGAAGTCTCGGCTGCATCTAAAAAAAGTTTCTTCCCTGCACTCCGTTTTACAGAAAGAGCAACGCAGGCAATTTATTTTATTTATTTTATTTATTTGTCACAACGGTATATATAAGCATAAGCATGAAATAACTATATGATATATAAGCATATATATAATCATAAGTATGTAACAACTATATGAAATTGGATACAATCAAAGGGAACATTAGGACAGGAAGGGTAGGCACGTTGGTGCTCTTATGCACGCTCCTTACAGACCTCTTAGGAATGGAGTGAGGTCAATAGTAGATAGTTTTTGGTTAAAGCTTTGGGGATTTTGGGAAGAGACCAGAGTCTGGTAGTGCATTCCAGACATTAACAACTCTGTTTCTGAAGTCATATTTTCTGCAATCAAGATTGGAGCAGTTCACATTAAGCTTAAATCTATTGTGTGCTTGTGTATTGTTGTGATTGAAGCTGAAGTAGTCTTCAACAGGAAGGATATTGCAATAGATGATTCTATGAGTTAAACTCAGGTCATGTCAAAGGCATGATTATATTATACACAGTATAATATATACACATATATTATATACATTTATTATATACACATATTATATATATATATATATATATATTATATACACATATATAATGTGGATTTTAACTGCAAAATAAAATGTGGATTTTAACTGCAGTTAAAATCCACACTTTGCTCACATAATAACAAAGCCAAAGCCTGAAGATGATGATTGAGATCTCATCGAAACGTAGCAAAAATACACCCAGGGAAAATGGAGGAGGGCGAGGCAAATTTTCCGGGGGCCCAGCTAACCAACCCAGGCCATTCTCTCTCGCACGCTTTGATAGAAGGAGCGGGTGAGAACAAAACGGAGCCCCTTAAAGGTCAAAAAGAACGAATAGCGGAGCCAACGCGCCAATAATCGCGCATGAACTCCGAAAAGGAGGGGCGAACTCCCTGGCGAAACGCGAACCGATGACGCTAGAACGAGACTCAGCAGAGCGGGACCAATCAGAGGGCGAGGAGCTCAACAGGGCGTAAGTTTACCTGCTCCGTTGTTCTGCAGGCTGCGCCGTTCTACCATTGAATGGCAAAGGCATCGACCAACGGGAACGGGGGCCTGGGGCATGGAGGAGGAAAGAGCCCAACTTCGGTTGGAGATGGCGAGGGACAGAGGATTGCCCGGAGACTGCGCGGGCGGGGGCGGGGAGGATGGAGCAGAAAACCACCGGCTAACAGATCCGTCGACTGGTTTCTATGAGGAGCAAAAAAAAAAAAACCCCACCGTGCCAATCGCAGCGCCTCCCCTCCTCCACCTTCTCACATTGCAGAGACACAATTACGCTCGGACTCACGTTATCAATCACCACCGGCTGATTCGCGATCACATCGTAGGACTCCATGGCGAGCGCCGATGCGCCGCCGGCGACACCCACCTCGGTTACTGCCGAGCAAACGACAGCTCAGGGGGCAGAGCGCATGCTCAGAGCAAAGGCAAAGCTTGCCGGGAAACCGAGTTTCTATGGAAATAACCATTGTATCTGGAGCTTACGCCAGAAAAGAGGCTTTTTTTACCCCATGAGTAGGTGAATGAATGAATGAGTCTATTTATTTGTTCTAGTAAGTTACCGTGGAATACTGATTTGCAAAACTATCCTGGAGAGGAATAAAAGGTATTTATAATCAAGGAAGAAATCTAAGATTTTTGATATCAGCATTTTCCGTACAGTTTTTAAAAACCTTTCACAAGCATACTGAATGCTCATGGTGTATGTGCTGGTGCAGATATACTGTATACAATATGTTAGGGTTGCAATTTTTAGTCATAAAGAAATACAGAAAACTCTGTAGTCATTTTGCAGCCATCTAGTGACTATATGAAAGATTTGGAGACCAGTTATGATAGGCCTAACGTATGTTGCATTTTTTCAAGTGTTTAGTAGCCCAATTAATATAAACTCCACAGCAAATACAACTATTATCCCTTTATTGGGATTCCTGTTGCTTTCCCCCTTTTATTATGCAAGTAAAGGAGCCATTGAGGGGCAGAGGTCTTATCCAGAGGTGGGTTTCAGCAGGTTCTGACCAGTTCTGGAGAACCGGTAGTGGAAATTTTGAGTAGTTCAGAGAACCGGTAGTAAAAATTCTGATTGGCCCCGCCCGCATCTATTCTCTGCCTCCTAAATCCCAGCTGATCAGGATGAAATGGGGATTTTACAGTATCCTTCCCCTGCCACTCCCACCAAGCCACACCCACCAAGCCATGCCCACCAAGCCATGCCCACAGAACCGGTAGTAAAAAAAATTGAAACCCACCACTGGTCTTATCAGGACAGAAATTCAGAGGATGTACCTACTAATATCTTTTGGATATACTGCATTCTATTTTTTTTTCAGTCCACAGAATGAATTATACTTCCATTGTATGGAAACGCTTATATGGTCCAGTGCAGTAATGTGAACAAATGTAACATCTAAAGCCCCACTTAGTTGCCACATTTATTCATAACACTAACTGAAATGCATACCCTTGAACTCAGTAGTGGGTTCCACTTACCTTCTCTACCAGTTCAGAATCAGGAGCATGTGCATGCGCAGAACCTTCTTCGCATGCACAGAGCGTCCGTGATGACGTCCAGGAGGGTGGGCGGAGCCTCCTGCCGCTGCCACTACAGGTTCACCCCAAGCGGGGTGAACCGGTAGAAACCCACCACTGCTTGAACTGTTTATCAATGTACAGACTAGATTTTTTTATTTGTATCCCACCTTTATTATTTTTACGAATAACTCAAGATGGTGAACATATCCAACATACCTTCCTTCTCCTTTCCCCCCCACAACAACAAACCTGTAAAGTGAGTTGGGCTGAGAGAGAATGACTGGCCCAAGATCACCCAGCTAGTTTTCATGATATAGGTGGAATTAGAACTTATGGTCTCCCACTTTTTAGCTTGGTGCCTTAACCACTAAACCAAACTGGCTTACTTGATTTGGTACACACAATAAGATGTTGTTTGCTGAAATTTGAATTGGTGAATAATTTAGTCAGGAAACCTTGCTGAGGTTGGATATCATAACTCAGCCCCCAATTTCAGGAGGTCTTAGTTATAACTTACCAAGGAAGGCAGAGCTAAAACCCTTGTTAGGTAGGTATGAAAGTACTAGAGGATTTTGCCTTCCATATGGCTTGTACTTCCATACCCACTATATTTTCATACAAGCATTGGGCTCTAGAATGTTGGGTGGTTATGTCTATGAAATTCAGAGCAAAATCTTAGAATACTTTATTTATTATTTATTTATTTATTTAATCAAATTTATATACCGCCCTATCTCCCGAAGGACTCAGGGCGGTGTACAGGCATTTAAAAACACATAAATACAATATAAAAAACAATTAAAAAACTTATTCTAAAAAGCCCGTTAATTTAGAATTAAAAATATAGAATAAAACCCAATTTAAAACCGATAATTTAAAATCTAGCTCAGTCCTGCACAGTTAAATAAATATGTTTTAAGCCCGCGGCGGAAGGTCCGGAGGTCCAGCTGGCGAAGTCCGGGGTAGTTCATTCCAGAGGGTGGGGCCCCCACAGAAGGCCCTTCCTGGGTGTCGCCAGGCGACATTGCCGCTGGCGGCACCCTGAGAGACCCTCTCTGTGAGGCGCGGGTCAGTGAGAGATATTCGGTAGCAGTAGGCGGTCCCGTAAGTAACCCGGCCCAATGCCATGGAGCGCTTTAAAGGTGGTCACCAGAACCTTGAAGCGCACCCGGAAAGCCACAGGTAGCCAGTGCAGCCTGCGCAGGATGGGTGTTATACGGGAGCCACAGGGCTCCATCTATCACCAGCGCAGCCGCATTCTGGACTAACTGCAGCCTCGGATGCCCTTCAAGGGAGCCCCATGTGAGAGCATTGCAGTAATCCAGGCGAGGCGTCACGAGTGCGTGGTGACCGTGCATAGGGCATCCCGGTCCAGAAAGGCGCAACTGGCGTACCAGGCGAACCTGGTAGAACGCTCTCCTGGAGCGGCCGTCAAATGATCTTCTAGAGACAGCCGTTCATCCAGGAGGCGCCTAAGTTGCGGACCCTTTCCATCGGGGCCAATGACTCGCCACCGATGGTCAGCCGCGGTTAGCTGACTGTACCGGGATGCCGGCATCCACAGCCACTCTGTCTTGGAGGATTGAGCTTGAGCCTATTTCTCCCCATCCAGACCCGTCGGCCTCCAGGCACGGGACAGCACTTGATAACCGTTGGGGTGGTCCGGTGTAGAAAAGTACAGCTGGGTGTCATCCGCATACAGCTGGTACTTCACACGAAACCACTGATGATCTCACCCAGCGGCTTCATGTAGATGTTAAACAGAAGGGGCGAGAGGAACGACCCCTGCGGCACCCCACAAGTCAGGCGCCTCCGGGGCGTCCTCTGCCCCGTCAACACCGACTGCGACGGTCGGAGAGATAGGAGGAGAACCACCGATAAACGGTGCCTCCCACTCCCAATCCCTCCAACCGGCGCAGCAGGATACCATGGTCGATGGTATCGAAGGCCGCTGAGAGGTCTAATAGGACCAGGGTAGAGGAGCAACCCCTATCCCTGGCCCTCCAGAGATCATCCACCAACGCGACCAAAGCCGTCTCCGTACTGTAACCGGGCCGAAAACCGGACTGGAACGGGTCTAGATAGACAGTTTCATCCAGGTGCAAGGGAAATTGATATGCCACCATACTCTCTACAACCTTCGCCGCGAAGCGAAGGTTGGAGACCGGACGATAATTACCTAAAACAGCCGGGTCCAGGGATTGTATGGATTGTAAATGGAATCTGAGAAAGTACATGTTGTTATATCTTATGTATTGCTCATCGCTTGTTTTATCTGATTTTCTACTCCCCTCTCTTTTAATTAGCACAATAGGAACTATACAGTTAGCCAGTATGGACTAGTGGTTAAAGCACAAAGCTAGAAAACAGAAAACTGAATTCTACTCCCACCTATACATGAAAGCCAGCTAGGTGACCATGAATCAGTCACACTTCTCAGCCCAACTCACTTCACAGGGTTGTGGTGGCAAAAATAGGAGGAGGAAGGAGTGCTAGATACGTTTGCTGCCTTAAGTTATTTGTAAAAATAATAACCAGAACAACTAGACACAAGAACAATTTTTCCCCGAACGCCATCACTCTGTTAAACAAATAATTCCCTCAACACTGTCAAACTATTTACTAAGTCTACACTACTATTAATCTTCTCATCGTTCCCATCACCCATCTCCTTCCACTTATAACTGTATGACTGTATGACTGTAACTTTGTTGCTTGTATCCTTATGGTTTATATCAGGGGTCTCCAAACTTAGTAACTTTAAGGTTTGTGGACTTCAACTCCCAGAGTTAAAATCCACAAGCCTTAAAGTTACTAAGGTTGGAGACCCCTGATTTATATTGATATTGTTTCCTGATTGCTTATTTGTACCCTATGACTATCATTAAGTGTTGTACCTTATGATTCTTGATGAACGTATCTTTTCTTTTATGTACACTGAGAGCATATGCACCAAGACAAATTCCTTGTGTGTCCAATCACACTTGGCCAATAATAAAATCTATTCTATTCTATTCTATTCTATTCTATTCTATTCTATTCTATTCTATTCTATTCTATTCTATTCTATTCTATTCTATTAAGATGTGATACAAATAAAATTAAAAAAGAGAACTCCCCAAGTATTTGTATTAATACCAGTGCTCTTTAACTTGTTCACAAATGACTTAGCAGATCAGGTGACAAATAGTGAGATAGATTGTGAAAAGTTTATACTTAGATATGCTAAAAAGTTTTAACATTTTTCATACAGTTTATTTGTTTAAAAGATTATGTGTATTTTTATGAAGAAAAATATTTTCAAAAAACTCAACATTAATATAGTATTAAGCTTATGTGACTTCAAATCTTTACCCCATATCTTCAAAATTCTCTGAGTAGAGAGAAGAACATAAGATGAACCATCCTTTTAAAAATCTCACATATATACAACATCTATTAAATAGTACAGACAGAAAATTGCACAATACATGTTGATTGGTAACACTAGGACTGTCCAACTGCAAGCAATTTTTAAGATAAACCCAGCCTTAGGTACTGGTAGTATTCAGATGTATTTCCCAACTAATTACCTTCTAGGTATGTTAGGATTGTAATCCTCATAATTCCGTATCAGGACAATAGTGGGAATTAAAGTCCAATATTGTATGTATCACATCAATCCATTAATACTTCAGTAAATAAACCATACTCGTTAGATTTTTACCACATTTTAAACCAGAGTCTAATGGTTACCTAGGCACGATGATTTTATTTTCTGTAGCACACTAAGCCACAAACAGGCATAAATATTTCTTTCTATAAAGATTACACATATAATTCACATTTATTATATTATGTATGAATCACACCACTTGCATAGATGAAGATGATTGACAGGGAAAAAAGGCCTAATCCCAATGCTATCCATCTTGTTTCTGTTTTTTGCATAGTTTTACATTTTTAATGTGCACAGATTAAAAATTTTAATTGCTCTTCTATTCATCCTTTTACCCTCTATAAGTTTGCCCTATTGGGGAGATGTACATACTCGAATAATAACTTTATCACTTTGAATGTATGCTAATCAGCATACATTAAAATGAAATTTCATTGCATACAGTTCTCAAAGGGTCACCACCTCCAATATACCCTTTCTGTACTGTACTGTTTCTATACTGCAATTGACGACGATTCGCTAGGAGAAAAAACTCTTCATTTGCCTTAGGCTGGATTCATACCCTACTATCTTTTTAAACTAGGATTTGATAAAGGAAGCAGAGTTCTCCCGGATACACACATGGCAAGCTATGTCCCAAAGGTGCTTTTTTTCTAAAGGCTCTCCCCCCCCCGCCCCGAAATATATAAGTTTATATACTATATAATCTTTTTGTATGATGTTGTGACTAAATAAATAAATAAATAAATAAATAAATAAATAAATATAAAGTCCAGTTGCCTCTAGAAAAAAAGCACCTTTGGGGCAACCATGACCTGGATGACAGAGAATGCCCATAGACACGGGGCAAGCTAGCAATTCAATGACGGCTTGCCGCGCGACATCGTTCCCTCTGCCCACTCTGGGCAAGAAAGCGTCAGCAGGACCGGGATAGCTCAGGCAATAGAGAAGCCTGTTATTAGAACACAAAGCCTGCAATTATTGCAGGTTCGAGCCCGGCCCAACGTTGACTCAGCCTTCCACCCTTTATAAGGTAGGTAAAATGAGGACCCAGATTGTTGGGGGGGGCAATAAGTTGACTTTGTAAAAAATATACAAATAGAATGAGACTATTGCCTTATACATTGTAAGCCGCCCTGAGTCTTCGGAGAAGGGCGGGGTATAAATGTAAACAAAAAAAAAAAAAGCAATTGCAAGCTAAGCGACGCCAGAGGTCAGAAACGCGCCGGCGGAGAAGGGGGTGGGACACCGGGTGGAGGCGAAGGTGGGATTATGTCAGCCTCTTCTTTCACTACAGCGTGATTGGCGAAGACTGTGGCCTATCAGGACTGGAGTCGGGGTGAGTGGGGGGACGCTTTTCTCCTGCTGCTGCTCCTGCTACTGCTGGGCCCTGCCGGGGTCGCGAAAGGAGTTTGGAGCGACCTTTGATTTTCCTGCGGGGGTCGGGATCGTCCCCCGCGCCCCCTCTCCGAGCTAAGTTTCTTCCCTCCGTCCTTTACGGGTTTCCTCATGGAGACCGTCGCCTCCGTTGCTCCTGGCCCCGGAGCGGGACCGTTTCCCTCGCTTTTCCCCCCGGGGCTACACGGGATCTACGGCGAGTGCCGGCGACTGTACCCGGAGCAGCCCAACCCCCTGCAGGTCACGGCGATTCTCAAATACTGGTGAGTGAGACGGGGAGGAGAAGGAGCGGGTTCCGATCCGAAGGCTTGTTTCGTGGGGTGGCTTCGGGGAGCGATCGCGGCATTTTGGGAAAGAGGCCGCGGGGGCTCCTGAACGAGTTTGGGCCTGGGCGAGGGGACCGGTGGGCGACAAAGGGCGAGGGCTCTGGCTCCTTGAGCGCGGTTCCGCCGAGTTTGGAAAGGTGATAAATGTGTGTGTGTGTGTGCGCGTGTGTTGTGAAGGAGGATCTGTCGGAAAATTGGGAGTGGCTACGAGTGGTAGAAGGGACTTAAATTTTGGGACGACTTGTGGTACTTGGGTCGGAGAGGGTTGTTTTGGGGGAGAGAGGAGGAAAAGTTGTTGGAGCGGAGGATACCTTATTAGAGCATCATGCCCAAAACGTTGTGCCAGCGGTTTGGGAGTTGTAGTCCAAAAAGCTGAAATGACAGGGGATTCTGGCCTGTACTCAAATCTAAATCCTGGGTGGTTGAAACCCAGATTTTAAAAATGACTCCGAATTTGAAACAGTGATTTTACCACTTTATAAATTGTAATTATTTATGGGTTGATGTCCTGATGCATGTCTGTGTGTGGATAGGATAGGATAGAAAGTTTATTACTGTCATAGACCAGCAAAAGACAACAATCTATTTACAATAATATTTAAAGATAATAACAATAACAATAGTAAATAATAACATCCATAACAATAACATACATTGTATTGTACAGTTGTTTGATGGATAAGTGGGTAAGTATGTGTATAAATATCAATTCTCTAAAAATCGTTGGCGATATCTATGAAAAATTGGTCCAAGAAAACAATTAGTCCTGTAACTGAATTTTTCCTTTTAGTCATTGCAGCAGCACAGAATTTTGCTACTGCAAGGGTAGTATCTGGGTTTGTGTCCAGGAGGAGATAGACTACATAAAAATTGTCTGCCCTCCCTGGTAATCTCTCTAGCAAGGGGAAAATATACGGTGATCTAAAAGCACTGTATAACTCACAGTGATTTTACCGGTTTATAAATTGTAATTATTTATGGGTTGATGTCCTGATTCATGTCTGTGTGAAGAATAGGGGACTGTTCAGAGAAACAGTTTGAGCTTATTAAGGGTTTAAATTTTTTTGCTGAATCTTGCATGCAAGATAGATTGAAAGAGGAATTGTTCTTAAATTTTCCGGTACTTTGAATAAATATCAGAAACCATTGGAAGCCCGAAGACCTTTATTTTTAGTAAGGGGAATATTGATAAGATTCTGCAATTTTCGTAAATGAATGGATGCCTTTTGAGACTGTCCTTTATATTCATTATATCTTTATAAGAGTTGGCTTTTGCAATTATTGCTAGCAGTAAGTGAATGGATGGATCATTTTCCTTGTCTTTAACTATCTTCCACACTACTTCCATTTCTTTTCCTATCTTATCATATGCAGAGAGAAGCACACATATTTTTTCCTTTGGCTTAAATCATGTCTGAGTCTTAGTGTGTCCATCTAATGTTACATTTTAGCTCCAAAATGTATAGCTTTAAGAAAAAAACAAATATGTCATGTGATCCCAATCTTTGTGTTATTTTGCTGTCTTTCACCATTGAGTACACTTTCCCAAATGGATAATTTCTGATTTTGTGAAACTATGTTTTCAGGTTGGATTATTTGTTTTGCTGATGTAGTTAGGCAGCAGTTGTGTCTATACATGAAGCATCTCCTCCTTTCATTAGCAGTGGTTTCATTCTCAGTCATACCATTTTACCTTTTAAAATATATAATCAAAATGTTACTGCCTCTCCCAATAAAGTGCTCGAAGTGGCAGACTGCCTACCATTGCAAAACTATAGGAATGCTGTCTGGCTTGTCAATTCCCAATATAACCACAACTGCCATGGAAGAAATGGATGGAGAAAGAGAATTGAACTATTGTAATCATATTTTTGGATTGAAATAGTGCTATCAATAAATAGTGGGGAAAAGACTGAGGTTGAGAAAATTAGATGAGTTTGCTTGAACTTGTAAATGTTTTGAATTCAAATATTGTTGCTATTTAATACCAAGGTCATGAAGGGTTTAAAGGGACCTAGTCCAACCCCCTGCTTAGGCAGGAAATCCTACACCACTTCAAACAAATGATTATCCAATATCTTCTTAAAAACTTCCAGTGTTGGAGCATTTGCTGGTTATTTCCATAATAATATTCCAATAATATTATTTCTGCACAGATAGCTCTTCACTTATGACTGGTTGCTTAGTGATTGTTCAAAATCATGGTGGACCCTGAAAAAGGGACTTAAGACCCGGATTCAAAGTTCTGATGTCCCTTTCCCCCTGTAGGGGAAATTTTGAATTTTGGGTGTTCTACAACCAGCCCACATTTACAGCCATGGTTTGTTGCAATGTATGTTGTTTTCTCCAGAAACGTATTTCCCTCAGTTGCTGATTTAAAAAAATGCCCCATTGAGAACAATATGCCCACAATGTTTTCTTTATGACCACCACATTTGCTTAATGACTGTCACAAAAAAGGTTACAAAATTGGGCACAGTCACATGATGAACCAGCCTAAAAACTGTCAGAATTTAAGACCAAAATTGTGGGTTCAATTACCGTCATAAATTGAAGACAGTCTGTACCTGATCATATCGGAGAAAGGACCTGGTAATCTGCTTTACTTGTCTCGATCACTGAAGAAGTTTTAAGATTTTTATATTACTTAGTAGTATCAACTTAATCCTCTGTGTGTTGATTTACAGAGCCAAAGTGCTGTGATTGACCCAGATGGAGCTGCCTGTTGCTCCTTTCTCTGATTAGTCTTCCCAGTGATTGACAACTCTGTGAATTAGATACTTATTTAATTTGAATCTGGAATCAACCACAGTCTGTAATTTTAGACTTTGTTTCACTCAAAGGATGCCTCTGGGAAAGTATTGAGTAGATAGGTTTATTATATTTGAAAAACTGTTAGTTTGCAAATAGGCATCGACAAGATCTTAAGGACAGCATGTCTGGTTGGGTTGTATCAACTTTTTCAATTTTCCAAACAATAGGGGTGCTCAAAAGTTGTGACATACCTTGGGGATTGTAAAGATATTTTGGTTACTTTAATATAATTTAGATGTGCTTGGTAAATAACTGCATACATATCATAACTTTTTAACATTTTGTTTGTTTCATTTAGTAACTAGGATGAGCTAATTGAACACTGCATAATTGCAGCACTTTATTATTATTTTTTATAAATTTATGGGAACCAAAACCAGAATTAGGTAATTTTGATCATTTTCTTTATTTCCTATTTCCTCCAAGGGCTTTGGTTTGAAATTAGTTTACATTATATAAAAGATTCTATAAAACATTTTAAGCAAATGTTTAGTTTCTTGTAGTGTACTCTTAATTACTAGCAACAGAAAATGAAAGTTTCATTTATGCAAAATTCTTTATGCAAAATTTCATATCGTACACAACCAATCAACATATTGTACCAGTCAGTCAACAATAAAAAAATAACCAATCTATAAATGAAAAACGCTTTGAACCTGCATCATTTCACTTAAAAATATTTACCTTGTCCATGTCAGTTCAAATTAAAAGCCTGTTTAAAAAGCAATGTTTTCAGGGCTTACCAGAATGCTAAGATTAACAGCATACGGTTAAGATCTTATTTGTCCACTCTGAAAAATATTCTTAGAATACAAGTATGCATGACTTCATTTCATTCTGGAAGATTTCATTGCCTGAGATAATAAATATGAGCAATAGTAAGGTTTGTTGGTTCTGCAGTTTACAGTAGGCATTGATCTCTGGATATAGCTGTTCTGAGAAGGAAAGGAAGAGAGGAAAGGAAAGGAAAGGAAAGGAAAGGAAAGGAAAGGAAAGGAAAGGAAAGGAAAGGAAAGGAAAGGAAAGGAAGAAACCAAATTGGAATAAAGAAAATATGACTTAAACTTACATTTCTTTGAAAATAAGAATACTCATATTGATTATAAAATTGAATGCAGTGGTATGATTAGTTTGTGCAAATTGGCACAAAGTGATGTATTTTGATTCCTACAAATGATATGGAAACTAAATAATGCAAGCAACTTTTTTATGGTAAGAGTTGGGAAATATCTGTTTCTCAGGCATAAGCCTATTTAAAACCACTCTGTTCTTCTCTTGAGAATGATATTTTGCTTTCCTTTGACTTAATGTAAAATTACCTAAATTAGCTTCTCTGTTGGTAGTGGTATCTGTAGCTTGGGAAGAGCGCTTTTCTAAACCTGCAGAAATAGTAAGACTGATATCTGGTGGTCCAACTGTTGAAAACTTTATTTAGATATGACTGAAAAATGTTTCACTTCTACAAAAGTTTCACTTCACTGCTAGCTTCAGCTGGGAGAAGCTAGCATTCAGAAGCTAAGCACACTGGAGTCTGATTATGAATTACTTTTGACTTTATAAAAAAAAAGAAAAAGAAAATTGCAGGACCATATCTATGAAATCTAGCCTGTCCCAAGAGAGACATTCTCTTTTATTTTTTTTAAAAACACTGCCTTCCAATTGTGATTTTTAAGATGTCTAAATGGAGATTTTATTCAATCTTAGCCTCTGATCTTACCTTTTCTATCTGAAAAAATGCTAGGGCTTTCTGTAAAGTGTTTGTTTCAACTTTGCTCTTAGGTTTTTTCCCATTCAAAAATGGAAACTAAGACTCTGAGCTTCTCCTGTGATTATCTCATTGTTTATTGTATTTCTCTTCTGACATCATCTTGTTAAAAACTAGGCTATGTTAACTCTAGTATGGAAATTGTTCTTGCAGTTTTTTTGTATAAAATATCCATCTTTTGGGACTTCATGCCATACATCTATGAAATGAACTGAGATCCACATTATTTCTAATTTTGAAAAAGAAAAGTTATTTACCAGTTTGGGGTAACAAATGGATGTATCACTAATTTTGATAAAGGTGGTGATTACTATTATATATTTCACAAAAACAAAATATGCTACTTGAGTTTTTTTCTTATTGGTTTACAATGATTAAAATGTTGGCTCTTTATCTTATTGGTTTGCAATGATTAAAACTAGTTGCTTGGCTAGTTTTATTAATATGATCTTAATAAATCACAAGTTTCCCTTAATAGCAGAAAGATAAGAATGGCATGTATTTCTGAATCTAAAAAGGTCTTACTGAATTTAATCATTAACTAGGTCCACACTTACATTGTGTTCTAAATTGTGCTCTAATTTGATTAGTTTTTCTTAGGCTTAGCATGGTGCATGCAACCAAGTAATTCTGATTTATCAGCAAACTATAAATAAATCATGGCTGATATAATATGTGAATCTAGCCAGTGCCTGAATCAACTTTAGATAAATATTCCAAAAGTCACATTATATTTTTGAATAAATGGTATAGTATTATGGGGAAAAATTAGACATATTTTTATTAACAATTTTAATGAAAAATTATGATTCTCTCCGATGAAAATATTCATTTTAATTATGTTCATTTGTTGTTTGCAATACACAAACATCTTTGCAGTCCTGTAATTTGTTCAATATTGAAACAGAAAAAAAATATGAAAGCCGAGCGATATAGAACTTTTAAGATCTATGACAACAGCTATGTAGTTATGATGACATCAGGCAAAGTTCTGACTTAGTTTCAAAAAGAAGCATTAGCTGTTTTCAGAAGGAAGTGGTGTAATAATGTGGAGTAGAGGTAAATCCATTTACTTAAAACTATTTCCCGAAACTGGAATAAAGCAATCTAATTTCTCTTTTTCTCTTTTTAAAATAGGTTAGGTGGACCGGATCCTCTGGACTATGTCAGTATGTACAGGAATTTGGGAAGTCCAAATCAAAATGTTCCTGAGCACTGGCATTATGTAAGCTTTGGACTAAGTGACTTGTATGGTGATAACAGAGTGCATGAGTAAGTCTAATTTCTGTGTATTATGATTTGTTGTTTTCTGAAGTCGTTGGAAATGCAGTAGAAGAAACATATATGCAAATAAATAGTATTTATTTTACATTCAGTTAAGAAATGGTTAGTTTTAAATTTCCGGAATCTCAGAAGATCATCAGTTTTCATATTTTTTCCTGTTTCTACTTGAAAAAAATGGGAAGTTTTGAACAAGAACAGCAAAGTTTTGTGAGTGTATGAGTGAGAAAGAAAATTATTGTGGCATTTGGCAATTTCATAGATAAAAGTATTTACTATAAAGAGGATAACTGCTGGTACAGCTTAATTTTTCATCAATTGTAGTATTGCTGAACCACTGAGACCAGTGGGAAGATTGAAAGTTGGAGGTATCAAGTTAAAATAGTTTCTTTATAGCACAATTGGGAAATTGGCCTTATTGGCTCACAGAATGACAACTGTTGTAACGGCCACCGCTAAATTATAATATGGATTATTTTAGTAACACTAAATTTCTAGGTAACATCAACTAAATTCGTGCCTGCCTTGGTGAAGTATGATAGTTTAGCTTTGAGAAAAGTTGACTGAGGGAAATCATGATACCGCTCTTCAAATAGCTAAAAGGGTGTCATTTAGAAGACCAGTATCTGTAGTGTCTCATTCTAGAGTGGAGGAAACAGAGTACTGGATTAAAATGACAACAAGGAAAATTCCAATTACATGTTAGAAAAGTCTTCCTGACAGAAAGAGCAGTTCCAAGGTGGCTCCAAAGAGCTAGAGCAGTGATGGCGAAAAGGGAGTGCGTGCGCGTCAACCTGCAAGAGGAGCTGCCCAGGGTGCATGTGCGCCCCCGAAAATGAACTTCCGGTTTCAGCTACTGAACTTCCAGTTTAGCCAACTGCTCCTCCAGGTTTCTGGCACACATGTGCACGCAACGATCAGTTGCTCGGCGCGCATGCTCATGTAGGAAAACAGAAGACCAACTCTTCTAGTTTCCGACACTGCCACATGCAAAAAGTCCAGCTGATTGTTGCGTGTGCATGTATGCCAGAATCCCAGAAGAGGAATGGGCAGTGCTGCGCATGCCATGCCACATGGGTCTGCGTGTCACTTCAGGCACGTGTGCCACAGGTTCACCATCATGGAGCTAGAGGGTGGTGAGTTCTCTTTCACTAGGTACATTCAAGAAGAGCCTAGATGGCCATTTGACTGAATGCTTTATTCTGTAACAGAGCTTTCCAATATAGCACAGCAGAAGACCATAGATCTCCTGATTCTTCATACCTTATCTTGTTTTGGCTGAAAACTGTCAAACATAGAGATAGCTTAGCTAGCTTAGCATCTTTATTCCAGATAAGGATGAAGCCCTACCCAGCATATGATTGCCCCCTGGTGTGTTGGCCAAAATTGGCTGAGTGCTATTTTTCAGTAATACATGGGCATGACTTTTCTGGGATGGTATTTTTATTGGAATGGATTCCTACCTTCCCTATTGTAGAGGAGTTTATGAAATGAAATGTGTTCCTGTTTCCATCTCAAAAATTGCATCCAAGAAATTCTGTTGATCCCTTTTGGACTGGCCCCAGTTTAGTAGAAGAAAATCTGAAATGTTTTGACTTCCATATTTTGGCAGAAATGAATTCTTTAACAGTTTCAGATGTTTTAACCATGGCAAAAAATGAAATTCATAACAAGCTTTTTGGGGCTGCACGAATCTGAGTAATGCAGAACAATATTCTTTCAGTTTGTATCTGAAAAAAACAACTAGTATGTATCAAAGATATGTGAATAAAGCATCCATAACATGCATGTCTTAGTCTGTATAGGAATCACCCCAAAGTAACTGTTTTATATGTAAAACGATTTGGGCATAAACTGATTTAAACAGC
Organism: Ahaetulla prasina; assembly: GCF_028640845.1. NCBI lineage: Eukaryota > Metazoa > Chordata > Lepidosauria > Squamata > Colubridae > Ahaetulla > Ahaetulla prasina. Next base: position 59,394,986 of record NC_080544.1, on the reverse strand, counting down.
CTTCCTGTTACTATATCTTTCCAGTGGTTTTTGGAGACAAATTTCTTTGTCCAGGCTTTCCCTGCATGAATGTTAGATTAATGATTTCCAATTTATTTATTTTTCTTTTCATCACACTTTAAGGCATATATTTTATTTTGTATGCATTGTCTTAATAATTGTACTATAAAATGCTTTGAATTGAGATGCAATTGTACAGGAAGCAGTATTTTTAAAAATAATAAATAGAATACTCCTCAAAAATCCATAAAAACAGAAGGTTGGGAAGCACTAGTATAGGGTGCAAACACAGGTTTTAAAAATAGTTCTGTGCAATATAATTCAAACGGTTTGTTCTATTTTGTATCATTTTTAAAGTATGAACGATTGCTGTAATTTATTACTGTTATGAAATACTTTAGAAGGAAATTTTAATGTGAAATTAGGATTCATCATGAAGTTTAATTGTAATTGTTCATTGTATGTTTTCTTGTTTATTAAGTTAGAGTTAGAATTAGAATTAAAAGGAATGGGCTGGAAGGAACCTTGGAGATCTTCTAGTCCAGCCCCCTGCTCAAGCAGGACAACGTATATTATTTCAGATAAGTGACTGTCTAGACTCTTGTTAAAAACATTCAGTGATGGAGCACCTATGATTTTTGGAGGCAAGCTGTTCCACTGGTTAATTGTCCTCACTATTAGGAAGTTTCTCCTGGCTTCCAGTTTGCTTCTCTCTTTGGTTAGTTTCCAGCCATTGTTTCTTGTCCTGTCCTCTTGTGCTTTGGAGAATAATTTGACCCCCTCTTTTTTGTGGCAGCCACTCAAGTACTGGAATACTGCTATCATATTAATCCTGCAGCCATTCTTCATATGTTTTAGTCTCCAGGCCTTTGATAATTTTGTTACACTTCTCTGAACTTTTTCCAAAGTCTCAACATCTTTTTTTTAGTATGGTAGCCAAAAT